>NC_090198.1:11397744-11706181 GCF_033026475.1 Channa argus
TATGTTGTCAATCGGAGGTTGTATCTGCCTAATACAAAGACCTGCTATGATCAGTCAATTTGTATTATGTTTTACACATGCAGAATTAAAAGGGGGGCCACTAACATTTGCACAATTTTAATTCAAGGAATTCTACAGTTCTAAAACTACAGTCCTAAGCCCATGTAAAACAAATATTTTTTCTAAAGTTTTTTTAGTGGAAAGGAACCAAACTAAACTGACCAGAACCCCAGAGAATAACGTACTAGATAATTTTTCTACAATGCATGTCACAAGTGACATAAGCCTGCATGTAACATGAAAACCATGGCCTCCAGCAAGGAAGAGTTTGCCCTCCTACCTTGGCTCTGTACGAGTGAGACCCTCCCTGGAAGTTGATGACGCCATAAGCATCAGTGGGGCTCTCCTCTGTGTGTTTTTCCACCGACCATTCCTCCAGTTCTGGCATGGGCAGGGTGGGGTTTTCCCCCACCTTCACGTCCGAGTACTTTGTGGCCAAACTGGCTGTGAAGCCAACGTGCTGCCGCACAAGCCGCCCACAGCAGCACCTTGAGGGTGAACAGGATTATTGTAATTGCTAATACAATAACACACTTACTAATTGTGAATTTTTTTTTTTACAAAAATAAATGTTTAACCATTATCAAATTGTAGTTTTCAATAGCAGAATAGTAAAATGGAGAAACAAGTAATACAAAAAAAAACCAAAAGAAAAAGACTAAATATCTCGCTAGCTACAGTACACCTACTGCAATCAGAAGGCAAACAATTACAGAACTTACAATAAAAGATTAACAAACTACCAAAAACTAAATTTAATCAATAAACATACATTAAAAATATAATATTTTATACAAAAAGCCAACTGTGATGACAACACTTCAACAAACTTTTAAGACTGTAGGTCAGCTTTACTTTGTGTATAAGGGGCAATTAAAGTATTGTTATTACAATCAATTACCGATCTAATCATTTGTGTTTTCTTAACTTCATCTGTGTAGAATATGCATCATTAAACACTAAAATTTAAAGCCAGAAGTTTGTTTTCTGAGGAGGGTTGCTGTTATTGTCATTGAGAAAAAAAGAATAAAAAAAGCATTTAGGCCTTTTTTCCCTGAATTCTTACATACAGATTCTGTCATGTAACAGAGTCACTCAATAGTACTTACCGAACTAGCTGCTGACAGATCTGGCATCCTGGAAGGCATCTGAAAGGAATTTTACATGAACATTTTCATCACTTACTAAAATATCAATCCAAGCTTTTCACAAGTGAAGGACATTTAAGAAGATATGCAGACAGTTCAAATTATGTGATCATGCCTAGACAGAGAAAGGCAGGCCAGTTAGACTGGCCTTTAACCAAGTAGCAGTAGCGAAACCTTCCAAGGGCACTCTCACTTTGATCAGAGTCACATGCAGGGCTTTGTGCTAAGGTTAAATTGGTCTATTTCCACCGAAATTCCTGAATCATCTACGAACAGCAGTACATATTATAGAAATAGCAAATAACTGATGTTAAAAAAAGTAAAGATTTTCTTTAAAAAGTCACCCAATATTGGATCGTACATGGTTGACATCAACCAGCCCCATCCCCCAGTCCAAAAAACTCTGGACCTCTGTGACAAAATTTTGGTGAGGTACAGAAGCTTTTATAAGGTTTTAGTGTTCCTAGCAGTACAGTGGCCTCAATATACAAAGTTTGGATTCTTTTCTAGCATTGGCAGCTAAATTTAGTAATTGGGTAAAAATGGCCTTGGTCATGGCGCAAAGCAAGAATCCACTCAAAAAAAAAAAAAAAAAAAGTCACTCTGCAAAGATATGAGAAAAATAGCCACCACAGCAGCACTCTGCAAACCAGTTTGTGTAAAAGGTATATGACAATCTGTTTGGAGTTTTCCCAAATAGCATTTAAAAGACCGAAAGGACAATACAAATAAGAAAGAAAAGTCAAAAGCAACTCTTTGGACAGAGCTCCAAGCACTATGTCTGGCACACACTAGGCATTGCTTATTCCCTAGCAAATACCTTTCCCTATAGTGAGGTATGATAGTTGTAACATCATGCAATGGGGATGGGACAGGGAAACCATGCAACCTTAGAACAAGGTGGCAGCTCATTTTTAAGTGCAGCATGTAAAACGTATTCACCCAACACAACACTGAAGTAGCCTCAGGATAAGTCTCGGACTGTCTTTGAGTGGCCCAGCCAAAGCCCCCAGACTTGAACTATTGCTGCATGATACTGAAAAAAAAACATGCTCCATTTGCAATATTTCAAGGAAGCCTCATTAAGGAAGTATGGTGAGGTTAAGCTGATGGCGGAGAGTGTAGGGGCACACAAAGTAAAGAAGCATTTGCCAATCGTGTTCATTATGTTAAAAATGCTCATGTTCAATAGAAAGTTCACATTTTGCACATATGGCATAATTAATTTCCCTCACTTGATGTGAATATTTCATATCTCCACATTGCAATGAAGATGCTGAAAAAAAAAATGTTTTTATTTAAATCCTATAAACAGTCTATGTAGAGATTTCCACCCAACAACAGAATTTAATAGAATGAAATCTGCGTAAAGTGAAGGGGTCTGATTACTTCTTGAAGCCACTATGATACACAGGTTAATCTCTGTTCTTCCGACCCTATAACACTGTAATTATAGTGACAGACATAGACATTAAATTATGTAGGAACAGACTCATTTATTCTCTGCAGAGTAGTGGTTAGGGTTTGGGCCTACTTTAAAACATACCATACAATTACACAGTTTCCATGGTAATCACCTTAAGGCACACTATAGTCCACTAAGCACATACCTGTGAGGGTCCTTTGACACTGGAAGTATGTACACACATTCCCTCTTGGTGAAAGTGCTTTCTATCCAGGGTTTCTGGGACTGTGAACAAAGAGAAACACTAGTGAGCAGTGGACAGAAACTAACATCTCTCATGTTTGCGTTAACAGCTTCATTATGTTTGCATGAATTTAAGAAATTTGTTAAGGATGTAAAAATAATAACCCTGCCTCAGTAACAGCGCTTGTACAAACACTTTTATTACATCCACGGTAGTTTCAAAAAGTCAAAGCAAATAAAAGAATGCAGATAATGACATTAGGACAACTAATGAAGGTACATCAACTTCAGGTATTTCACAGCTACAGTGAAATTATCGCAATATAAATCTCAATGTAATCAAAGCAAGGATTTATGTCACAGGAATTTTCAATTAAAGCATCATTCCTCAGTTCCCCCAGTACAGCTCAGAGAAACCCACAAGAGATTACCAACATTAATCTCTCCAAGAAAGAAAAGAAAAAAAAAAAAAAACTTTATACACTAAAGCTTTTCACCTATTGCTTAAAGTTGAATAATAGTATTAAAATCAACAACAGCTGGCAAAGTAGAGAAACGGGTAGTTATCAGCAAGTTATTTTCTGCTAGAGCTCACTGAAAGCAATCATCACAATGTTTGCATCTAGGTAAATATGAAGGTATCCAAAATCCTACGTCTAGAATTCAATCTACCTCTAAAACCCAGAATTAAATCTCTTGCCCATAGTCCTGACCATACTGTCCCAGGCTCCATATCTACAACAGTTTTATCAAAATATCTGAATGAACAGGTCATTCCACTGCTTGACCAGTGTCAAACCACTAAGTATGTACCTTGATGTCCTCTTCTTCATCTCTGTGTTTAAGGGCTTTGTACAGGAACATACCAAGGCTCCTTCAAGCATCTCCTGGACAAACCACAATCACCACAGCCTCAAGTGACCACTGGATCATCAGCAACAAATCACTGTGCTTCTGAAGATGTCAAAGAAATTTCCATAGAGCACTTGAAGCCTACAACAATGCTGTTAGTCTCTGCCAGAAGTTATAAGCGGAGTGATCGGTGAGCGACTGCAGCCTCCAAACTCCATCCACTGCTAATCTGTAAGAAGCCACTCAGGGGGCAGATGAATGTGTCTGAGACAAACTACATATTATACCTAGGCTGGGGAGAAAAAGATGAGGGAGGTGGGGGTATGGGAGAGGATTAGAGGACGGGCAGAGGCCTCAATGATATATACCTAGGTGTCGACTGGAGAGACACCACCAACTGTGACTCACAGAGTTAGTGGCCCCACACGTATGCTTCAGGAGGCCTCCTTTATTTAGAAATTAACTTCCCAAGCACAGACATAAAGCATTTAAAAGTATGTTTCAAGTGCTTTTTGGTTTTACATTTTTTATTCTTTCTACTGTTAAGTGTAAATTATTATCTAAGTAGTAGAAATTACTTTTTTCAACATGATGTTTTGGCCGTCCTACCCTGAACCTCTTAATCCACAAAACAGTGTAGAAAACCCCCCAATTATCAAAACCACTTATTTAGAGGTGAAAAGAAAAATGATGGAAGGTTGATAATAATCCCGAAAACCACAGAAAAGTGCCCACATGCACACATAGCTCTGCAAGACAGCAGCTGAGCTTTTCTTTTTAAACAATGACACTTGATGAGGAGGTCATTTATGTCCCTTTAACATGAAGTAGGAGTTGGAAACTGGAAAAGAAGGGAAACAGCTTGGCTGGCTCTATCCATATATAACTATATAAAATCCATGTACCTGCACCTTTAACACTCTAAAACCTATTGACAGAGGTAGGTTAGGTTATAGCTTCATATTAAAGAGTGGTACTGATCTCTTAATTCTGCAAGTGAATGAAGTGTGTCACAAATGGTGGAACAATTCCTTTAGAGCTTCTCTACTTACAGTGTAGGTTTGAAAAGTGACAATTTGATGAACAACTGACATCTCTTTTTTTGTACAGTATAATTTTGTTTAGTGCAAAACACATTACAGTAATTTCCCGCAGTTCAGTGAAAGAGTGAATAAAAAACTTTAACATAGTGTAGTAGTTATTCTAATAATGATAGAGTCTGTGTCATACAGTGTAAATACAGGTAGTTTTGATTATGGTGTCGCACTTAGTGAACACCGATAATGATATTTTTGTCAAAACTATTGTAAAAACTCACATGTTTAAAGTATTTTTCCCTATTATTTATTGTCCATACATTTCACTTTACAGCCTACCTAACATTTATGGGTTATGTTATCAATGTGCTTTTTATGGAAATGTACTGCAGATCATTGACTCTTGATCTAGTGACAAATATAAGCCACACCCCATAACTTTAAGAGGGCTCATAGTTGTGCTATGGATGAATTGCGTTGTCTTGATCCAACAAAGCGTTAATGAGGAAGATTAAGCAGGACTGTGGTTTGCTAACCTGTAACTATGGTACCTGAGAATGTCAGGCAACAAAAGGCTGAGCACTTCAGAGTCCCTGCCAAAACTCCCTCTCTTTCTCACTCACTCACTCACACACACACACACACACACACACACACACACACACACACACACACACACACTTACTTCCTCAATACCTCCCTCTTCCGCTTTGGGGTCTTTCTTTGAGCTCCAGGTTTTGTGATTGTTCTGTTCCTTCAGGAAATATAACCCAGAACCTTTCCATCTCAATCATTTCAACTAATGTAGGTAGGATGCTAAGAGTTTGTTTATGGGTAAATGTTTAGTGATTTGTGTGGTCATGTTCATCTGGTCTAAACCTAAATGTGTTCAGTTAAGCAGTGAATGTGTTCATTTGGGGAGACTGTAGCTTTATCTTCCTTATGTCAGCAGCAAACACACAAAAACACACCATGAACTCAGAAATCTTGCCAGCTGAGCTCTTCCTTCCTCATTCTTCATTTTCCCCAACAATGTAACAAGGCTGGCAGGTCAAGCCATAATTCCTCTGGTTCTGCCTGATGTAATACGGGGTGAGCAGAACATCTGGCTTGCCAATTCTATTACCCATTAGAAAGAGTGGAGGGTCAGGACCTTTAGTTTGAGCAGTAACCAAACAGAAGAGTTCTCAGTGAACAAGGAGAAGGATAACATTTATTTTGCAGTTTATTTTCCATTTACTTAATTAAGGTACACTTGCTGTGACACACCTTCATGCCATTTTTCCATTCTTTGTAATGAAAACTGAAATAAAGTTTTAGTTAAGCATATACCCTTTTGATTTTCTTATTAATTAATTAATAGAATACGCAATTACATGCACTTACGTAACTTGGGTACTGAGACAAAATCAGCTTTCCTGGGTTATCGGGGAACAGCGTTTACATGCACTTAAGAAACCTGGTTAACTGCAATATGTCAGCGAAGGTTCTCAGTCTGGTTACTGGAACTCCACATATACATGCAGCAGAAGAATAACTGATTTCTCTTTCACTTTGGACTTCTTTTGGAAACCTGGACTACATATTTTAACTGTATAGTGACAGGAAATGCTGCTTTTTCCCTATGGGGAATAATATAGGATTTCTGATTCTCACTTTTGATTTTTCTGTGTGTGTGTGTGTGTGTGTGTGTGTGTGTGTGTGTGTGTGTGTGTGTGTGTGTGTGTGTGCCCCAATTCTTGGGCCATCCTTAAAACCGTAGTCACATCAGTGGCTGAGCCAACAGTAACCTGGCTACTTAAGTCCATGGAAATGCACTCTAGGATAAAGAAATCAAACAGAGCAAAAAGTATCTAGAAATCTGCCAGTTTCCAAGATGTTTTGAAAGACAACCCCATAAACATTGATTTATTTTAAGAGAAATCTAAAGTCCAAAGAGAAGGTCTCAATTCTAGCCCCCAACTCAAGGCCATGAAAAGAGGGTAAATAACACAGAAAATACCACAGAACTGCAGTATTGTCAGTACAGCCATTTAAAAACAGCAAAGTTTAAACACTGCTATTCTGATCCCTTCCCTTACACTGCCTCCAGCATTAAGTTAGAATAGTCGATAGATCCATAATGCTTTCATTTGGGAGGTGAAGGATAAGAAATTTGTCCTTGACAAAGCAAATGTGAGTGCTAATTAGCTAATTTTAGATAGATCTCTAGCCTTGCTCAGAACTGTATTCTGCAGAGCGGGGCTACCAACTACCTATTGGTGATCCATGATTGTTTTTGATTGAACCTTTTTTGGCCAGTTTAAAACATAAACAAACATCTCATGACATAAATTTATTTATTTTTTCCCCAACATCAGGCAAATCCTTCCTTTAGCTTTAATGACCTATCACTGAAAGCCTGGATTACTGAGTGGAACAGAAACTGGAACAATTCAGTGCACTTGGGTGGCAGGCTTAGGAGAAGTCTAATCACATGTACTGTAGGTCTTTTACATATGCTTTGCTACCAGCTGTAGACAAACATTAGCATTGCATGTACTGATGATGCCTGTATCTAGAGCAAAGATAAGTTAAAAAATTAGGAAAATAACATAATGGCCAATGGACGAAAGCCTCCTTTTGCCTTCAAGGTGGGCGTTTCTATGAGGGTGTGACATCACGTAACAATGGTCAATTCCTGTGTCAGTAATTCATATTGGAATCATGAATCCATGTTCCATTCATTATGGAAATGGATTTGCATGTGGAAAATAATGTTCTGTAAATTTGTGATATATATTTTGGTATAAGAGAAGTACGATCTTGGTTTATGGGGCAACTGTAATCTGGAATCCAATTTTCTTTACCACTTCGAGTCTGAAGGTCATAAACAGGCCTTCTTTGTACGCAGTAGATCTGATTACTTTTCTCCAATTCCACAATGGGAAATATGCTGTTTTTTTAGTGACTGGCTTGTCAATCTGGCATTGGTCACTTTTGTATTAATATTTCTCACAGCTTCATTTAGACATAACCATAACCATGAAGAAAGGTGCCATGGTATGTGGGCAATACATGTGCATGCCAATACTTTAGCATACATGTGACATTGGATAGTACATGGAGGCCAGAGCTTTTTCCCCCAAGTTCTTGCAATTTAGGGCATTCCCCAAACAATCATGCAACACAGCCTTCCAAAGAACACAAATGGGAAAAATTAGTGACACTGCAATTTCTTCCAACTAACCTGGTTTAATTCCCAAAAAAAAACTACTTTCTTTTACATAATATACATACAAAATAGATTTAAATTCAGCAGATTCTATTAGATTCAATCAAACCCTGATGTCTAGTCCTACATCAAAATGCTGTAATCGTGCGGGTTCTTTCAACTTTTACAGAATCCAGTCATGACTTAACAATAGACAATGTCAGGCCAATCATATAGTTAATCAAACTTGCCAAAAATTGGTCTACAAATGTAAAATCCAGTGTAAAATCCAGTGCCACAATGTGCCGTTCTAGATCAAATCTCAAGGCCCAATGTTGATGACCTAGATGTTGCTCATATCCAAGTCTCAGGTTTACAGCACAACCTGTGTTCATGCTAAATTCCTTAGTATGCTAAAAATATAACTTAATCTATAATCTTTTTTATAGGGTCAAAGTAGGATCAAAATAGGCATCATAAAAAGAGAATACATTACACACTGTGAGACACTAACCTAGACAGGCTTTATCAATTTGTGATCCTTGCATACTGGTTGTTCCCAAGATGCAGGTCTATAAAAGAATTTTAAATGAAAGGAACAAGTTCATTATAGCCTCCAGATAAGATTCCTGGAAGGCTGCTAAAAGAAGTAAAGTCAGTTTAAGCAGTCATAAGACCACAGCGTGACAGCTCTCCACCTCTTACACTTGTGCCCCCAGGCATAGCTTTTAAACACTGCAACGCTGAAACACTGCTTGGGCTGTAAGGAGTCATATAGCAAATAGCATATGGCAAGGGACTGAGGACTTTACTAATAATCTGGAACTTGAGTCTTTACATAAATAAATAAATGAAGAAGCACTACAGAGGGGAGCACTTCCATTTGCAAAACTAACAAACTGAAAGTGTGCCCACTTTTTTAGAAAGCCAAATCCAGGAACACTGGAAAAGCTGCATCAATTATCTTTCAAAGGGTTTGTGTGTGGTGCAAATGGTTTGGAGCATGAGATAAGAGAGTTCATACAGGCATGCTATAGTCACTTTACAGGCTGAAACTTGCCAAGGGCCTCACACAATCAGACACACACCTGCATGTATGCACAGACCCACACATAGATACTCTAGTAAAGCTAGAATCTATCCTAAGCACAACAAAAGTGATGCAAGATCCTTTCCTACCAGCTCGCAGAGCTCTACAGCCTATGCCAATGTCTCCATTACATAAGTGACTGAGACTAGTAATAATAAATCTTTATTACTGATTGGCAACACAGATGAAATCATGCCGACTACTCTGATCAGTTCAAACCTTGCATTTACTGTCAGACCGATACGAGCAGCTGAAGTTCAAGAGTGTCACCCATCCGGGTGTAAGTTGGGACATGTGAGCAGCTCAGACTAGCACTGTGAGAACAAAGATTATCTCTGGGTGCTTTGGAGCCTAACTGAATAAAAAGGCCCATGCAATTCATACAGGGAGATAAATATACATGTATATCTATAGACAGATACCCTAATGGGCAAACTGATATGTCTGAGATTTGGGTTATAGATTTTCCCTCACTTGCAGGCCACAACTCCTGCACCATCAGCTTAGTGACAAATTCTAGATTATTGAACCACAAAATGACTATAGTCATCGCATTCACATTTTTACGTTAATAGCATCCAGCAAAGTGCTAAGTGGCCATTTGCCATTAAGGCCTGAGATTTCCACCCTTTTAAGGTGCGCGGCAAAGTTCCGTGTATTGTACCTTTATTGTGCATGAGGCCAATGGGGCAAATTTACTAGCAAGACTGCTATGTGGCAATATTGTACAGCTTGCATCAATATGAACTTTGATTTACTATATGACAATGCAAGTCAATATTATAGGATAAAATGTCATACACTGTGACAAAGAATGTTATCCATGATCCTGACTCTTAATCTAAACTACCATCGCTTTATTAATAAATAAGTTAGGTGTACGTTGGGATAATTATTTACGTCAATATAACCTAGCTAAGCACTGATCAAACCTGAGTCACAGCTTTTGGCTACATGTCATATTCTCTTCTCTTCAGCCTCAGCTCCTTGGTGAGCTGCAAGAGAGAGGACTCGACAGGAAATGCTCGGAAAAGAGGCCGAGCTTGTCACGAAAGGAAGGGGAATGGGTTTTTTTTAACTAACAAACGTGTTGAGACAAGTGTTCCACAAGGTTTGCAGCAGGCCTGAAGCATTTAGCTTTACACACAGAGCAAACAGTCATGAGTGGGTGGACAGAGGTCGAACGAAGTCGGAAATAGTAGATGCACTATTTCAGCACCATTTAACTTTTCCCGACTCTGGCGGAATAAAAAAAGCCTTTAGTTTCAACGCATTTGGCAGACACTAAAAGTGGCACTTACTTACTTACCGGCAATGGCCCTCAGTGACAGCTGGCAGAAATGTGTCTTAAAACAACTACCAGCTGCTCTGAAAATGCTCTGTTCAGTGCCTGGAGGGCTGTCTTAGTGAAGAGAAGCTCTGTCCCTGTGGTCCTGACCCGCTCCTAACATCAGTCCGCTACCCCAGCTGCTGTAGCTAACTAGTTAGCTTAGGTTAAGTACCAAACGTTACCGTTTAGCGCTAGCGAGCTAGCTACTTAGCCTGCTAACGTTCCGCCCGTGTGTGACTTGGGGGATCTTTTTAACCACACACTGTGTGACTGTGCACGCTTGTCTTATTACCTACGAGATATTGTGTTTTAGCTCAAACACCACACAGTCACCCTACACCGCAAACGCCACCGGGACCTCCGCTGGGTGCCTAACGAACGGAGGGCAGCATGCACGGGGGGACCTGCCACTCAAAACTGCCGATCAGTCACGACGATCCTCAGCGCCAATTCGACAAGACTATTAAAGCCAGAGGCGGGCGACTGACTACTGACAGAGGCTCACATACCATTCTCTTCACCGTTGAGTCTCAGGAAGAGGTATGTCGTGGCTTTTATCCATCTATCGGCGGTGCTCTCGGTTAGCCTTGGAAGGAAAGCCCGGTGGACGTTGGAGAGATCCGCTTCGGCTGCAGCTCCAACGGAAGGTTGCTTTTTCATAATTGTGCGACTCCAGACTGACGCTGCGTGACGGGCTGGCTGAGTCAGCCAGCTCACTGTCACATGCTGAGGCGGAGCCACCGGCCACATGTGCACTTTGTTTAACTTGTAAATTAATACAAACACCTCGCAAAACACACATTAATTCCGCGATTAGTTGAGTAGTTGCGCATTGCTCACAGTGTCTCAGTTAACCAGCCTGCAAACACGTTGAAACCACGTCATGATGATTACAAATTTCTTTACAATAACAACGTACAGGTACACCGACTGAAATGTTTTCATAAATAGGCTAATGTGTAATAAATGTCAAACCATTAGGAAAGTCAAACTTTCTTATCACTATCAACTCACACTGTGATTACATTCATGACGCCTGACTAAATTAAAAACATCAAAATAAAACAAACTGACATTATTAAACGTGTCTCTTGTAAAGACAAAACATCCCGAAACAATTAAAAAAATGCTCTTTGGAAAAAAAAAGCCTAAAGCTCTTAATTGAGATGATGTAGTTCGTCTTAGTGACCAATAGGTGCCCCTGGTCTTTAGCTTTTTCCCAGACAATGTCAGCTCAAGAGTGCCTTGCCTCCTTCGTTCTGTGTCAGTACAATATCTGTACATCTGGGTTATTCTCTGTACCCTGTCTGCTGGGAATGATAGTGACAAAACAATCAGTTCTCGCCAGGAGCCACTTAGGTCCGGGGACCAGGTAGAATTTGGCACAGAAAGGGTATATCTAATGGTACTGTATGTCCCCAGTGCTTTCAAACAGGTTCTAGTGTATTTCTGTGTCACAGAGTAATTGTTTCACCACCATTTCATGAAGTCAAACCACAGCACCAAGCTAAAGACCAAAGATTATTCCCGAGATGCATATTCACTGTTAGTCATGGAAAGAAATTGTCAGTATTTACTAATATGAACAAGGTTTCCCAGCTTTAGTGCCATGCTGCCTGTGCATGACATAATAGAAAGTACCTTACCTGTTCAGCAAAAAAGCCAAATCCTTGGCCCCTCTGTGGGGTTTGTTGCATCATTCTTTGTCTCCACAAAGTGACTGTACTCCTGAGGACTGAACATACTTTTCATTTGGACACTTTCCACAGAGTTTTATAGTGATTTCCAGCTACTAAGAGAAAAGTGGTTCCACCAGACACGTGAGATATAAAAAATATATCAGTGTGGTAGCCTCAAACAACAATATTCAGTTTGCCTGATTTTTTACTTTTTTTTTTCTTTTTCTCTATGTGAACTCAGTTGTGACTAAACATTTATATTTATGACAGCTTCAAACCTCAGTGCTGTTTGGTTTTTAATTTCATGCACGGCACTTACACAACATATAGCCAGTGATGAGGGATATTTTTATCACTAAGCTTACCGTTTCAAAGCCCTTTTGAACTTTTTACATAATTCTAATCACACTCATATCTACACAGCTATGTCACTACACTGTCACTGCACTTCAGAGACCAGTGTGTCACTGTATTTCAGTGTGCTTACCTTGAACAACTTATTGTACAGTGACCCTTTGTACACTGTCTACATACTGTAATCAGATATCCGACTCCTTTCCCTTTTTAGACTTTGTCTTGTAGTAGATTTAAGATAAAAGATTTAAGAAAAGATAAAATAAAATAACTTTTTGCTTTGGGGGGCCTATTACACCAAAGCAGTGTCATGTAAGAAGGAAGAATAGCAAAATATAAAACAACCGGTCACAATAAATACAAAAAGACATTGCAAGTTAGAAATCAACCAAGGTAAATGGGCAAATTAAAGAAAGAGAACAGTAGAACAGTTTTCTGTTTATATAACTCTTGTTATTTCACAATTGCTTATTGTAGTACTATATCTCCTCTTACCAGGTTTTTGTTGTTTTTTGTTTGTTTGTTTAGTTTTGCATTGACTTGGCCCCTAGACGTCTCTACCGGATTTTAAACGCAGTACCTCAGTGTACCATTGTTCATGTTAACTATTAGAGCTCCGTCTCAGCTCCATCTGTTCACGCATGGCAGCACTGGCGCCGACTCACGTCTGACTTGATGATTGCGGTTTTCAGACCCCGTATACCATATACTGTATGTGTCCCCAATGGGACAGCGCGACATCATGTGGCACGGGGGCGATGATGTGTGTTTCAACAGAGGAGGGAATTCATTGAATTATGTGTTTAGAATTAATTCCAAACAAATACAATAAAAGGTCTGGTGGGTTATTTGGCAAAGGTCCTGAATAGATCGAATATTATTGTTTTTAAACTTGACGGAGTTTCACAGAGAGACCCTTTCATAATAATTTAAATGGTCACCCTGCTATAATTACCGTTAAATAAACACTAGGGCGCACACCAACGTCAAAAAAACTCAAATACGACGGCCGCAAGGTCAGGACTGCCTCCGACTGAAAGGGCAGCCTATTATTTCGCAGCATGGTAATTGGTTTATAGACATGCCGGTGTGTTAGTATTAATAAAGAAGCAAAACGAAGTGCACAGGTGGCCGGTGGCCCCGCCTCAGCATGTGACATGGAGCTGCCAGAGTCAGTCAGCCCATCATGCAACCTATCATGCAACCTCAGCGTAGAGCCGCACATTTATGTTGAAGCAAGCTCGAGTTGCAGCAGACGATCTCTCTAAAGTCCACTGGACATTTCTTCCAAGGCTAAACTAAGAGCACCGCCGATAGATGGATAAAAGCAACGAAGGAACTCTTCCTGAGTTTTAACACTGAAAAAAAATGGTATGTATGTCTCTCCATAAACTTTAGGAATCATTCATGCATCTTAATTGTGTGTCATGTTGTAGTTATCCTTTAATATTAAAGAAATGCACACGTTTCCTCTATCTCCTGATCTTATGCTTTAGCCTGGACTAACATAATCCTGCAGATGAAATATCACCTTTCCCATTCTTTAGAGAGAATGCATCACCAATCAGCCTCACTATGCTCTGAGAGCTGGAGACCTGTCACTTAAGTCTCATGACTTTACACAGATTTAACACTGACACTCTATTAGGCGCATTTGTGTCATCAGCATCAGGACTTTATTTGTTGTGTTCTCCTGTGAGATTTACTAGTATTTTAAATTAAACGTATTGTTCTGACACTGTTCTGGTGAATTACACTTTTTAGAGAGCTTTGGCCGCTTTAGGAAGAAAGGCACACAATGCCACCAAAACATTTAGTTTGCGCTCTTATTTGTTGTTCATTTAGTGTAAGAAGTGCGTAAAATTAGGAACATTATTTTAGTTCAGCAAGGAAACATTTACAATTAGATTCATGCATATTTAAACAGTGATAACATTTACATCTTTCTGGCTCTGTGTGCCAACACAATAGATGGGAAACACAACAATCAAGATGTGCTTAGACTGATGCATTAATTTAGGAAATATTGAATGAACCTTTAGATACTATAACCCTTTTTGTACATAAACTCCCTGAAGCTGTGAAGAACGGTGCAGTATGGTGTGGGCATGTATGGGTGCCAAAGACACTGGTGACATAAAGGTGAAATCTTTAGTGTTTAGAGCTTTATTCTCTGCTCGGATTCAGCTAAATGCTTCCAAAGTTATTGGACTCACATATCTACAAGTGGGGCAAGCATGGTTAAAGGCTTTGCACTTTGCAAGAATAAAAGGAAAGTATATGGTAATGTGAATGAAACATTTGTGATTTCCAAATTGTCAGAACCAGTACCAGCACAGGATGGAAACATGAATTACATTTGTTCCTCTACCTCAAACGCAAACATCACCATTATGAAAAGAAGCACAGTGCAAATCGTAGACCAACAACCTCCTGCAGTGCATTTTTTTAAGTAAGTGTGATCCTAGACTCTGGGGGACCTCAATTAATGAAGCCTAACAGTACACTGCACAGTGCCTCTATAGAACATTATGATTGGGCATGGGGGGGGCATTGTTAAAACTTTTGGGGTGTCAGGAACATTTGCCTAATTTGCCTCTACTGGCAGTACTTTAACTCTGCTTTTAACTTGTAATGGCTCGCCAGTGGTTGTAGGGGGCCTGGTGGCTCAATGGGTAGTGAATAGGTTTGGGATGCAGAAGACTGCGGGATTGAGTCCCACCCCATCAGGTGTGGCCCTGCTTAGTCCCGAGCCAGGATAAAATGGAAGGCTTGTGGCAGGAAGGGCATCTGGGATAAAACCTCATGCAGAATCAATCACATGTCATGCTTATTGGATTAAAGTAGTAAGAAAGTAATGTTGAGACAAACGGGACATGATGCCAATCCAAAATCTTAACTAGAAGGGATTAAGGATAAGGATTAAAAAAATCAAAACCAGATCCTGCTGTGAATGAAATTTTAGATTCATATAATTAACCTACTTATTAAGTTTAGTTTAGCTAATTTTTTTTATTTATCACTTTCTAAGTTGTCATGATCCCAAGACTTTATCGTGATATAAATAAGACCCCAAAGATATTGTTGAACAGTTATAATTGGTTTAAACAGTTCCTAAATCACACATTTGCATTAGTGTGCTTTAAAATATGTCTACAACAGTCTCTCTCATAGACCCTTTGGTCAGATAAAGGCAAATATTTTGTTTACGATTTTTCATGTTGTATATATTGTTAGCACTAAAATATTGTAACATACTGTGGTGTAGTTTAGGGCCGTACTGCCCAATGCTGTTATCCACGACACGAAATTGCTGCCTAGTAGTTTCTACTTTTTCAAATGCTTAAAAGAATGGCCAAACCAGATTTTCTCTCACCCTTATTTACGCCATGCAGAGTAAGAAGAATGACAGGTTCATTACCTTGCCTCGTTACTTTGTTGAGGGAACAAAGATGGGGGAGGAAGTGATACAGTTGAAAGCTTTCTTGTCCCTTTGAAACTATAGTGGATGTAATAACAACACTGTTTACATGAACACTGTTACTGCACACAATTTGTGTTCAACGTTCTCAGCAGCTTGAACTCATGCAAACATAATGAACCTGTAAACACAAACATGAGAGGTGTCCGTTTCTGTTCGCTGATTGTTAGTGTTTCTCTCCAGTCCCAGAAACCCTGGATCGAAAGCACTTTCACCAAGAGGGAATGTGTGAACATACTTCCAGTGTCAAAGGACCCTCACAGGTATGTGTCATGTGGTGAAAGCCATGTAAATGTGCATGGTGCAGGTACTCTGCAAAATGTATATTAGTGTGTTTCAAGATATTTTGCAGCTTTTCTTAGTTGCTTTGGTACATTTATGTCCTAATCTGACCCTTTAGCTCCATTTCCGTTTGAGGACTTTTATTGTGGACTTTTCCACACGTCCTGTTCCCAGTTGATTCCTCCAGCTTCACTACTCATCACTGCTCATTATATCACCTGCTCCCCTGCCTATTGAGACTCAGCTCTCTCGTCAGCTCCCTGCCAGATCGTCATCATTTCTCCTAAATGGGACACACTGCCTTCTGGTTTGCCTGTCTCGTGTTATCTGGACTACTGACACTTTGTATTTGAGTGCCTCTTTCCCTTTTGATCTGAGGTTTTGTAGTCATGTTCCTCATTTAGCTGTGTTGTATGGACAATTATTTTGTTAATAATAGCTATTCTAGATCTTGGATACCCACCCTCCTGATCTGTTCTTTTGTTCTCTTTGATAGTTTTTGGGTATCCGTTCAAGTTTATCCTCCTTAGGTATTTCTGGTTCCGTTTGTTTAATTTCTTTAATGTTTAGTTTTCTTAAATTCCCACAAACCCTTTCTCTGGTTTGCAGGCTTGTACAGTCTATTCTGTAGTTTATGTATTTGTGTTCACGTGAGAATTCTGACTCTACGTTGATGTTATTCCCTGAAGTTTGGTTTTGATACTTTTGACTTTTTGATACTTTAGTCTTACTGCACTAGTTTCATGTTGACTTTCTATAGATATGATTTGTTTTTTTTGTTTTTTTTTTCGGATTCAGATTCACCTTTGCTAAGTTCCTTCTTGCCAGTTTCTAGATTTTTATTACTCATCTACTGTCTTTTCACACACCTGTCTCTGATCTTCTTCTGGATTGAGTTTTGTTTTGTTGTTCTTTCCCTGGTGTCTCCAATTAAAGTTCTCTTATTTTACCATATTCCCTCTCACTGTGTTTACTCTGGGGTCGGTTCTCATACACAAATCCTGACAATTTATGAACCTTTACATTTCCAAGACAATAAATGCATTTCTTGAAACAATTTGTACACGCAATGCTACATAGTTACCTGCAAAAGCCTTTAAATTCATTATAATTTCATTATAATTTATTTCTTAAAAGCAAATGTTTGCTGCATTAGTGCCATAAGAAGGATCTGGTTAAAATGCGTAGTCATGTTGTCATCTGTCAAACAGTAGAATTTGTGTGGAAGATTGACAAACTGACCAATTTCCTGTCCACAAACATCTTTATCTACTGTGGCAAAATCAGGTTATTTCAACAGTCTGTAAAAAGGGGCAAACACTGTATTACCAAAGATATAAGAGAATAATGTTCATGAGGTGTGCCATCATTTTTTTTTAAAGTAAATTTATTTAAATTAAGTCTTAATATATATTTTCTCATGTTTTTGCACATAAACTAAAATAAGTAACTGCAGAGATAAATACAATTCCATAACTGTTACTGTACTATTACAGTATTCTATTACAATATTCCTGTTGATCCCCAAGGTGCTGCTGTGGGCAGCCGCTGCAGCAGCATGTTGACTTTACAGCCAGTTTGGCCAAGTACCCAGATGTTGGTGAAAACCCCACCCTGCCGATGCCAGAACTGGAGAAATGGTTGGTGGAAAAACACACAGAGGAGAGCCCCACTGATGCATATGGTGATATTAACTTTCAGGGAGGGTCTCATTCGTACAGAGCCAAGGTAGATGGGCAAATTCTTCACCTTCATCTTTCACGTACAGCATATGTCATATATAACTATGTTTTTCTTCCTGCCTACTTGTAAATGTTGGCAGTATGTGCGTTTGTCCTACAACTCACGGCCAGAAAACATCCTACGGCTGATGCTGAAAGAGTGGAATATGGAGCTTCCTAAGATCCTCATCTCTGTCCATGGAGGACATCAAAACTTTGAGCTGCACCCTGACATCAAGCAGGTTGTCAGCAAAGGCCTCATCAAAGCTGCAGTCACTACTGGGGCCTGGATTCTCACTGAAGGTGTCAACACAGGTATGTAATCAAAGAGAGATTCTTTAAGTCTTAGAGTCCTGTGGAAAACCGCCTGCTGAATGTAAAGTTGAATTTACAGAAGTGGATTCCAGACAATTGAAGTCATAAACTTATTTTGGTAAAGTTAGGGAATGTGCAGCAATTGTACAGATTACTGTAATATACCAATAATTATAGGCTACTAACTTTCAGATTTGCTAGAATCAAGTTTGTTTCTGCTGTATTTCTTCACAACAAGATGAACACTAATGGGAAACAGACTGCCAGTCCGCATGTAACTGGCTTGTGGTGCATTTACAAGCACAGAATCTTTTTGCAGAACAATAGATAACTGAGCTGTCCAGTCACTGTAAAACCAGTTCTGTATGTCAGTTTGCACCACTAATAAGAAAGGAAAAATGCAGCCGCAGAATACATTCCAGTGTGTGCAAAAAATAGTTGCTTTATTTGTTGTGTGGTTCAGCTACATTTTTTTTTTTTTTTTTTTTTTTTTTTTTTTTTTTTACTGTCACACAATAACTTTTGCAATTGTCCCAAAAAGTAAATAAACTGTTGTGGTTTCTTATTGTCCTCAGGTGGAGCAGATTACTGTTCATGTTTATTGTTCATACTGTTCATGATTACTGTTCAGTACATGTTCACTGGTCTAAATTCCTGCTTCTTTTATTGTCTTGGCCTGTAGGAAATCCAGCCTGTGCTAAAACTGCAGGTCCTAAAATGCTGGTGTTGTGGCTGTCACTACCATTGTTTCATTGTAACATCAGTAACACAACATTCTACTTTGAACTAGAAAATAACTCCATTAGCAACCTTGGAAGGAATGAATTGTAGATGTACTGACAAAATAAACTGATTAATGTAAAAGTTCTTTGATCCTTTGGCACCTGATTAGGTATTGATATAACTGAATAGATGAGGCAGCCAAATAACTTCATTTCCAAAACTATAATATATGATCTGGTGTTTTCCCAAAGGTTGATATAAAACGTGTGAGTTGAGGGATCAGTTTTTTGTTTTAATTACAACTCAGTAATTTGACTTTTAACATAGTTAAAATTTGGATTGAGTGATTTTTGCCTCCTTTCCACAGGTGTGGCAAAGCATGTTGGTGACGCACTCAAAGAGCACTATTCCAGATCATCTAAGAAAATTTGCACAGTTGGGATAGCACCCTGGGGAGTCATTGAAAACAGGAACGATCTCATTGGCAGAGATGTAAGATACAGCATTTACAGGTTTATTCCTAACTGGGCAGTACTACCTCAGAAGATGCATTGTTTTAAGTTTTAGTTTAAGTTTGTTTTTAAGTTTAAGGAACTAGATATGATCTGTTTGTATTGTGGGTGAGTTTCTTAAAACTTAGGATTGTTTTAAGGCACAGAAGTTATTTTTCCTTTCTTTTTCATTCACTCTCCTACCATTTTCCTTCCTTTTTCAGATTATTGCTCATTACCAGACTCTACTGAACCCTCTTAGTAAACTTAAGGTTCTCAACAACCTGCACTCCCATTTCCTCCTGGTCGACGATGGGAGTGTGGGCAACTATGGTGCAGAGGTCCAGCTGAGACGGGACTTGGAGAAGCACATCAACCTTCAAAAAATACATGCACGTAGGAAAACCAGAATTTGTTTACAGTATTTGGATTCTCACACATTTAGATGATACCAAATACTTTCAAACCTGCAAAACAGGCTAGGGAATTTTTTTCTGAGAGAATCTTACAAAACAGTTTTTGTGTCTTGAAAAGCTAAAACTATTATGTTCTCATACCACACCTATTCAATTATTGAAAAATATAACACGTCACCCACTTGTGTTAAGTTGCATAAGCTTACCCATGCATGCTCTTTCTAAGAAATCCAAACTTTGTTAGGGCATTTCAGAGGAGTCAGTTTATTTTATCCTGTTGAGAACTACAAGATCATACACGTATCATCTTAACGTTTCATAATCTGTCACTTAGCTAAAATAGTGACAGATATTGGCGCTGAATGGAGAAACATCCCATAAACATAAACTTCTGTCTTGTAGGTATTGGTCTGGGTGTTCCTGTAGTGGCCCTGATCTTTGAGGGCGGTCCCAACGTAATCCTGACTGTGCTGGAGTACCTTCAGGAGAGCCCTCCTGTCCCAGTGGTGGTGTGTGAGGGGACCGGCCGTGCTGCTGACATACTGGCCTATGTCCACAAGCAGACTGAGGAGGGAGGGTAGGACAATTACAACACACATGGGACAGCTATATGAGAGGGGAAAAGACAGTGACACGTGATTGATGTAGGAAATATTTAAATCTGTTGCTAATCTTTCCAAATCCAAAAAATGTGTTGGTTTTGTTTTTTTGTCTAATGATGTAATGAACAGATAATAGGAAAGGAAGCAATGAATGAATGAATTTTTGTTTAATATTTAATCCGACAAAATTGCTGCAGAAGTGAAGCCGCTGACAACACCTAACATACTTGTACACAGAACTTTGAGTAGGTTTGAATAGCTGTAATGCTCTTACCCAGACAATCTTTAGAGCTAATCAGTGAGGAGTTGAGGGTGTTGATGACAGAGAATTGATTCATCAAGTACTTTATAGCAGTGTGTATTTAAGCAGGGTGACTGTAACGACACTATACTGTTGTTGTTCTACAGCGGCCTTCCTGATGGAGTGGAAACTGATATCATCGCAACCATCAAGAAAACCTTCAACTTCAGCCAGAATGATGCCATCCATCTTTTTCAGACTCTCATGGAGTGCATGAAGAGTAAAGAACTGGTACATTCATGTTTGTTGCTTTTTTTCCCCTTTGCATACTTTAATTTGATGACTTTCATAAAGTTATTATTTATATTATCAGTACAATAAACTGTCAGTGATCCTCAAAATCAACCACAAAGGTTTTGAAGAATTGAGATCAAATATAGGAGCTTTCCACTAAACTCCTAAAATATCTGGATAATATGTGTGGGCAGATGATAAGTGCTATCTTGTTTCTTGGAAACAGATGACTGTGTTTCACATCAGCTCAGAGGATCACCAGGACATTGATGTAGCCATTCTGAAAGCTTTACTCCAAGGTGAGTGGATGACTTCTCTCTGCCCCCCTGCACCAACCTACCCTCCACAAGGTTGTTTGCATTGGGAGATTTGGATTTCAAGACTTTGAAATGTTTTTATTTTGATATATGCTTTGAGAGCAGAGTACCCCTGTGTGCCATTCTTTCTCTTCCTGAGATCATGTTTCTCACATTCACAGGGCCTCTATAGTCCAACACTGTCAGTCACAAAACTTTATTTCGTTATTGTATCAATGCAGATATAATTACAAGAAGAGAAGTACTCACTTGAAATGTAGTTGGTTTTTATTACTTTGACCAGGTGTCATTTCAAGTATGTGTTTAATATGTTTTTAACCTGGGGGGTTTGTAGCAAGTACAGTCAAGACAGTCGGTCACATTCCAGTAATTTTCAACAAAAGCCATGACTTTTTAGGTGACTGATGTCCATGAGAAACAGGTTTAGACACTCAAAACACAAACTGAGGCCTGTGACTAAAATGCTCAAATGGAGCATTAATCTCAGTGAAAGTCATCTTCAATTGGGCCCTAGGGAAAAAGAACTCTAAAGCTTTTTGAAGAAAAATAGACTGCTGCACAGAGATCTTCCCATTTTGCACAATGATAGTTTTTTAACAGATACAAAGTTTAAAATGGGAAGTTTAAAGCATTCACTGGGAGTGACATTGCTATTGTTTAATACTGAATATACTACAAAATGATCATTTGGATTCAGATGCTTCCTAAATGACAATAAGGCAGATCCTTTACAATAGCACTGTAGACCGTACTTAGCCTAATCTGCCCTGCTGGTGTGTAAATAACTGTATTACTGCCCTGGACCTGCTCTTTTTAGTCCTGCAAGCTGGACATGTTTGATAAGAATTTACTTCATTGGGAATTGATATCTGTTTGTGTGTGTGTGTTTACACATGGCTCTACCTGTGTGTTTCAGGCACAAATGCATCTGCATTTGATCAGCTGGCCCTGACTCTGGCCTGGGACCGTGTAGACATTGCCAAAAATCATGTGTTTGTGTATGGACAGGAGCTCCTGGTATGTTGTGTGTGTGTGTGTGTGTGTCTGTATTTTTGACAAAACTTTCTCCATAAATAATGGTTTGCTAAAAAAATATACCTTTATAACAGCAGGTTTACTGTGTGTGTGTGTGTGTGTGTGTGTGTGTGTGTGTGTGTGTGTGCAGGTGAGCTCTCTAGAGCAGGCAATGCTGGATGCACTTGTGATGGATAGGGTGGATTTTGTCAAGTTGCTCATAGAGAATGGAGTGAGCATGCACCGTTTCCTAACAGTCAGTCGGCTGGAAGAGCTTTACAACACGGTAACGTTATGAAACATTGTGCACCAGTCAATCACATTAAAGCAAATGTTAACTCCTTTTATATTATCCGTTCCACGGTAGCACGTTACTAGATGATCTTCTCAAGGTGGCAGTGGATGGCACTCAAAGATGCTTTGTGCAGACTGTGCGACTGTAGCGCAGGAGGTAGAGAAGTCGTCGACCAATCCCACAGTTGTAGCTTTGATCCCCGGCTCCTCTGGTCACTTGTTGAAGTGTCCTTAAGCAAGACACTGAACCCCAACTTAGTTGAGTGTAGGCCAGCTGCATAGCAGCTCCCCCATGGGTGTGTGATTGTGAGTGCGAATGAAAAGCGCTGTGTAAGTGCAGACCATTTACCATCTACTGGTTTATCTATCTCTCAGGTTTAAGTTTGCTTTTATTGGCATTCAGAAGCACACATATGAGTGGGTGTTTTGCAGAATGAAATTACATTACATACTCCTAATACAATATAAAAAAAATCTTCTGACCTTGCTAAAAACGTTAACAATATGTATGATGTCTTAAATCAATATACAGTAGATCTAGTTTGAAAGAGAAATTGCTTTTAGTGTAAATTGCATATAGCCACAGATATATTGCAGAATTATGCCATTTTAGTTCTCGTGTGTGTGTGTGTGTGTTTGGGGGTTGTTAGAGAGTGTTTAAAAGTCTTGTGGTAAGAAGCTTTTACAGAATCTGGAACTTCTGGATTGTTTGCTACTGATGTTAATGAACTGTTTGCCAGAAGGCAGAAGCTTGAACAGTCCTTGCTGTGGGGGATGGAATATTTGACATTTAGGTGGCTCTGTTCATGCACTATTACTGAAATATTTCCTGAATGGTTGAGCTAAGTTCTGTTGTTTACATGTTTACTCAAGCAGTCAACAGTGATTTATTTTTTAATATTATTTTATTTTTTTTAAGGGACAGGTTGTTGGTGTCCATGAGTTGGTTCAGTTCCTCTTTGAAGGCTTATTCATCTTTCTTACTTATGAAACCATCAACTGTGTCGACTGCATGTGTTTATAAGGTGATCTGTGCTGTGCAGTAGAAGGGTATACGACCCATTGCACAGCTTTAGGGGAACCAACTGTTAGGTGTTTATGACTGATTGATGATGAACTGAAATCTATAAAACACTTCTGTACAAATGTGTTCTTCTCCAGATGTGTAAACTCAGGTGCAGTGATTACAACATCCTTGGTAGAACTGTTTGGGTAGGTTTAGTGAGGGAGCGAGTCTGGATGTTGTGTGATTGTTGTCTAGTCTCACAAAGCACTTTACCATGATGAGAATAAGTGCTGTAGGACAGTAATCACTAAAGCACTGGTATAATGATTGTAGCCTTGAAACACAAGAGGACAACAGCCTGGTTAAGACAGATGTTGAAATTATCCATAAGAACCTGTATTAGTAGTTCTCCACATACCGTAAGCTGCAGTCAGTGCAATCATGGACAACTTATATGCTATACGATCTAATCTAATAATACGTTTCTATTTAATTTTCCATCTTTCTGAATATTTCCAGGTTTAAATGAAAATTTCAGTGGTCTCACATTAAAAACAAGTTTGTGTGTGTGTTTTTCCATGTTGTAAATGGTTTTTGTCTTTTCCAGACACAACTTCCAAACAATCCGACTTTCTTCCACATAGTTAGAGATGTTAAACAGGTAGAGTTAAATTGGTTTATAGCATCTTTAAGAGTTGGTGTTGGTCTTCAGTCCAATTTCAACATGTTTCTGTGCTTTCCTGCAGAGTCATCTGCTTCCAAATTATAAAATCACTTTGACTGACGTGGGCCTGGTTATTGAGTATCTGATGGGCGGGACTTACAGGTGCAACTACACCAGGAAACGCTTCCGAATATTTTACAACAATCTTCGAGGCACTGGTGGGGTGAGACAATGTTAAAGAGTTATGAGTTAAAACCTGGTATGTCATGAAGATTTAGTAAATAAAACCACAGTAACATCTAATGTATTGTACCAATGACTTTTGGATTTTAAATGTGTTGGGAAAGGTAATAAACTCAGTAGTCTCAGGTTAGGTACATTTTTTTTTTTACACCCTGCACAGAGATTGGAGCACCACAAAGGAAATCCCGGGTCTCATGACTCTGGAAGTCATGAGTGTTTCAGCATTCAGGCTGAGAAAAAGGAGACGACCAGGCACAAACATTTCATCAAGCCTGCAGAGCCATACAAACCTAAGGTCAAATTTAGCTCAGATCCTCTTCTGTGTGTTTTTATGCTCAAATGTAACCATGTTACAGTTGGGAAAGCCAATTTCATTTCTGTTGTGTTAACAGGATTCAGAAATCAGGGTAGGTAGACCGAAACAAAATGGAGAAATAAAGTCAGAAAACAGCATTTTCTGTCATTATACAGTTAGAAAAGCTGCCAAAATAAGTCTGAGGTCGGGGAGAAATCAGATCAATCATCTGCTGCATGTAACAAGGATTTCTATGTTTCTCATGTAAACTCCATTCCACGACATACCCAAGATAGCAGGTTTTTGTGAGTAACATGGGTAATGAAATGTTCTTTCCTCACCTTCCAGACAGAGTCTTCCAAAGAGCAGAACAAGAAGACCAAAGAAGCGATTGTGGACCCAGAGACACAGCGGTTTCCCTACCCTTTCAATGAGCTGCTAGTGTGGGCTGTGCTGATGAAGAGGCAGAAAATGTCACTCTTCTTCTGGCAGCATGGTGAGGAGAACATGGCAAAGGCACTGGTTGCATGTAAACTCTGTTGTTCTATGAGCCATGAGGCAAAAAAGAATGACATGGTTGACCACTCGCAAGAAGAGCTCAGGGAATATTCAAAGTAAGTGTTTCTATGGCTCTGACCCATGTCAAATATGCATGAAACTTCAAACTGCATTTTACAAGTGAATGTAGAAGCCTTGCTCATTGTGCCAATGGTTTCCAGTGAGTTTGGAACGTTAGCGGTGGACCTGCTGGAGCAGTCGTTCAGGCAGGATGAGACCATGGCCATGAAGCTCCTGACATATGAGCTGAAGAACTGGAGCAACTCCACATGTTTGAAGCTGGCTGTTTCCTCACACTTGCGGCTTTTTGTGGCTCATACCTGCACCCAGATGTTGTTGTCAGATATGTGGATGGGACGCCTGAACATGCGGAAGAACTCCTGGTACAAGGTTCATGCTCCATCTGGATTTTATATTTAGTAATACAACCCCGATTCCAAAAAAGTTGGGAAGAGGTGTAAAACATAAATAAAACAGAATGCAATGATTTAGAAATCTCATCAACCCATATTTTATTCACAATATAACATAAACAACATATCAGATGTTGAAACTGAGAAATGTTAACGTTTAATCGAAAATATTGGCTCATTTTGAATTTGAGGGCTGCAACACATTTCAAAACAGTTGGAACAGGGTGATGTTTACTATTGTGTAGCGTCCCCTGTTCTTTTAACAACTGTCTTTGATCGTCTGAGAAGTGAGGACACAATTTGCTGGAATTTCAGGGGAGGAATGTTGCCTATTCTTTCCCATTCTAGTTGCTCCAGTTGTTGATGAGATTTGCAGGTCATTGCATTCTGTTTTTATTTACATTTGCATGTCTTCCCAGTTGTTTTGGAATTGGGGTGGTAAATAAAATGTATCGTTAGAGTCAATGATGAATGCATGTGCAAAGAGTCTCTTGATAAATACAGCAACATCCACCCTCATGAGATTATGTTTGTGTGTCTTTAGGTGATTCTGAGTATCTTGGTGCCTCCTGCTATTCTACTGTTGGAGTTCAAATCCAAGGGTGAGATGGCTCATATCCCCCAGAGTCAGGATGATCTTCAGATGACTATGGAGGACAGTGAACACAACTTCCAGGTCGTACCTGAAGCTATTCAAATGGTCAGATTTATTAATGTTGGGGATATACTTGCTTTAAATTGCAACACATAGCAACCTTGTGTACACTAGGTTAATCAATGTCATTAGAAATGAATGCAATGCAATTGCAATCCTGCTTATGATTGGAGGGGGAGTACAATATCACCACTTCGTTTGTATTTGGTTGCAAAGTAAGATAAATCATAGCCATTTTATAAACCACCACAATAATGAGGGTGTCCTTGCTGTTTTCTTTGCCACAATCTCAGTATTAACAGTATTGTCACCGTCTGCTTTGATTGTTGCTGCAGTAATGATTAGACTCTACTCTGCCTCCTAGTGGACAAACATTTAAACACAAACATACTCAAAGCATGCAAGGATGTATGTTAACGACAACGCTGATGATGGGGCCCTTGTTTATGTGTACGCTTTGGTAGAAAGCGAGTATATCCCTGTTCTACTGTCATTAAGTCTCTCTGTTCTTTTATTTCTGTCACATGTTAATTTTAAATCTGTGTTTTCTGTTTTATTGTGTTTGGTTTTGGTTACATTCTTTTGACTTGCTGTTGTCTTATCTGCAGGATGTACTCAAGGAGGCCAGATCCAGCGACCACATAAATGCAAAAAAGGGAGACATGGAGGCACATGTTTATGCTGGGAAACTTCCCTTAGGAGGAAGAATTTACGCCTTCTACCACACTTCTGTTGTGAAGTTCTGGTCAAACACGGTATGAAGATTACAAAAGAGAGTCAACACACATACTGAATAAACACTTGTCTTACCAGTAACGATGGGAAGAGTCAAGTAAAAAAAATTCAACTGTTTGGTTTGCTTGTCAAAATCCATTGATTTAAACTGAAACATGCACAACTTTAAAAATTTGAATAAAAATATCCCTTTTTGCTGACATGTAGATATTGGGCATTTTTTGACAATGAAGAAGCTTTTATATTATGATTTTTATCCAGAATTTTAAGGAGTCACTTGTTAACTTTTTGCCATAGAAATGAAAAGCATGTTGAAATTGGCACCTCCTGCTTTACCAAAAATATAGCAAACCAAACTGAGAAACATGACCCCACAACCAGGATATGAACGGAATCATGAAACTTTGAACCTTTACATCCATCCATCCATCCTTTTATGTCTTTTTACATCAATAAGCAGTAGCTTGACACTAAGAAGAATAAATCTGCAGAGGATTTCTTAAATCAAGCCCATTACTTACAAATGGGGTTATAGGTGGCCTAGAAAGGCTTAATGGCCTGAGGTTTTCTCCACCAAAATAGACCACAAAATGCACTTTGTGGTGTATGCGCTTCACAGTTGATGCAGTCAGAGCTCTTTCTTTGAAAGCAGCTTTTAGCAGTAAATGCATCATGTAACATCATCATTTGTGTGTT
The DNA here is from genome assembly GCF_033026475.1 of Channa argus. NCBI lineage: Eukaryota > Metazoa > Chordata > Actinopteri > Anabantiformes > Channidae > Channa > Channa argus. The sequence goes on from NC_090198.1 coordinate 11,425,592, forward strand.
TTCCACTAATAGATTATTTTGTATTGTAAGTGTATCTGTAGTGTTTCATGAAACAGGCACAATATTAGCTTATAGGCCAGCGAAGGTTCACAGTGATCCAGGTATGGTTATCCAAGGGTTAAGTCATGCTAACTAGACTTCTTTCTTCTTGGTTGGAAACATTTCACTACTCATCCAAGCAACCAACCTAACGGTCCCATCCTCTGGGATAAGGGTGTGATTATTACATCCCTATGGCTGTGCCCTACTCTCGCTCTCTCTTCTATCCACCCAATGAGCCTATTCAGGCCAGGCTGGGAAACACGGCCTCTGGAGGGTATAACTGGTTCCCTTAACCAAATTTCCCTCACACTAAAAGAGCTGCTTGGATGAGTAGTCCAGTTGACATGACGCAACCTTTGGATATTAGCTTTTAGGACTTCATCATACTGTTTGTAACAGATGGAATGATGGAACCTGTCTGATCCACAATAAAGACACAGTAAAGGTCCAGTCAAGTTAGGTGTTTTCTACTCTGACAGTTTAATGGAACAATGCTCATAGACTTCAAACATAAAGGAAAATTGATTCCATGTACAGATAATTGATACAGTTATAATTAATTGCTTCAAAAGACAGAATTGAAACACATTCATTGTGAACATCTGTAAAGTGTCTCATTCATCCAGGTTATGGTTACTCAAAAAGTCCTGTTTAAGTCCTGTTTAATAGCAACTTGGCTTGGAGTTAGGGAAGATATTTCACGTCCCATCTGAAAGACTTCATCACTTCTGACCAAACGGCTCAAAGAGGCATATAAACTCTGTTGGTGTAATAATAGTTAATGTAGATGGAGAGCAGAGTTAACTAACTGATGTCGCTGTGGTGGTACAACCTTTTGCTGTTATGACACTGGCTGTGATGGGTGGAAAAAACCCCAATCCTTCCAGCCCTCTCACTGTGTTAATATGCATACTTACAAAGGCAACGATATCAACGGTGGCAACGATATCATCAATGGTGATGCTATAAATCTGGGGTATAAATCCTGTGTCTAAATCTTTCAACAAAGGGCAGTTACATTAGAAGGGTGTTACTGAAGTTGATTGGGTCTTAACGTTGTGCATCTCCCACTATCAGCTCTTCTACCTGGGCTTCTTGATGCTATACTCCTATGTCGTCCTGGTGAAAATGCCTGAATGGCCTTCTCCTCAAGAGTGGGTGGTCATCGTTTACATCTTCACTACTGCTGTTGAGAATATTCGAGGGGTATGTTGGACAGATGTTGAACCATATTGCCAGGGTCTTTTATTCAATTGTGAAGACAATCCATTTATTTCTATGACAACAAAACAGTGGTACTTTCCTGTCCTACAAATAATTTCCCTAAAGACTGTTAACAGATTGATCTGTATATTACTGTATCACCTTCCCTCCTACTTTTTCCTAGATGTTCATGTCTGAAGCGGGTAAAATAAGCCAGAAGATGAAGGTGTGGTTCTCTGACTTTTTCCATGTTTCCGACTTTCTGGCCATAGTGAGTTTCTTCATTGGCTTTGGCCTAAGGTTGGCTGGAGGCAATGCTTTCATCTCTGGAAGGATAGTATATTGTCTCAATATCATTTTCTGGTATGTGCGACTCCTGGACATCCTGTCTGTCAGCCAGCACATTGGGCTGTATGTCATGATGATTGTTAAAATGGTGAGTTCTTTATTTGATTACACGTTAGATTTACCGCAGTTAACATGCTGTAAAATAGAGGAACTTTTGTCAGAGAAGGTGAAGGCCATATACATGCACGCTTTCTGTATAGAAGTAATGTATGTCCACCAACTCTGCTGTGAAGGACTGAGATTGCTTTGCAGCATCATTTTACCAAGAGACATACAGAACACTGATATTGTTGTTGTATGCCAGCACATCAAACTTTTTAAATGTGACTTCAAGTTTCATATTTTAATCATCATCAAACACACATTCATTGTAAGAGTCTGTTCAGATTAAATGCTGAAGCACAGACCTAATTACCAGAAGTTGCACCAATCTGTTATGCACATAAAGCATACAGAACATGAACACTTTTATGCACATTTGTATTATGTTATTTTGGATCCATGTTTGTCTTTATGCACATCAACATTCTTGTCCATCCATCTATTATCCGTAATCGCTCACCTGGTCAGGGTTGCAGGGGGCTGGAGCCTATCCCAGCGGTCACTGGATGAGAGACATAGACAGACAACCATTCATTTAATATTATAATCAATAAAAATTTACAAATTTACTGATGTAATTTATTTATTTAACACTGTTATATAAAAAGCTAAAATCCTCAAAATGTTTTTAGTATACAGTAATAAAATGGTGCTGATTTATGGTTCCCACAATAAATGTGTGTGCATGTCAATATTATGCCCACTCGTTATAACAGCAGAGGTTTATTCAGTATGTGTGACTTTTTCTTGCAGGTGGCCAACATGTTCTATATTTTGGTAATAATGGCAGTAGTCCTGGTGAGCTTTGGCGTGCCCAGGAAAGCTATTCTCTACCCAAATGAGGAGCCCAGCTGGACGCTGGCTAAAGATGTGGTTTTCCAACCGTACTGGATGATTTATGGGGAAATGTACGCTTATGAAATTGACGGTAAGGGCTAAGGGACATTAAGAACAATTTTATTCAAATATTGTCACCACGATGCTTTATTGTCACTCAAAACAAGGACTGGAAATCAATCCCATGCCCAAACTTTCAAACACGGTTTACACACCGGAGCTAATGCAGTTGTCAAGCACTCACAAGTCTCACGAAGGTATTCTAAAGACTGGTTTCTTCTGTATGATTTCATACCTCGCTGTTTAAATTTTTGCACACAGAGACAAAATTCTGGTCACTGGGCACTAGTGGTACTAGTTGGTACCAACTTCAGTTATAGGGGTTACCCTGTCTTTTCAACAAAGCATCTGAAATCTTCCAATCTAGCCCATAAGGACACAACAAAGCCTCCTAAGTGATTAAAGAATATCAATTATTAAGTCAAAACGCCTATAGCTCAGTTGCGATCAAGCACCAGGGGAAGGTGGAGAGGAAGAACTCCCTTTAGCTGTCAGGTTCATTAGGGGTGCTCCCCCAACAGTATGAGCAGCATAACTAAGATCAGGTTCAGAGTCACCTGAGCCAGCTCTGACTGTAACCTTGTTCAAAAAGAAACATCATCATGTCATTGTAACATTTAAATTGTGTTTAGGTAGTTTCAAGACTCTTTCCAATGCATGAAACATGACCTCAAACCTCCTGAAACACAACAATGTAAAGCTCAGCGAGATGCGGCCCTCTGCAGCCGCGAAGGATGGTTGTAGCCCTTCAATGGCTAAACAACTAATAGTGGATTTCATTCATTGACAGCAGCTACGATAAGCAACACAAACTAACAAAGCTTGTGGCTGCATATGTGATGGATGAAATGCTGCCAGTTTCCACTATTGATTATCCAACATTCGGACCTTCAATAAAGTAATAAAACAAATAATGTACCTACAGGAAGTAACAAGTAAAGTAATAACACTGATTTTGAACAGAGTAACAAGTAATAAGTAATGCACAATTTTAATGAGCCCAACACTGATCATTAATAGTGTTTCTATTCACTAGGTGCATGTATCCTAATAGGCTTCTTCTCTTTACAGCATGTGCAAATAACAGTATAGTACCATTCTTATGTGGGCCAACAGTGTGGCTGACTCCTTTTCTACAAGCATTCTACGTCATTGTACAATATATACTAATGGTCAACCTTCTTATCGCCTTCTTCAAGTAAGAACACATTTCACTGCCATATTCATATTCTTTATAGCCTAAATATGGCCAAGTTTTAGGTAATGTTAAAATCGTGGTGATGTTGAAAGGGGGCTGGTATTCTCCTCAACATCATGAGTGTAATTATTTTATTTACTCTGTTTTCCAGCAACGTGTATATGGAAATGAAGTCCATTTCAAATTTGTTGTGGAAGTTCCACCGCTACCACTTCATTTTGGCCTACCATGAGAAGCCTGTCCTTCCACCCCCCCTTATCCTCCTGTGCCATATCTACTCCCTCTTCTGTCTGTGTAGAGGGAGGAAGAAACACAATATCTACGGTCCAAGTAAGGACCAAGCTAAATAACACCTGAGTGGAATCTGTTCTTTAAAAATGAATCAGATACCACTCAGTCCAAGCTGATCTGGTGTGACTTTGGTGTGATCCATTGAATTTCTACCTTCTCTTTAATCACATTTCTTCCAGAGCTGTTTCTCACCAAAGAAGACCAAAAGAAGCTTCATGACTTTGAGGAGAAGTGTGTGGAGAAATACCTTCATGAACAAGACGATCAGTTTCACATGGGAAGCGAGGAGCGCATTCGTCTTACCTCAGAAAGGTGAATCTGTTGCTCTTCATGATAGGAAGGATGTTTTTTTTTTTTGCAAATAGATAAACTTTGTGACCAAACAAATTACAAAAAACTGTTCAATGAATGTGCCAAAGGTCTCGAAAAACTGGGGGGTGTGAGTCCGACCACAAGGTTAGGAGGGCATCAACACCGAAATTATCCTTGATGCTGATCAGCACAGAAACAACACAGACAAATTTTATTCAATAAACCTTTTTCATTGTTTTCTCCACTCAGCTTAAACAAATTTCATCAAGTAATGTAAATGTTTAATGTTCTGATGCTACAACAATTCCTTTGAGGCTCATGTTTTGTGACGTCCCATAAATGTATGTTCTCTGTTTGGCTGTAACAACCACAGTCTGACGTCAAGAAACACTTATGTAAGGTTGGTAAGGATTTACCTTGAAAATAATTTCCAAGCGATTCACTTTATTTAGAAAGGTATTCCAAAGTAATTTTGTAGTCTTTGGTTTAGAGGGGCGGGGCAACCAGCAAGGGGTGCTGCAGCTCACCTACTTCCTTTTACTATGGATGAACTTCATCATTCATGTTTCATTTTGAACAATATAATATTTTCATTTTTCTGTTTTCATTCAACATTGGATTAAGATAATGGCAGCTGAGCTGTGACTAACTCGAGCTACTATTTATTCTTTTCAGGGTCGAGACCATGTGTTTGCAGCTGAGGGAGGTCGGGAACAGAGTTAACTTCATAAAGCACTCCTTGCACACACTAGACTTCCAAATTGGTCACCTGCAGGACCTCTCAGCTCTGACTGTGGACACTTTGAAGACCATGAGTGCTCAGAGGGCATCAGAGGACAGCAGGGTCCATAATCAGATCACCCAGGAGATTAGTCTATCTAAGAATTTGGTCCCCTGCAGCACCTTTGTCCAAAGTGCTGTGGCCATTTCCCCTCCGGAGCTGCGTCTTCGAGGCCACTCTCTCACCCACAGTAAGATGACCCGTCCACAAGAGCCGGGCCTTTCAGACTCCCCCTCCAGCCTGCCCAATGTCCCATCCTCTGAGGCTCAGTTCCACATCAGCAGCACCCCTTCCCAGCCTAGTGACTCCAGCCACCCAGAGCTCACCCTAGCTGGTCCTTACCAGCAGCCCCTCCAGTCAGACAGCACCAGTCTAGAGTGTGGTGCCTTTCTGTGTAAGTATCAAAATAAGGGCAGATCTGGTGTTGGTAAGCAGATAAAGGAGGAGGATTCAAATAGTGTTTGTGTGTATCCCACTGTTGTTATTGACTCCCCTTCGGGCTCTGTTCGATCTGCCTGTTTTCCTTCATGTACTGTGAAGCCTGAGAACACAGAGAGGTTAGGAAAGGGAGAGAAATCAGGAGAGATGGGGTATGTGAATGAGGCGTTCTGTGCTGATGAGGGCGTTTGGAGCTCTCTGAGTAGACAGCACACAGACATGTGTACAGACACTATCCCGCTGGGTCCAGAAGCTGAATCACCTTTGGGTGATGCACATGGAAATAGCAGCTTGCCAAAGTTTGGTCATGGCTCTGAAGTGGCTACCAGGAGAACCCACATACAAAGGAAAAGAGAACGGAGTGTATCGAGTCCACCACTGTCCTGCTATGAGGGACAAGGTGGCTCAGAAGTCCCTTTTGACAAAAGGAGCTCAGCAAGAGGGCCAAACATGAGAGGTTTGAGTTTCAGTTTAAAGTTGAGGGCTGTGTGTGCTGGGTGCTTAGGCCTGTCCCTCTCCAGATCAACATTCTAGTAAACCTTTAGCTGATCCCTTTTCCTTTCCTTCTCCGCTCTCTGGACCTTCTGATAACGAGGATTTCTTTCTGTTCCTTGGTGGTTTTGAGGTTTTTAGTGGCAGAGGGTTTCAGCTCAATGATTATGGATGTGTTGGTCAGGCTGAGGTGAAGGGAAGAGATTTTTGAGAGCATCTGATGTTTGAACCTCACTTGTAAAACATAAAATAAAATAGGTATTTTATTCTGTTTTTATTTTAATAACTATTTTCAACGATGTGACAGATATGGGAGTTTAACGTTTCCCCTAGTGTGAGACGACTCTATTTTCTTGTTTCAGGACATGCCAACAGCATGAACATTCCCCAGTCCACCCCCAAAGACACCTCCAGCAAACAGCGAAGCCCAGTCACATGGAGCAGATTGCAGGTGTGTTTTTACCAGTATCGTTGTTTTATGTTTTGTTTCATTTGTTGTCAGAAAACTAGTAGCATGAACCTTTTTTTAAAAAAAAATACAGGTTATATCAATTTCACAGTTGCTGTAATAAATTCCTTTAACAGGTTTGTAGTTCGCTGATGAACAAGTTCTGTGTTTTAAAGTTCTCATCACCCACAATATATTGTAATCATTCTTATATTCTGAACAACTCTGTATAATTTTGGTTAGCACTTTATTTCTTCACCAGAAAAGATTCCAGCTCAAATCCGCCCAAGCCAGCAGCCTGTAAGTATCCTGGCAGACACACATGTATCACACAAATACAATACAGATTAACTTTTCATAATCTCATACAGAAACAAGGTAAATTCAGACCAATGCCAGATAGCAAAGACAAACTGGGACAAATCAGAATGGATCAAACAAATTAATTTAGGACATTCTACAAGCACATGACAGCACAGGTAGGGCACAGGTCTGTTCTGTGGATCCATTCTTGTTGGCAAAAATTGGATATGACTTAGGCTTCACATCTAGTCCATTGGTGGTACATACCTGCCAGATGTTTGTGGATTTAACTTTTAAACCTTTATAAATGTATATAGCATTATCTTTGCATGATATTGGTTTGTATGTAGAAAATATTATCTGCCTAACAAATGCTGTATTTGATAAAAAACTTACCAGATTAGTGGGATTTACTTTCTCCATTTTCCAGATATGTCCGGGGTGGTCATGTCATTAAAGGGACATTTTCTCATGGATCAGCTGCTGTCTGATCACTAGTGCAAATCCCAAAGATATGTTTGGCATCATTGAAAAAATATCAAAGCTTATCTTTTTTTTGGTTCAATCAACAAATCTATTTAGATACATGGTTTCTGCCATGTAGGTGAATATACACCAGTGTTAACATCGTAAAAACATTATCAGTTTGATTTAACAAATAAAGTGTAAATAAAGTTTATAGTTTCAGCCACAACCAGTGTATGAAGTATACAGTGAATATTTAACTATAACTGAAGCACTGGCATATCAATGATGATGGAAAGTTTATGTGTTTAGCTGGAGCATCAGCACAGGATATCATACTGTTGATGGCAGTTATGAACAATGCTGTTGATTCAGCAGTTTGCTATCTTTTTAGATATTTTTCCTTTTCACTACTCGATATTTAAAGCCAAATCTTTATAATGTTATTTGGATGCTTCCTAGTTTTGTTTGACTATATCTTTCTGTTGACTCTGTCTGTTTGTGTCTTACTCTCTGTCAGACGAGCACCTGGGGAAGATGCACTAAATGGTAAGAAATCCTGCTTTGGTTAATTCTTACTGTTGTTGTTCAAACTTCTGTTTGGATCAGAAGTTCTGTTTGGATCACTTTTGTTTGGGTGCAGAAGTATTTACGTATTATCCAAATGACCTTCGACCTTTCATTTGCCTGCATCCATTATGTACTAGTTTAAAAAAATAATCCAACCTGTAGCAAGGTTTTACAAAATCATTTTAAAATAGCTTTTCTTGTATTTTTGTGACTTGGCTTTTTTAGCGTGATTACATAACATTTGAAAGTCATATTACAGAATATTGTGGAAGTTTACAGAAGTTAATTTAACACGAATAAAGGCTGATAGAATGTAAGTAGTAAAGCTATTCAAAGCCATGTTTCATAAATCATTTTGGATAAACTCGTTTATTAAAAATCCCAGAAAAGGGATTTTACAGTACATGAGCACTAAAATGTGAACTCTACTGTATATTTATTCATTTACAGTCAAGGTGTAAACACCATCAAATGACTGAAATTCTAGTTAAAAGCTGTACTCTGATTTTCTCCCTCTGTGTTTACAGCGGTGTCTCTCTACACACAACGTCACACCCACCTAGGGACCAGAAAGGACTGTGAGTAACCCACACTGACCAAACATCAGGGTTTTTTTTTATGCCTTTAATGTCCGTTTAAGAATATTAATCAATTATTTATTTATTCTGAAACTGTTTTGATTTTCTTCAAATGTAATAATTCCAGCTTCTTAAGTGTGAGTTGCAGCTTGTCTCTGTTTCATATCTCTACGACAAATTACATGTAAAAAAATTTAAAGATCAATATTTATGCTCTTTATGTCAGTAACCTTTTGACTTCGGATCATAGTGATATTAACAAATGCTTTACCACGATTACAATTGAAAATGCAAATTTAATCTATTTACAGAACTTTATTATTATTATTGTTTTTTCAATAAAACCAGAACCAGGAGAGACAAAATTAAACATTGGACCTGATTCTTGTGCTTCTGCTGTAAAGTAATATAGTGATATCTGCTGGTGCAAACTGGACCAGCACAAATGTTCCTGTTGAATGAAGATGCCCCAGTGATTGTGAATTAACATGAGTTTATGAAATGATATGAAGCAGTTCTGTGGAAGGTTTGGCAAACACAATTACAGTTCTCTTTTTTTCTTCCATAGCTATTGGCTCCCCTTTCAAGCCCATGGAGAGTTACCAGTATTCAGGTGAAACATAAAAACTTTGATACGGCCTCCTTTCCTGATTACGTGTGCAAAAATTAATATTAATTATTATTTTAGTTCCTGTAGATTTTGTTTAAGTTACAACTATTGTATCTTTAGAGAATTGTAGCTGTACTTATAGCTGTGTGTGTGTGTGTGTGTGTGTGTGTGTGTGTGTGTGTGTGTGTGTGTGTGTGTGTGTGTGTACTTTTCCTTCTGTAGCTGTTGAGCGCAACAACTTGATGAGACTGTCCCAGAGAATCCCCTTCACTCCTGTGCCCCCTAGAGGTAAGTCCCCACCCTTCCTGGACATGTCAGTTCTAATGAAAACGACACAGGCGCTTCTGAGAAGTGACAGCAGGCAGTTGGAGAATGAGGACGTCGGAGCCAGATAAGACAGAAATTTGACCCCCCTCCCCCTGTTTATTTCACACTCTCACCCAAGCTGCTGATAACATCAGTTGTATTTCTAGCTCACATTTTAAAATAATCTATTTTTGACTGATTATTGTTACAGACCTTAAAGTACGTAAAATATTTGAATCAAACATTAGATACTGCATTAGGACACATGTTCATATTTAAACAAATGAGCCAGTTTAATTCAAAAAACAAATAACTGACATAAGTAAATACTGGGACAACATACAAAGTTTTTATCACATCAGCTATTTTTTAGCTGTTGTTTTCTCTTCCTCTTTACCACCTACTTTGGGGGAAGGTGAAGTAAAACTTTTATGGCTGAGTTTTGTTCATGCACAAAGATAAACAATCACATTCAACATCACATTAGCTTCTGCCTCCCAGAAGGCAACATTTAGTATTCTCATTAATTTAATTAATTTCTGTAGAAATGCAGAAAAATACGAAAGAAGACAGGATTTGATAGAAATACAGCCGTGTTGCCTCTAAAATTGCTGGTGGTGTTTTCCTTCAGGGGAGCCGGTGACTGTGTACCGTCTGGAGGAGAGCTCCCCCAACATCATGAACAACAGCATGTCTTCCTGGGCCCAACGTGGACTCTGTGCCAAAATAGAGTTTCTCAGCAAGGAGGAGATGGGTGGAGGACTGAGACGGGCCCTCAAGGTGCTCTGCACTTGGTCAGAGTATGACGTCCTGAAACCAGGACACTTGTATATAGTCAAGTCTTTCCTTCCAGAGGTGGTGCAAACCTGGCAGAGCATCTACAAGGAGGACACTGTGCTGCACCTTTGTCTCAGGGTAGGGAGCAGAAATACACCACCTCATCTCTGTAACATAAGGCTTAGTACCTCCACAGGAAGCATCCATCCACCCTGGATGTCATTCCCAACATAGTCACACAATGTAGCACAACTAGTGAATGAATGTGTTTGGACTGCAGACTTTGAAAAGGCTGTTGGGTTTACTCCACTTAGAATTGTTTTCCCAGACATAAACTCTCTGAATAGCAAATAACCTAAAGAGGAGATCTGACTTGATTTAACAAGGTGTGAGCATTGCTGTGGTTCTGTCAAACAAAACTCTGGAGTTGTTTCCACAATCAGAAAACTCAAAGGACAAAGCTAAAGAAATCTCCCTGTACTTTGGTTTCCCTTCAACAATTTGTTGACAATCAAAGTAGGATTCACAGTAAAGGGAGGCTTATATAAAGTCTGTTTTATTTGTTGATTTCTTGTGACACTCCAGGAAATTCAACAGCAAAGAGCTGCTCAGAAGCTGACGTTTGCATTCAACCAATTTAGGCCAAAGACAATTCCTTATTCACCGAGGTAAGTGTGCAGCCAACGCAGACACACAAATCCCCTTCACACACATCCAGTATCTTATCAGTTTTAATCCTTTTTTTCATATGTTGCATTATTGTTTTGTCTATTGCTTTTTGTCAAGGCCAGAAACAAATTTACTTACTAATTTTTATTTTGCGATAATTTACATCAGCACAAACCCTTTTAGTTAAGTTTAATTTAGCGTTTTCTGCGTGTTCAGGTTTCTGGAGGTGTTTCTGCTCTACTGTCACTCTGCTGGAAAGTGGTTTGCTATAGAAGAGTGCATCACTGGGGAGTTCAGGAAGTTCAACAACAACAATGGAGATGAGATTGTCCCCACCAACCTCCTGGAGGAAACCATGCTGGCCTTCAGTCACTGGACCTACGAATACACCCGTGGAGAGCTGCTGGTGCTCGACCTGCAGGGTAAAACCTCTCAGCACACACTTTCACACCAATGCACCGAGTGTTTTCAAATGCAGCCGAATTCATTTTTTTGTGACTGTTTGACGATGAGAGAAGATTAAAATGTTTTTGTTGTAATTTTGTGGTTCATACGTGATCTAATTCATCTTGGTGTGTAATTGAATGAATTCTCCATTGAATATTTGTCAGAGCTGAATAGATCATTTTAAAAATGTTTTTGGGAATGAAGCCTGTGTGTTTGTCGGGTACCTCTGCAGGTGTTGGGGAGATTCTGACAGATCCATCAGTCATAAAGAGCGGGGAAAAGGGGTAAATACACTCGTGACTTGTAAGAGGAGGATTTCAACTGTAGCAGGTTGAGCTTTAAACTAAATGTACTCTGACTGACTTCTGTGTGACTCCTGCAGATCTTACGACATGATATTTGGGCCAGCCAACCTTGGGGATGATGCCATTAGGAACTTCCGGGCAAAACACCACTGCAACTCCTGTTGTCGGAAACTCAAACTTCCCGGTGAGAGATATTTGAGGGCTGCTGTTCTGTTACATTAATCCTGCACTAAATTACTGCTCATCTGTCCTGAAAATCTACAGACCACTCTGCAGCAGTTGTTACTCCACCTACTACACAACATATTTGTGAAGCTTTATAGTTGGGATCTTTGACATCACCAACTTTTTTCCTGTATTCTTATTTATCAGATCTGAAGAGGAATGACTACACACCAGATAAGGTGACATTCCCAAAGGAAGACCCTCCCACGGCAGATCCAGATTAAGGATTCCTGCCAATCAATGAGGCTGATGCTGTGATCAGTTTAAAGTGACAGAGAATGATCACAAGATAGTTTTTTTTTTTTTTTTTAAATCTCTATAAAGATTTTTATCACATTTTGTCTTAATGAAAATACACATATGAATTGTGACTTATTTTAAAATATGGGCAGATTGCAATGGAACTTTTAAAGACTATATAACTTTATTGTATTGAAAGTGTGCCCACAGGTATATTTTATATTAATGGATATTGACATACTTACCTTACTGTATACATTGCTGGCTATCACTAAAAACTAAAATGTAAAAATATGTTGTCTTTGAAAGATTAATTGTATTTTGATTTGGGTTGTATATCAGATATATAAAATAAACTGGCAGCAGTAATGTCAGTAACTGATAGCTTTTATTTATTGGTTCTTAAAATTGAACACAGGATTTTTTTAAATTAAAAACCATTGTTCAATCAAGTACACTATTAGCCCTTGTTAAGTTGAGCACAAGTGAATAATAATAATAGTATATAAATACTAAATAATAATACATCTTACACTGTCACAACTTCTTTTGGGTTGTGGGGTATGTGTTAATTCTGAGCACTTCCACGCGTCTTTAAAAACTTGTTTCCTTTAAATTCACAGATTTTACATCTGTAATATTTATTTTTCCTCGACAGGAGCAGGTCACTGTTATCTACTGTGAGATCCAGTTCACTAAAGAATCTGAGGAAATTTCATGAGGCCAAAAAAGACATAAATATGTAAACAAAAGTTATTCATTTAATATAAGGCAATGAAAGAAATCACATCATATAAACAGGTTGCACAGAAGCTCCAAAACATATCAAAATGTATATTGTAGGAATTTAAACACCGAACCCCATTGTACCCATAATGAAACAACTGTTAAGCTAAATAATAACAGTATAAAGTGCTGTCTCATTTAGTTGTATGCAATCATCACAAGGCAAAGATATTAGCATTTCCAGAACATGAACCTAAAAGGATCTGCCAGGTACAAAACAAGCATTAAAACACCTGTTGCGCTTACGTATTTATTAACTTCCTACCCATTTACAGCAGTCAAAATGAGCCAAGATTGTTGTAAAAATCTATTGATCAATAATGTGTTCCCTTACTTTGCAAATATTAAAATGTTTTTAAAAAGATCCAGCTGTTGGGTCCATACTCAGCACTGCAAGTCAGCATCTTTGTCCTATGGAGGAGTCAGTTCTTCCTTCTATAGAGAAAAAAGTAAAAGTTTCTTTAGTTTTGTTTAAAATGTTTTAAATCACCAAAAGCTTTGATAACAGTTGTAATATATATAATGTGTACTGCATGTACGGCCGCAAATGAGCGGTACATTCTACAAATACTAAACCACATAGACAACATATCCCCAAATCCATGCCACAGCTCTCCCAGAGTAACGGCAAGCCACAACATGCAGAAATCGACATAAACATGTTGGTGACTGCAGGAAGGATGGAGTGGTAAGACTATTAATTCTCGTTAATTGGAAAAGACACATGAGTAGAGAAAGAGAATGATGAAACAAACTGAAGAAATAAAGAAATGAAGGTTATGGTTTACCAGGGCCACAGCATAACGAGACCACTTTGGAGTCTGGCTAAGGAACTTTCAGACATATCGCAAGATTGTTTTCAATCAACTAGACGACTAGTGGCCAGGTAATGCAAAACACTTGTTGTGTCCAAGTTCTTTATATCAAGAGTTATGTCAACAAAAAAAAGTATAAAAAGAAGCTGGTAAGAGAAGGTAAAACACTGCAGTAAGCAACACTTTAAAATGGCAGGAGAGATGCAAAGGAGAGGTCTGGGTTAGAGTGAAGCACACCTGGCAACAAAGGATCCCTGGATGAGTCCAAAACCTGTTGAAGATGAAGCCATGTCAGAATTGTATCTCTTTTCCCCGTTCTATCTCTCTCTAAAACTAATACTCACACACAAACTAAAATTAAGTTTGGTCAGTTGGTAGAGCAGACGTCCATGAACCACAGATCAGTGGTTTCACTCCTGGTCCTCATGACTACATGTTGAAGTGTCCCTGGGTAGGTCACTCATCTTCAAAGCTGTTCCGAGTGTCTGCTAGTCATTGTAAGTCTCTTTGGATTAAAGTGTCTGTGACCTAATCTATTACGTGCCAAACCCCAAACATACCGATATCCTAAAGCAGATCATCACAGCGAAATTCAATTATTTTCTCATGAGAACCAGTATATTGTCCCCATGAGAAAAACTTTGTACCCACAAATAACTGTTGTCAGATTTAAGTCCCCATAATGTCACACACGCAGACACAGACACAGACACACAGACACACAGACACACACACACACACACACACACACACAGAGCTTTTGGTTATTATTCCAATTTCCTTACTTCCAGAAAGCACTTAATTCATTTTAATGCAGTTGGATGTATAAACCTGTATAGAGTTGAAACTCAACTGAGGTAAAACACCAGCACCTGCTGTGCTGTACTCAAAACCTCTTAAACTACAAACGTGACTTACTAACAATACAAGGAAATCTCAAATCACGGCCAGTTAATATTCCTACTATACAAGCAACAACTATGTTCAATGACTCATTACAAGTTTTGGAAGCAATCTGAAAATATAATTGCTTTAAAAATTTGTCAAATGTAACATATGTAAAGAAACATTAAAGAAATACATGCTGAGGTCAGTAAAGATCAGGTAAATTCAATAAATGCAGGAACTTCCACAGTAGTTTGTAGATTACAAATGCTTGTTCTGTCAGGTTTTAAAACTGGGAACAGAGGTTGGTTTGAAACACGGCTTCATATTTTTATCACATTTATCACATACAACGGCTTAGTAAGGTGGTCATACGCATTCTGCAACCTGTGGTGTAGAATTAATCCTGATAGGATCAAAGTGACATTTTGTCTATTTTATTTGGGAAATTGAACAAAAAAGTACACCATGGGCTAAACCCAAACAAATATGCTGAGGGATAGATCACTGCACGGGTGTGGAATAAATACACTGTACAGAAAAGTTTCCAAAAGTTTGGAAACATCTACACACTTTTTTATTTCTATTATGTTGTTTGGGTTTTATTCAATCAGATGGTTGTTAAAGAATCACAATCCACACAAAAAAACAAATAATTCATTTTTTAAGGCTATTTGAAGACAAAATAATGGTCAGGTTTGCAGCAATAATTGCCTGACAAAGCTGTGGGTGATTTACTGGGTGATTTTCTCCCAGGCCTTCTGCTAAAGGCCTGCTGTGTTGGTCGGGCAGACATCTATCATCTTTTCATGAGCACTCAGTCTTAGATATTTGTTTTTCACCAGAAACACATTTAAAACTTAATTTTAGGCATCTAAAAACCCCAGTTTGTTTATCCTATCCCCCTGCTACCTTTTTTTATTTGCCAACAATAGTAGGGTTTCTCTCTCTTGTTCTCTCTTGTTTTCTTCAATGATGCAGCCAAATTAGGAGCCGTAAGACATCTGTCAAAGAAGACACTAGTAAGTACTTGTCTTTTTGGGCAGATGTGCACTTGAGCCTTCGACTGCCTCTTCTGTCCTTTTTGGATCCAGTTGCAGCATAACTCTAGAGATTATAGTGTAGACATTTTAAGAAATCTAATTCCTTGGCCATAACTCAGAGAATAACCTTCCTTTCTCAAGACAACTATAGCTGTTTTGTTCTATTTTGTGTTCTAGTTTATACTGAAAATGGCAGGTCACTAACTGTGGAAGAGGAGCCAAATATAAACTCATAATATTGGTTTACTGGACATGACCTGATGTTAAAATGTTTTAACACCTGGGGGAGGGGGGTTGCTAAGTATTCTATGCTCAAATATGCTTTAAAATTAACTACCTTTTTTGGGGTGATATGTGATCCATTTACAGATAAAACAAACAAAAGGTAATAGAAATACAAACTTAAGTCGCTGTTTCCAAACTTTTTCTGGCCAGTGTAGTAAAGGTCTCGAACTCCAAGTGCTCCTAGAGTTGGTCATTTTGGTGAACTGTAGTGATTTTTAATTCTATCTAATGTTCACAAATGTCTAAAAACTTCTTTTCACCTCGTGTGTTGCTGCATGTAGACCATAGAGGAAGAACAATCAAAGGTATCAAGTACCTGTACTGGGCACAACTGTGTCTAAAAATCACTGGATTCTTTGTGTTGTCCTCTCACCTCATATGGGGTTCCTGTCCAGAACTGCTTCATTTCTTTGCGGCAGCCGGCCACCACAGCAGAGGTTATCAGGGTGAAAGGCACAAGGTAAAGTAGAGCAGGCTGACCCATTCCTGACAGCAGCATCACAGCAAATGTCAGCATCATTCCCAGCAGATAGGCTACAAGAAATAAGACATATAGACAAATACAAACAGAAGGAAAGAGACAATATTAACTCACACAACATCCAGATTCAATCACCCATCAGTATTTCAGTAAATTCCTAAATTTACAAAAAATAAAGACTAGGACAAGAAACAACATGAATGTAAAATGTATCTGTTATAATGTACCTATGCAGCAGCTGACAAAATAGATCTTCTTCCTGCTGTTGGTCCAAACATCAAACCTGCTGCAATAGGCCACCAGGAGACCTGTTGGATCATTCAGGGTGCAGAGGGTGAGTCATACATCACACTACGAATGCTTACTTTTGTTTAGTCTGCCTCAGCTCTGGGCTAATGCTGCCATTTGTCTCCTGCCTTTTTAACACATTTGGTTTTCTTAAGCAAAAGAAAGCAACAAATTAATGTTTATTCAAACTACTTTAATTACATAATTACATACACCTCATCCAATCTAAATTATACTCTATATGACAAGATGGCACTGCATAAACCATTGTGTCTTGATTTGTTAAAATACTGAAACTTCAACAAAGTTTGTGAAAGTGTAGCCTCTGTATTGTCTATGCATGTAACAGTTCTATTTAGTGTAAAAATTTCAGTTTTGACTAATTTATCTGCAATTTCCATTAAATACAATAAAAATAGGTTTCTAACCAACTCAATCCAACCACGCTTACTGTATCCAGCTAAGATTTTGACATGACAGGAGCTTAGTTTGTCGTAATGTACATTACATGTTAATTGTCTTTGTACAGTGTTTATACAGACATATGCAGCAACTGTTTCTTTATGAAATATTAACTAAAGAAAGTTTAAGTAACCGGTGATGGTGACACTTTAACCTCACCTGGAACAATGATGTCACCATAACCAAGAATAGAGAACTGCATCCCACACAGGTTCTGAGCCCAAGCTGAAAACCGTGGGACACGCATCACCACTGGAAGCTGGAAAAATAAAATGTTTTTTCTGTTTAAATGGGGCAGTAGAAGAAATACAAGAGCTGTACAATGTCATTTGACAGCTTTAATAATCTCTGTCTCTGCGTAAATATGGCCCAAAACAACAATATTTTTCATGCATGTTCTTAATCAGAATAAATAGAACTCAAGCAAAAAAAAATGAGAAAAAGAAATAAATAAAATAAAAATTGAATAAATATTCGTGTGTGGCAGAAGCCTATGAACCTACAGAATTATCAATTATTTTGAAGTGGAACTAGGTACTTCCATTAATGAGTGCGTTTACATCGACATTGATTTTATTAATGTAATAATATGAGCTGGTTTCCGAAATCTGGTATTAGGGAAACTTGTTTTCCCCAGGTAGATTCTGAGAATGCCCGATTTCTTTGCCATCTATACACAGCACAGGTTTCTAATGGACTTTCTTCAACTGCACATGTGCGCTACAAAAAGCTGCAGACAGGAACAGGCATCTGAGCGAAAGGCTGAACGAAATGAGAGCTCGATAAAGGGGTGATGTCACGTCATTTTCAAAACAAAGTCTGACAGAAAATTTAACTAACACAAAGAGCCTCGTAGAAATTCAAATAAGTTACTTTCCTCTGTGGATTTTTTTAAATTCAGATGTTAAATTCTCCCCTTTTTTGCCCTTTCTCTCCCTGTGCTGTTTTTGTCCTTATCCAGTTAAAATCTGTAAAATCCAAGGAGAGAATCTTTTCCCATCTGTGAAAGCAACATCTTAAATTTGGCCTGCTTGCTGCCTCTGTACTAAAGATGGCTTCCCACCATTGATGGAGGTATATATAATACATTTTACAAGTAAATTCAACAGGGACATGTCAAGGTATCCATCTGTGAATTGAAACTCAGAACACATAGAAAGTGGATCATGCAGCAAGACAACAACCCTAAACATGTTATTCTACCTAAGAATAATAAAGCAAAAGAAATGTAATGGTTAGAAGAGCCAAGTGAAAGTCCTGAAATTAATCATATAAAAATGCTGGGTAAGGACCTGAAGCAAAGAGTTCATGCAAAGAAGATAGTGGGAAAATCTGGGGGAAAAAAATCTTACTTAAATGGAATGTAAATACAAAAACGTCCCTACACAAAACAAAAACATGAACCTGTGGTAGAACTAATAAGTGAACAATGATGAATTCAGCTTAATTAGAACTGCTGTGTTCAACATTCAAACTCAGGTGAATATTCCTGAAGTTCTTGCCTGACATTTCAGTTGTGTGAAAGGATTAGGTGTTTGACCCATCAACTGTTATTTTTTCTAAGAAAAAAGTAATAAACATACAGTATATATACACGTAAATAAGAGCATCACTGCTCCTGTAGTCAACGTTTTTTTTTTAAAATGGCATGCATGGATAAGTCAAGCCTTACTTTCTCAGAGGGAGCCTGGGGTTCAGCAGGGATCTCCACCATGTTACCTTGCGTCTACGACAGAGCCCACCCAACCCCAGTGCACAGTTAGTCAATCAGCCTATTATTCCCCTCTGGGCATAATCAACAAGCTGTGCAGCCCAGTCAGGATGTTAATAAAGGCAGTACAAAGTTGTGGGAAAATCCACCAATAGAAGTGTTTAGGTTTTCATTAGGACTTCAGCCGCACTCTGTTCTCGTTGAACATGACGATGCTTCATCAATAAAGGTATAAGAAATAAATGCAGAACCTTATATTTCAGCAAATATTTTGCTGAAATATTTAGACAATTTGGTGGAGTTTCCCTTCAAGATTGGAAACAATGCAGCAGGACTTACCTTCTCTCCAGCATCTGGGCCAAGAGCAACCTGTACCATAATGCTAACTCCATCCTGTTGACAAAGAAACGCCAGCTGTTTATGTTATGCTTTTCATTCATTTCGGTATATCAAAACACCATGCATTTATGTGGCATTACATGGCAACACCAGAGCTGCAAAAACATTTTCCCTGTGTGTAGTTGTGTGCAGTTACCTTAGCAAGTTACTCAAATAAAGCTTTTAATTAACTTAAGGCAAAACCTGGTTGGCCATAAAAGTAGTAAAAACTGAATTACCCACTCTGTCACCTTAGTACCACTCTACCAAAAATAAATAGACTTGTACCTTTGTGAAGAAAGGAGTGATAAAAACGAAGAAGACGTCGTATACAAGCAGAAGGCTCAGCAGAATCACACAAATCTACGAGACAAAAGGAAATTAAATGCAAAAAGATCTGTCATAGTATATATCTGGGACACATGAGATAAAATGTTAGTATAGGTACTTCTTAAGCTTAAGAAAGAATGAAAGAAAATCTAGCAAATAATAAAGAAGAGATACCTTGAAATTGGACAGTGATATGGTCTTCATAAAGTTGAGGCAGAAAGCGATGCCAAGAAGATCCTGCAAAATCCAGATCCAGCTAAAGGAAACGAAAAGCTCCTATTATTTGTGTTTTCATTTTGCAATGTGTTTTAAAATCTAGTAGAACAGTCTACCTCAATGTCTTGCTACAAAACATATGGCAAGTTTCACCCAATTAATTATATAAACAAACAGGCAACAAACTGATTCTTCACAGTATCTGCTACATGTGACTGAGACACAAAGGTTCTATTCGTGTGTTTGTCCTGACAGTACCTTTCTTCGTTTCTGTAGACTCCCCATATCACAGCAATGGTAATGCAGACAGCAGCCAGAATGAGGGACCTCACAGAGAAGTTCCAATTTTTAATGGAGAAGCTAGAAGAAACAGGAACACACTCAAATAAACAAAACAAAACACTTACTCAGCACAACTGCCTCTGAGTAAGACACCAATGTCAACATGATTACCCAGAAACCAGAAATAAAACATTTCCTGTTACTTTTGCTTCCTCACACAGTATTGACACATCTGTCCAGTAAGGTTTTTTATTTCTATGTGATAGATTTCTATGAAGTGATACCACCATCTGTGTTTCTTATAGAACTTCTATCTATTTTAGGTTTGCAAAACACCCGTGGAAAATGTGAGTTATGGAAAGAATAAAACTCATACCTTACAGTGCCACAACCAATTTTTTCCAACACCGCATCAAAACAGCTGAACAATGCAGAGGCAGATGCCAGACAGAAAATAGCAATGATGATGTAAACTGGGGAAAAAAATGGAAACAGAGCACATTTGCAAAACTTAAGATAATATTGCTTCTTTGAATACATGCGAGTTGTATTTTCTCTCTACTCACCAAGCACACTGTAGTAAAGGTACATAAGGACCAGCATTCCACACATCAGGGCCACAAATATAACCACTTTCAGAGGAGAGTATAGAGAAAGTTCTCCTGTGTCTGCTTTGTTTTCTCCCCCTCCTGCCCCGGCTGCACAGCCACTTAGCCGCTCTCTTTTAACAAACAGAATACATTTGAATGCTTTTCCCCATATCTACTGTATTTGAAAAAAAAAACAAGAACTATTCACTGTACTGAACCACTGAATTTCTAGCATACAGTTTAATGCACAACACTGCATAAATGGTATGCATTATTAAATGGAAAGTTCATGCCATCGATCTTCCTTATTTTGAATAGTAGACAAACAAAAAGTTAAGGCAACATTAAGGCCGTGTGTTTTTCTGTTACCTTTGCTCTACATTAAATGTGTGTATTTCGCATGCTAGTGCTCTAGCTCACCTTTCACATGCCCCGCTCCAGTAGCCGCCCAGAACGACAGTGACAATGGAAATCAGCAGAATGACTGCAATGCTTGGATCAATCTTTGATTGAGGTGGAGCATAGAGCTTCACCTCCATGTCATTACCAAACACCTGATGACATATACAGATTTAACATTTGATGAACACCTTTATCTTTTTAAATAAAATAAACCTTTACATAAAGAGAAGCAGCAATACAAAAGCATCAGAAACAATAAACACTGTCTGACCTGCTGTGCATCCAGGATATCCCTATACCTCATGAGAGCCAGAGGAATATGGATCTTTGCATACTCTGAGTCATTAGCTGATGGGGTCATCTAAAAGGTGGCATAGCACAGAAGACATTTTTATAAATACAGATGGTACGATTTCTAAACTAAACTTTGGTTTGTCATTTTGTGCACCATATATTGTCAAACAAATAAGCCAAAGATTACTTGCACAGTTCATAATGATAAGAACAAGAAAACTTGCACAGCATTAAAAACAGCTATGTTAAGATGGCAGGTTAAAGGTTAAAAAAAATAAAAAAAGGTTATTAAGATATTACATTAAAAAAAAAGAATGATGTAAATGGCCTACCAGACTATGGTTGCTGGCAATGAGCAAAGCTGTCGCTCCTAAGCTCTGAGCATTCAGAGCTTTCTGGCTGAAATCACACTCCCCTCTCATCACCACCAAAGCTTTCCCCTTTACCACATCTGGACTGAGTCCTGAGCCATTACACAGCGCAGTTGAAATCATATTAAGCAGTGGATACTGCTCCTGCAAAAGTGAAAATAGTCTTTATTAGCAAAGTGTTAACATTCCTATTTTCAATCTAAGAGACATAACATTTACAGTCTTAATAGTTTCTGAGAGTAACGTCCTAGATTAAAACTAACAGCCCCTTTTCTGTCTTATCTATTTAACCTATTCTTTTGTATAAAAGGGCGAGGACAGGCCCTTGTGACACTCTTATGCTACATATTCCAGGTTTTAGAAGCAAAATGTTAAATCCAACTAACAATACCACATACACATTTCTCATGCATTCACCACAGATGTAACAGATTCTTGTCAAAACTTCCTTTCTGCTCTTTCTTGCATTTGCATCCCAAAAAATGGAAACACTTCTTCTGATAGCATTTTGCTCTGACGTTTTCTCCTAGAGTTAGTTTTGTTTGCCTTGTACCTCACTTGTGAGTCGCTTTGGAGCAAAGCATATGCCAAATGACTAAATGTAAATTCTTGTCCCTCTTATTTAAATAATTTGGCATGTCGTGCCCCCACATGTTTATGCAAACACTGAGTGGATTTTTAACACAATAAACAACACAAATAATTTGATCTAAGCACATAGTCATTACTTGTTCCATTGCAAATAGGTATGGTAAACACATTAATTAGTGTGGTATCCGCCAGTATGTTGGGGCAACTGTGGCACAGGAGGTAGAGTGGTCATCCACAATCCCACAGTTGATGGTTCGATCCCCGGTTCCTCCGGTCTGTATGGCAGCTCCCCCATCGGTGTAAGTGTGATTGTGAGTGCGAATGGGTGAATGAGAAGCAGTGTAGAGTGGATTGAGTACCAATGGGTAAGAAAAAGGTGCTACATAAGTGCAGACCCTTTACCATTTATGTATAACATGATGTAAAATGGTAATAAGTGATATTTTGTTATTTGAGATTATTAATCTAAAGGTTGACTACTCCAATGGCAACTTTGGCAGTTGACAACTTAATTTCTACTTCTTTTCTACTGTAACAACAGCAGAACAAAAGCAGAATATGATTTAGAATTACTCGACAATGTGTGTTTGTCCATAAAAGGAAATTAATTCCGGTTTCTGATGTCTCTTATCTTACTAGCATACATATAAAAAAAATGCCAATTTAAAATTGGCACAATAACAAGTAAGTATTCGCACTGACAGACAAAAGCATGAACCTTGAAATTAAATGAAAGAAATAGCCAACTTAGTGAAACATCAATTACTTTCCAGTCCAGATTCTAACTAATCACCATAGAATAAGTCTTTAAAAGGTTTAAAAAAAAAACTTACAGCAGTGTCAAGGCTTGGTTTTAGAGGGGTCCATGAGCGATTGTAGACAATGCAGTACTCCTTATAAGTAGGACCACTGCTAATGTGCAAGACTGCTTCTTGGCAGCTTATCTGTTGGGGAAAAAAATGTAATGTGTATTTTAAAACACTAACATTAAGCTTTGATGTGTTTACATGAAAATAAGTTCTTTGTTTACGTCTTTAATTTTTTTTTTTTATGAACAGACAACACATACCGAGCGGGCATTCACGCTGTTGGACCAGTAAATAATAACTTAATAGCTGGCTTGCTACACTTTGTGTGGTGTTTCTTGACGTTTTGTTGTGTCAGTAAAGGTTTAGTTTTTGATCAACTACACGTCAACAGACATAGGTAGCTCACTTTCTAAATAACACGCTAACAGGAAATTCAAGCTGGTAATATGTACTCTTGCGTGGGTGGCAGTATTCTTTAGCTCGCCACCTTAGTTTCACTTTTTGTCAACGTAATCCAAATTTTTGCAAGGTTCTAATAGTTCACTAGCTGTTTACTTTCTATAAACTTTGGCACTCAGAATGGAAATTGCACTTTTACTTCAAGATACAACTTTGTTATACTGCAGCAAAGTGTTCTGTTACTTCAGATAATGGTTTGTCTACTGATGCTTTCCTTGCTGGTTCACTAACAGCTTCAGCTTGTAAACAAATGCACATGTACTAGTCTGTCACGTCGAGGGGTCAAAGAACCACAGCTATTTTCAGCTGTGTAAGAGTGAATACACTAAGCAAACGACAGGGGGAGACAAATCTTTATCGGCCTATTGAGTTTACGAAAACATCTGAGCCCTAACGAGCTTCGAGCAACAAGGGAACAGAAAGCAGAGAATAGACATCAACAGATTAAACTGGTGTGACAGCTAAGGCTGAGTCTCCGCAGGCATCTAATTAGCATTTGTGGATCACTATGAGTGAAACCGACATGAATTTAATCACAGAGATAAATCGTCTGTTCGTTGAGCAGCTGAATGGCATATTCACAGTGAAACCTTAACTTCCTTGATGACATCGGGGAAATCCACCTCGGCCAACCCAGTAACCTAAAATATATTTAAACGGGCTGCGAGTGAAGTGAGACATAATGTCATCCAATGTAAAGTTTTCTCTAGTGTTTCTAGTATAGCATAACGTTATTAAGTTTCCTCCAGCTTTAGCGATGCTACCTCCAGCTAACCATAGCGTTAGCTCCAACAGTGGTCGGAATCATTTGCCTCGTTGTATAGTAGAAAACATAGTCCTTATGATACACACATTAGTATCGTACCGACTTTAAACAAATTATATATTCTAAACAGTTAGCAAGTCATAGGTAACAAAATATGAGACCAGGCCTTTCACTGCTAACTAAAGTACAGCCACTTCAGATGTAGTAACGTTATTAGAAACTCGAAACTTGCCTGTGATACCATGAAAACGACTGACAAAATAACGATTTTGACGACTCCTTCCATTTTGGTAACATTCGATTGTTGTCAGTCTTATGGCGTTAACACTAATTGACTTCTGTATGTCAAGGAGCCACTTTTTTTTGCTAACGTTAAGTTAACCGTGTCTTCATAACGTTAGCTGTCATTTAGCCTGCCTGTCGCTAACAGCTACTTCCTGTATTGGCTCGTGACACATGACGCGCTGAGCCTTTGGTTTCTGCCCACAGACTGTTTCACTTCGCAGCGTCTCCGCAACACGAAATTGCACTTGCATTAAAATCCTATTACAAAACTGTGTTATGTGACATGTCCCATCCTTTCATTACACATATAGCTGTAAACTCTATTCCACTGGCTGACTTATATTTCACATCCTAAAATTATATAATAAATAAACAGAGATACATAAGATACCTTTTAAGCATAATGAAATGTCTTATGCATGTTTTGTCACCTTTTAAACAAAAATCTCACTATGCTTTAACAGTGAGATTGAAGATCATGGCAAAATAGGACATCTGGAACCTCTGTGGCCGTTTACCAAGAATAAGTAAAGAGCCTTTCAAAGGTCTATTAGAGAATGTGAACGCAGCACTACCAACAATCCCTACTACAACTATCAGTAAGACCAATAGGCTGATATACACCTGAGCAATAGTGATCTTTGAGATGCTTGGCTATAAGTTTAACAAAAGCCTTAAGGAGCATTATCCTCCACGGGGAAGGAGTTTGAAGGTAACACGAAGACATCCAACAGAGGGATGCCCTGTTGGAGGTGGGGAGAGTTCTTGCAAGAGACGAAGAGCTGGACAGCACCAGGCCCCTTAAACAATCCATACCTACCTGTTAAAGAAGCTAACTTCACTCCATGAGCATCAGGACAAATGAACAAACTACTAATGGATGGAACCCATCTTGAATGGTTAAATAAAGGCCGGACAGTCCTGATCATGAAGGACCGCCAGAAGGGAGCAGTTCAATTCAACTACTGCCCAGTACCTTGGGATCCCGCAGGCAAATGGGAATGATGGGAAATGTCCCACCAGAGTTTTTTTCTTTAGTATTACACAACTTTTCCAGTGTTTTGTTGCCTGTCCCAACTTTTTTTGAAATGTGTTGCATGCATCAAATTCTATATGAGCAAACATGTATTAAAAAACAATCAACATTTTCAGTTTTAACATTTGACATGTTGTATTTGTTCTATTTACAATGAAAATTAGGTTTGAAATGATTTGTAAATCATTGTATTGCATTTTACACAGAGTCCCAACTTTTCCAAAAATAGGGTTTGTACATTTGTACATTTTGTTCATTAGATAAAACATTTTAGAATCTGGTGACACACAATGGCACTCTTTAGCCTAACTTAGGGTTTCTGTATTTGCTTAAAAATGTGACACTTGCATTATTTGTGGAGATAAAGTCTTAAAACTGGGATCCAGCCATCTTTATTGTTTCTCTCTCTGCCTGATCACAGTGTGCAGACCAAAAGTATACTGTAGTTGGTGGTAGAAATTTCTGTTGTTGTTGTGTTTAAATGTTTTATCTTTTTGCTCCTCCAGTGCATGAATTGTAATAATTTGTGACCCTAATATTTTCAGTTTTTTTTTTTATTTCATTGACGTGTGACCTGTAAACATCAAAATGTGATTTTCAAAGAAAAACGCAACATGTACTTGACATTATAAAGGCAGTTTTTCCATTGCAAGTGACTGTGAGGACTAGGCTGACAAATAACAACCGGTTTTGGGTCAGCATGTTCCCTTCCTTCCTGGTTGTGTCTTGAACACTAAATTGGATCCAGGGAAATTAATCCACCTCAGTAAATCAAAACAGATCCTGCAAAATGCACACAAGGCAACACATAAGAAATATATCTTAAGTAATAGAGTTTACTTGATAAAAAAGTCAGTTTCTTTTAAAAATGCTTTCTGCATTCTTTCTACACATCTTCAGTATAAATTTGACCTAAATATGTGGAGCATTTAGCTGTTACTAACCAATGTATTCAATAATCAGGCTGTCTTGAAGCAGAGTCAGATGTCAACAGTGATTTTTAAGTGCTTTGTTTGTTCTCTCTGTTAAAAGGATTGTTATTGTATAAAGACCTCTCCTGCTCTAGTTTCATTGACATGAAAATAGTTCATTTTAAACTGGTCAAAAGACTCAGAATGGAAACTTTAACAAGACATTTTTATCTGTTACCAGGAAGTCCCAGTTTTCTAAATAATACATAATGTAAACATTGACTACTACCCTCCAGAGTACTTTAAAAATGTTGGTATTAGGATAAAACTATTGTTTTATTATTCAGATGCCATTGCCTCTCATTGTTGATGTTCTGTTCAACTTTGTTTAGAAAGACAGACATGAGCTTAGTTCTATAATTTGCAGTTTGAATAGCACATTCATAAAAAGTAAGATACATTTGAGGATGTAAGGGCCCATACAAATAAAAATACAAAATGTATTGATCACAGTACCCTAAAACACAAATTGTATTAAATCAAGTGAGCATGTTATTTAGTGGATATAAAAGTGTAAAGTTACTAAAAGACATGAAATACATGTACATAAAAATAAAAATAGTTTAAAATAAAAAAGAAACTAAGAGAACCACATAATTAAGACAAAAAATCTGATGTCACACACAAGGCTTGCACCTAAATTAAACACTCAAGACTAAATATACATAAACCAATACTGGTGTTTTGATTTAATCTGTTAGTGAAATAGTTAGGGTGATATTTAAACAAAGGATTTTCATGAATTTGTAAAACAAAAACTAAAGTAACTTTTGTTTTTATGGACATTACATTTTGGGTTTATGATTTTAGTAATATTACAATACTAATATGGAGCTCAGTTGGTAAAAGCAGTGATCCACAGACCACAAGGTCAGTGGCTCAATCCCCATTCCCGGCTATATGTCAAAGTGCTTCTGGACAAGACACTGAACCCCTAACAGTGTCCCCTCCCCAGCTGTGCAGTGCCGGTCAAAGCCCGGTAGAAATTGGGGAGGGTTGTGTCAGGAAAGGCATCCAGCATAAAAACCAAATCAACATGCGGACAATGATCCGATATGGCGACCATGAACTCACGGGATAAGCCGAAAGGACAAAAAAAAAAGAAAGGAAAAAAGACTGAGAAATTAGACGAAAGTTGTTTTAAGGGATGACGGAATGAGTACATTAATCAAAGAAGACTGGATAAATCTAATAAAAGGCGAAAGTAGAGGAGCACATTCTTTAACCAGGTGAGTTGATACAGCCCCACACTATTCAAACGGTGATTTATACAATTAATATTCATTAAAATTGTTCTGGCAAAGTGTTAAAAGAAATATTATGTGTATTTTTGTGCCTTGTGGTGATTGTTGTGTGTAATTGACATAACAAATTTTGGGGTTGTAACAGTGAACATGAATCATAATTTATTCGCCATCTCTATGTGTTTCGTCATTGATTATATGCATGAATTTGGGCTTGAGGTCAGACCACACCCCGGAAAAGGATTTTACACGCCTGTGATTGGTGTGCGCTTATAGGTGGAGCGGCTGCACGGGGTGCGCTGGATAGTGGAGGCGCTGGAGATGCGCAGGTTTAGGTAAGTCACGTTGATCTTCTTTTCGACCACCTACTGAAAACAAAAAGACAGTGACACCGACTGTGACTTTCCTGCTAAGTACTTCGGTTTCGAAAACGGCGAAAAAAGCTAAGCAAACCACCCTGTCCTCTGGATTTGAAGGTAAGTTTGTTTCTTTGTCATTTATACTCCCACTTTGATTCGAGGTTAAATAAATAGGGACAATATTCATTTTATGTGGAAACCAAATTTGTATTGAACATATTAGACCATTAAAAGTAGGACTCGGTGTCTTCTTACTTCTCTTGATGCTTTGAGGTTTTTTTTTTTATTTTACTGTCATGGATGTAAAATAGAATACGATGTGTGGTTTAAATTGTAAGGACATTCAGTGAAATCATGCTGCAGCTGAGAAAATGGCTTTAATAAGTAATACGTAATTATTTTACATCATAAATCAAAAGCTACCAATCACATGGAAACAATTTGATAGAGCAGGAGAAAGTAGGTCTGTGTGTGTGTGAGTTTGTGAATAATTGGTAAATGCTTATTGCAAGTCTGTGCTTTTGCCTAAATAACTAATATGTAGCTGAATGCACTTACTGTTCCTCACATTTTGTTCTTAAACTTTCCATCCGAGTGATAAATTCTAATGCCAATGAGGCTTTTTTTGTATTATTTATCAGTGGGATGATTGTGTTTCTGCACCCTAATTCACCTTTTTTGTACACTGCTCATGTCCATCTTCTGCTTGCCAGTGCGTCTTCGAGGTGAATGACAACAACGGTTCTTCTTCCTCTGAAGCCTCATAATATGAACACCACTCTGTGTGACTCTGCACTGACCATGTTTCACCTGACTACACAGCACCACCTGAACACCAGCTGTCTCTGCTCCTTGCAGACTGCCAACTGGCCAGCAGCATGTGGCCCCCTCCAGCTTCCCACATTCACCACAGCAGCCAAAGTCAGAGTGATCATTACGTTCATTCTCTGTGGCATATCTGCTTTTTGTAACCTGGCTGTTCTGTGGGCAGCACTCAGTAATGGGAAACACAAATCCCACATCAGGGTGCTGATTATCAACCTGACAATGGCTGATCTGCTGGTCACCTTCATTGTGATGCCTGTGGATGCCGTGTGGAACATCACAGTCCAGTGGGTTGCTGGGGACTTTGCCTGCAGGCTATTGATGTTTCTTAAGCTGCAGGCGATGTACTCCTGTGCTTTTGTCACTGTGGTGATCAGTCTGGACAGACAGTCAGCCATCCTTAACCCTCTAGCTATCAACACGGCCAGAAAGAGGAACAGAATAATGCTGACTGTGGCATGGGGAATGAGTATCGTACTGTCCATTCCTCAGGTAAGTACATAGGGCAGTGGTCAGGACTGATTTTCACTAGACAGGCTTTAAGTAGGTTTTTGTGAAAATAATTTCTCCAGAAAGAAATAAGCTTTTAACCTGTGCCTGGTGCCAGTCCTGAGCCCGGATAAAAAAAATGTATGGAACACATTCCGTTGTGGCGACCCCTGAAGGGACAAGCCGAAAGCTGTTGACTATACCCGTTCTTTTTGGCAAAGGCAATTCTGTTCATACAGAATATGACATTTTTTTTTGCCATTTGTACAAATATCATCAACGTACTAACTGTACCATAATGATCCATGGCTGCATCTGTGTCCGTGAAGCACATTTATAAAGCTTCAAAGAAAATATTTTTTCTATAAGAAAAAATATTTACATTTCACAACCTGAGGTAGTGTCTGTCTCTGGCAGGTCTACCACAATGATGACATGACCAAGGCTGTGCATGGTACTTCATATGGTTAAAAACATTTTAGAAAATTGTTTCCCATCCCTAGATATTCCTTTTTCACAATGTGACCATCATCCATCCTGAGGACTTCACTCAGTGTACAACACGTGGAAGTTTTGTTACTCACTGGCATGAAACAGCCTACAACATGTTCACATTTTCCTGTTTGTTCCTGCTGCCACTGGTCATCATGATCACCTGTTACACCAGGATATTCTGTGAGATCTCCAAGCGGCTAAAAAAGGATAACTGTAAGTTTAAAATGAGCCTAATTGATTAGCACTTATGTGGTATGACTGCAGATGCACAGCATGTTTGACCCACGTGCGAGTAAAAATAAACAAATAAAAGGCCATAACTCACACAGGTACAATAGAGTAGTCAACATTGGTTGCGATTGATGGAGTCTAGGTTAGGTGTGTGTTAGTGTTTCAAATTAGGGTTAGGTAAATTCAGATGCATGACCAGCATGCTGACGATGCTAACTGGATGCTCCATGTGTAAATGTAAGAGTTTTTAACAGGCATGTATGTGTACAACTACTCGTGTATTTTCTTAAGATCCACCATAAACCTTATATGCTAACACTGTAGATGTCATACCTACCGAACAACTGCATATTACAGAGCAGTATCACTGTAAGCATGTCAACATGCTGTTGGCAGCATTTAGCTTGAAGCTCTCTGATTATTAGTTTTGAAGTCAATTGTATGCAAACAAGTCAACTCAAAACATTACCATAAAGCTAAAACTGTTGGAAAATTTGGCTGAACTGAACCTAAAAGCATTACCAGGCAGCTCTTGTGATACACGCTCCAAATGTTAATATTTTTTTTAATGTAATCTATTGCAAAAAGGCAATACAGTAAATTTTACACATCACATTTACACATTTTAAAACACAAACTGTTTTGTATAAAGTGTTTGAGTGTTTTGTTTCTGCCATCTTTTCTGCTCCCAGTGCCCTCCAGTGAAGTGTATTTGCGGTGTTCAAAGAATAACATCCCCAGAGCCCGGATGAGAACTCTAAAGATGAGCATTATTATTGTTTTGTCTTTCATAATATGCTGGACTCCATACTACTTGCTAGGCCTGTGGTACTGGTTCTTTCCTGAAGATCTGGAGGGGAAGGTCCCCCACTCACTGGCCCACATTCTCTTTATCTTTGGTATTGTCAATGCCTGCCTGGACCCACTCATCTATGGCCTGTTCACCATTCCCTTCCATAAGGGGATCAGGAGGCACTACTGTAATGCTATCACAGCATCAGACCTGGATAACAATACAGTTATTAATGAATCTTTCACCTATGGCTCTAATTCCCTGCCAACTAAAAGAGAGGTGAGTGAGAGGTTCACGTTGTGCAGGGATAATCACAGCAAAGCAGAGTCAACATCACCAGGAAGCAGCTTTTTAACAGCAGACAATGATACAGAAAGAGATCTGAACCCCTCCAGCCCAGAGAGCATCTTATAAGGAAACCGCAGCAGATTATTATCAATTTTTACAGCTGTTGTATAATCATGCTATTTATGCTGTCTGATGTGTTGGGTCATAGTCAAATGTGGAAACAGTCATTACTGCCATTACTTGTTAATTTAAAAACATTTTATTTACAGTAAAACTGAAGGCTTCATAAATTAAACATGCTGATCAGACTACACTGACATGAGCATCTATTATAAATTAATATTTCTGTGTTCTAAATTGAAGTTCGTGGTCATCATGAATCAAATGCATTGTTGTCACTTGGAGCATCTACTATCTCTATGGCTATTAGAAATGTTGCACAGCAGTTATTATCACACAGCTGCCTATTATCAGTGACGAGTCAGTGCTTAAACGAAAATGCCATTTTTGCTGCAGAATTGTGAGAGTTAATGTGTCAGAATTAAGAAACACTTAAACATCATCTTTAGTTCTGCAATAAGGATAGTTATAAACATGTACATTAGATTCATTATTTCAGTATTTATTCATCTTTATAACAAAATATTAATAAAATGAACCCACAGTTCCCCTTACAAATTTTATAGCTTTAAACCGGTCAACTGGAGCTTCAGAGATAGAAAAGAAAACTCAAGTTAAGTCATTTATGCTGTTCAGTATGAACAAAGCACAAGAACAAACTACCTAAGGATAAAATTGCCTAATAGGCCAATTAGGTGAAAGTGGGAAGTCACAAAGAATAACCCATTTTAAACAGATGAGTTTTAAGTTGTGATTTGAACTGAAATAAAGAATCGGCGTTACAAATATTGTCAGAGAGAGAGTTGTAAAGATGGGGGCAGTGCGACTAAACGCCCTAGAGCCCATGGTAGTTAAACGTGCGGTGGGTGTGAACAGAAAAGACCCATAGTGGAAGAACAAAGAGTACGGAAAGCGGGATGTGATTGTAAGGGCTCTGACAGGTAAGGTGGTGTCAGGTTCTGAAGGGCTTTAAAGGTAAAGTGGAGGATTTTAAAGTAAACATGATATTTGGTGGGAAGCCAGAGAAGCAGTTGAAGAAGAGGGGTGACATGTTGTATGGCGAGAGTCTGGGTTATAATATGAGTAGCAAAGTTCTGAACCAGTGAGATTTTTAGGAGAATCTTCTGTGGAATACCAGATAACAGAGCATTACAGTAGTCAAGATAGGAAGTGACCAGTGAGTGGATAAGGACAGGATGAAGGCGAGCAATGTTATGTTATGACAAAAGATAAGGTCCTGTCAAAGAGAACACCCAAGTTCCTCATCTGGGGAGAAGTAGTAAGAGAGTACCCCTCAATGGGAAAGGAGAAAGTCTCAGAGAGGGTGGATCAGAAGAACCTCAGTCTTGTTACTATAAAGCTGAAGGAAGTTTAAAGTAAGTTTATATAAAAACTTGGTGAGACAGGTGGGTGGGACAGCAGAGTCAGGCTTGGTGGATATATGAAGTTTTGTATCATCTGCATAGCAGATGAATACCAAATTCCCTGAGAATATGGCCAATGGGGAGAAGATAAATTAAAAAACAAGAGAGGCCCAAGGACAGAGCCTCATGGAACACCACTAGTGGCAGGCCAGGGCTGTGAATAAAACGTTTTTAGTTGTACAAAATGGGTACGATCACAGAGGTAAGAAGTAAACCAGGCGAGAGGAATGCCAGTAATGCCAATAGCTGCTAGGTCCAATATGATGTTATGTGAAACAGTGTCAAAATCTGCACTTAAATAAAGCTGGACCAAGATGGTTAACAGTCTATGATCATTAGTGACCTTAACCAAGCAGATTTCATTACTGTATTTGGGATGAAACCCAGACTGAAATGATAAACTGATTATTGTCATTAAGATGACCATAAATCTGTCCTGCAACTACTTTTTTCACATTTTTTGAGATAAATAGAGTGAGAAATTGGACAGTCATCCACGGACCACAGGGTCAGTGGTTCGATTCCTGGTCCCGGCTATATGTCAAAGTGTCTCTGAGCAAGACACTGAACCCCTAACTGCCCATTCCCATCCCAGCTGTGCAGTGCCGGTCCAAGCCCAGTAGAAATTGGGGAGGGTTGTGTCAGGAAGGGCATCCGGCATAAAAACTGTGCCAAATCAACATGCGGACAATGACCCACTGTGGCGACCCTGAACTCACGGGATAAGCCGAAAGGACAAAAAAAAAAAAAAAAAAAGACTGAGAAATTGGACGAAAGTTGTTTTAAGGGATGACGGAATAAGTACATTAATCAAAGAAGACTGGATAAATCTAATAAAAGGTGAAAGTACAGGAGCACATTCTTTAACCAGGTGAGTTGGCAGAGGATAAAGCAAACCTGTTGAAGTCTTAGATTTTGAAATGAGACTGTAAATGTATGATTCACAAGTGAGCTTGAAAGTAGAAAAGAACAGGCAGGGGGAATTTGTAAACAAATTCCATGAAGAATTAAATTGTTTAGGAGGCTAACTGCTCATGTATTTTGACATAAATGCCTCACAGTGAGCACTACAATACAGATGGGATGGTAGTGAGTCAGGAGGTTTCAAAATATTCTTGACAGTAGAGAACAGAACTTTGGTGTTGCCTTTACTAGATTTAATAACGATCTGGCTGCCGAGAGAGAGTCTTTATAGAGTATATTTCCTTGTGTACCGTGAGTCCAGTTTTTTTGTAAATATGTTCCAGGTGAGATCTCTAGATTTTAGCTGGCGTAGTTCCAGAGTAAACCAAAGAGAAGTCCGGGTTGGAGAGGTGCCACAGTCTCCAAAAGCTTATACAGTTTAGACTTGTATTGAAGAACAAAATCATCAGTAGTTGTCAAGTAACCACTACCGAGGAGGTTATTTATGGCAATGGTGGCAGTAGAGGCATCAGTTGACTTCAGCTCTGGTGAGATTCTGTTGGGCCGTCACTGCATACTCCTGTAGTTTCATCCATGTTTCCATTATAGCTTTATTCCTTTCATCCACAGACAGGCCTCTTCATACAACACATGCAAGACACTACACATCAGTCTTCAAAGGTAAGTGCACACCACATAATCAAAAGTATTCAGGTATAAGGACAAAGAACAAACCTTTGTTGAAGGTAGAGATTGCAAGTTTCCGCTAGAGTGGCAAAGCTTGTTTTTTGTTGTGGAGAGTGTGGAAGACCAATATACTGTCTAATGATTTCAGACTCTCTGAAATCATAGATGAGAAGCTGACTCTGTCTGTCCTTTTTAGAATCTGCACTGCAGTCTGGGTCACTATCACCTAAGTGACACATGCAAGTGTTTAGTTACAGCATCAATTCATCTTCATATTGGACTTGTTTTTGAAGTTTTTTTCTTGCTATATCCACATTGTTATGAATTCATCTTTGTCTAACTCCTCTTGAATGTTATCAGTGCTTTATCTTCTGAAGTTGAAAAAACTTTGGTTTAACAGAAACAAAACCAAACCACAATTTTGTCTGGCTTTACCTCGTATGAACAGAGTTTGCTGTTCAGTGTCCAGAGCATAAACAGGCTTGCAGGGAGTAGAAATCAGAAGAGTTTTAGGAGGAATCAAAAAGCATACAGTTTTGTCGTTGATGACATCTTTGAGGATCATTTTTCCATTTCTTTGCACCACAAGAAACTAGACATGAAAAATAAGAACATCAAGGCACCCAATAATAATAATACTGTTAGATTAATGCTAGTAGAGATTTTATTATACTTACCAAGTTCTGCAGAAATGACACTGGTGCCGTCATAGATGGGAGGTCTCTGCTGTCTTTTGGACTGTACAGATAAAGGAGATCATTTGTGATGATGACTGTTATTTCACATAATATACTTGTCTACATAGGATATAGGAAGACATGTAAACCTCAGGTAACCTTTCATTGACAAGCACTGTGTACGACTCTGTCCCTCTTCTTATGGTGACTGTGTGAATTGTCCCACTTTTACACACCACCAAAACATGGACTGCACTAGCAAAAGTCTGGCAGTTTTCAGTAGACACAGGCCAATAGTCCACAAAATGGATTCTGAAGAGAGCACTGTCAGTTGCTGTCACTAAGACAACTGACAATGGGGACCCTGAAGGAAAGGCAAAAAGAAAGAACATTAAAAAGAGAGAAATGTATAACCCTGTGTGTATTTCACAAACCTCTGTTAAGCAAAGGTGGTTGTTTGTTTGTTTTGCCCGAAAAATGCTGTAGTGCAACTCAACAATTGTGATGAATCATCCATTCTTGCGCATTGGTCTGGATTAATATGAAGTCACAAAGAAAGAATCAGAAATGCAGACATGAATAGACTTATCAGGACAACCCTACACCAAATATAAAAAACACAGCAAATGGTATTGATCAGTTAATCTTAAAACTATTACTTTGCCAGTAGGTTATTAACTCTAACAAAGAGGTTTGAACACTTACTTAGAGGTTAAACAGTATTAATATTGCTTGAAATCTTTGTTAAGGGGTGACTTCACCAATTTTCAAACTTGCTTTTAATGGCTCTTGTTTAGGGTGTACAGTAAATGTACATTGATACTTTTAAACTTCCCCCTGACTTCCCTTTATTAATATATTTCTCTGCTTCTAGCTAAAAAACTCCTCCAGATGACCCAATCACCCGAAGTAGTTTTTATAATTAGGAGTTAAGATAATGTCATCTGGGGGAGCTCTGAAAGAGCAGTTTTACTATAAATACAAACTCCATAGTGTGAGCAACAAGATGACACAATCTGAACTAAAGGTTCCTCCAAGTGATTTCATCTGGAGGCATTTGTGAGCTAGAAGAACAGAGAAATTTCAATATAGGAAAGTCAAAGAGAAGATTACTGTTATTTATGTACACGTACTACCCAAACTAGAACCAAAAGAAGCAACATTAAAATCAGTGATCAAATAACCTTAGTAGTAACATACAGTTCATGGGAAGCTTTTATCATGTTACTGTTACACTGATACTGTTGGCACAAAATACACCCAAGTGTAGACATTTTTCATAATCACCATTGAATACATACTGATTAAAATACTTTAGATGGGGAATTGTTTTTGAGCTTCCTTTCATTTTATCATGTCCCTCTGCCCATGTGCATAATAAAAACTGTTTAGCATTTCCTACATTAGAATTAAGATAAAACATGCTTTAGTTAAAGGGCACTGAGATGAGGTTAAATTTTTTTTTTTTGAAATGTCATGTCACTATAAGATTTGCTCACCTGATTGCCTGTCCCAGACGCACACCAAGCCATCATCAAGCCCAAGAGCTATATAACGAGTGCATCTACTAACAGCAGAACATAGGATTTCCTTTGCGTTTGGCCACAGCATATCTGGGATGGGTTCTACATCTGCTTTGAAAACAGATGAGTCAAAACCAAAAATCTATGGTTACTCCCTTAATAATGAAAAAAGGCACATTATAGGGTTAGGATCATCCAGCCGACTTGTTTCTGTTTGAATAATTATCCTACTTGATTTGTTCTTTGTTGTTTTTTGCAGCAAATAATGAAGAAGATTATGGCTGCCCTTCCACCACACGCAGACAGCAACAGGCAATTCTGCTAAAAAACAGAAAAAATAAAGCTGAAAATAAAAGGATCACGGCCCATCATTACCAATTTAAAATACCTTAATTAGCATTTGAGTATGAGAGATAAAATCCATAGAAACATGTCATCTGAGGTTTACACTTGTGCCTGTCAATCTGATATTGTGTTTTATTGTGGAAACTGCCACATATATTCAGTGGGAAGCTCAACATCAGTAGACAACAATTTTACATTAACCTTTTTAGAATTCACAGCCTAACCAGTACCTACTTATCAGGGGCTGCAAAACTAACTGCAGCCCCTGATAATTAGCAACACTCATGTTTTAACTACTGGAGAACCCAGCACCACCCTTCCTTCATTACAAACCTGGCTGAGACAGCACTTTGCTTTCACCAGGAAATTTACTGCAAGGCAGGAGGAAGTGATGGGTGCAACATCTAAAAAAAGAAAAGGGTCCAATGTCAGATGGACAAAACGTAAATGTTGAAAAGAAAGATGAGGGTCGATAAAACCTTTAGATAAAATGATTTACATAATTCACAATATTATCACAGGCACACATTTGAGCTCAGACTTCCCCCCAAGTCTGAAGTCAAAATCAATCCAAGGTCAATGAACAAGTAATACTTAAATAATGCAGAAACACATCATAAAAAATAAGTGCGCATCAAACATTATTCTCATACAGTATATAGAAATTCTAGTGAAATTCTGATTCTACTTGTCCAAAGTTTATGGTACCTTGACTTTACAATGGTTTCCATAGTTTTTTCAGAATCTTTGTTAAAACACTCATTCCACTGATGCCTGTCAATGTCCACATCCAAAGCCAAGCAGTGTGTCAAAAAGTCTGCTGTCTGCAAAACCTCAAGTTGACCTTCCAATGCTGTCCGTACATCATAGCAGAAACAAAGTAAGCCATCGAGTGAGAAGAATTATTGTCATTTAAACAAGACATATAGTTTGAGACAAATATAAACTCATAGTCTGTTTGATTGAAATATAATATAGTTATAATACATATTTCATGTCAGTACAACCTGCTGGAATTTTGGGTGGCTTGATTTTAGCTTCAACTGTCAACAAAGACCATGTCACATCCAAATCCCTAGGTGAGTTTGGGTGCTGGAGATGAAGAAAAAATTTAGTGGCAGCAGTTAAAATGTTTAAGAAGCCTGTGCTATGCAAATGTTTTCACTTTTGTGCACCTTTTTGCACACCAACCCATTTTAATTGTAACTGATCTAATGACATAGAAACAAACCCAGTTCACAGTAAAATATGATGCTTTATGCAAAATTATGTTAAAAAAAATCCGATAATTTAATTACAGTACAATACACACATGTGATACTGCCGTCTTTAGTTCTTTTAACCAGGCATCTGTGGGGAAGTGAAAGACTTCGAGCCAAACAGCACCATTGCCTGATAAAATATATCATATTCATTCATTATCATTTGAATGTGAAGTAATAACTATAATTTACATATGAATAATTCAACTCAAACCTTACTTACAGATAAATGATGCAGCTCCATAATGTCCCCTTTCAGATAGCTCAAATGTCAAGCAAATGCTCCTTCTGTTGATATCTTCCTAATAATGACAAGATTTTGGAATGGAAAATAATTAAAAATAAAACATTATTTCTTATCAATAATTCATGTTGTGAAGGCAAAAATTAAGATATCTTCCACATCCTAAATATTCAGATGTTTTAAAACTAAACACAAAAAGCCATATCTCTGGAAATGTAATAATAAGTGGCAATACGCACCATGATGTTAATAACACTGAGGAGGTGTATGGAGTCACAGTGATATGCAAATACTCTTGCAACACCTGCAGTAGAAGATGACAGCGGCTGATGTCAGAGCCTGTTTCTACACTTTGTCAATATCTAATGGAGGTTTCCAGTTTTAACTTAACGCACAGGTGTTATTATTTCAGTTCTCTTTATGATAATTCACAATGAAGAGGATCCCAGTGTATGTGAAGTGTATATCATTCAGAATTTTTTACCTTATGAAATGAGAAAATGTACCCACCCATATCATCCACAGTGCCAAGTAGATAGACCATCTCAGCCATTGTAGTCATCTGAATAAATGTAATTTCCAATCTTCTCTGCAGCCAGTTTGCCATACACATTAGAGAAGACACACGCCACACAGACAAGCCCCTGGAGTGACCCAGACTGAGGTACCTGCCATCTTCAGAGCACGCCAAACAGTTGGTGCTCTCCGGAAGCTGACAGTCACAAGGGCCAGAACATTAAGACCCACATTTCCTTTTAGGTCAACAACCTTTTTATTTTCACTTGCAGAGTAAAAAGCAAGGAATTTTGGTGGCTGTAATGACTTTTGTAGATTTTGACAATGATCTACATTACAGAAACAAACTGGACACGCATCAAAAGAAGATACTAGGGCTGTCACTTTTTTTAATCACTTTAAAATGATGTTTGAATTGAATTAACTTAATTAGACGCAACCCACACAACGCAATGTTGCGATGTTGAGATGCTTGGGGGGTGTTGTTGTCCGATCAGCTCACTGGGTTCCCCCATTTTGTCGTATCAAATAAAATGTTAGTGCGCAAGTTTACTGAGAGGGCAATAAATGCACCCAGCAGATCAAGCTGATAATGAATGTTAAGAACGTCCTCTGCTGGAGACATGGCAAGTGACATCAAACGGCCTCGTGCTTAGAAATACTATTACAATTTTCAAAACAATGTTGTCAAGTCTTTTTAACATGTCTGTCCTAAACTCTGTACCTGTGCCATCCCAGAATGTTTCAAAGAAGGTGTTTCCTCTGTGGATATCTCTGCTTTGCAAGATGCTTCCATTTCTGGTGTAGCTACAGCACCTTTTCTACATGGACAACAGTTGAACAAGCACATGTTACTTTACAAGAAAGTATAATGTTTTCTTTACAGTAACCTGCTGAATTTGTTGTTATTTAGATGTTATGTAGATATTGTTATATGAACGTGGTGGAGAAAGAGTGCACCGCTCTCTGTTGCTCATCACGAGGTTTCTTTAAATCTTGGTTCCTAGTCGAGTTCACTATTTCACTAGTCTGGGAAAGGCAGGCGTTAACTATGCTATTTCATAAATATCAGCAACCAGCAGACAGCTAATACCACAGAAAACATATAAAGCAACTGATATAATAAACATCCTGTCCGCTAAACAGCTTAAAGTGACTTTTGCTTCGCAAAGACTAACGGAAACTGGTTTAAAAGCAGCCTGTGAATTCTGTAAGCTAAGACTAGCGCTAACACTGAAAAGGCGACTTTCAGCTGAACTTGCGAACTCAGAAATGTACAGTCACAGTGTGCAGAGGTGGCATTTACAAATTATTAACTAAAATATGTCACTGTTCATAAATGCTGCTATTAGCCAGCGGTGTTACCGTACTTAGGCTCAGCTGAAGTTGGAGACACACCAGCAGCCCCGGAAAGTGCAGCGTTGCAGGGTTGTCATGACAACAGTGTGTCCGCGGACGCAACGTTGCCAGGTCAAGTGAGGTCGTGCTTTCGTATCCAGCTAATCCTGTCAACGACACCAGTTCTTCATTACTGATAAAAAAGGAAGCAAATTGGTTTTCACATAATGTTCAATTTGCTGAAGTTCTGACTCAACGAACATTGCCACCGACAAGCTCTACCTGTTTTTCAGCCTAACCGTCAAAATTCGGTGGAAATAACGAGGTCCCAAGGTGTTTCAGAGACACATACCCCACCTAAACTAACAGGTGTTTAATAACTCTTGGCTCATTATTTTAGAGGACCTTTTAGTGGTCTTTCAAACGACAAAGGGACTCGAACAAAGTGTTTTTGCAGTGTTTACCACTCTATGTTAAAGGTATATAACTATATTACTAATGAAACATTTAGTAGAGGCGCTAAAAGTAATTAAGAATAACAATTGAGCTATGATCATCTTTCCTTTATCTTTTCTGTTTGGTCTTAATTCATATTATGTTTCAAGCTGCACAGTAAAGAGCCGGTACCATAATGACAAAAGGATTTTATCCACTTTCTTCACATTATTTTCTAAAAGGCTTTTACTGATTATTAGTAATTTGGATCTAATCAGACCTTTGTGGAGGATAACCATGTAGCAGATAATTGTTTTTTTTACAACCTAAAGTTGGACTAATAAATGTCTAACAGAGTTATTTCTTATCCTTTAAAGTCATTATTTACAACTTATAGCTAGGCTCCCTGAAGAGAGATTTATTAGAAAGTAGAAAGGCACAATGTTAAGTCCCATAATTTTAAAATACTTTTTATTTGGTGCAGTTCAGTAAATGTTCAGGGGCCTGCATGGCTTAAGAATATGATTAAAGAAACATGAATAATGAGTGAATGACTGATAGGTGCTTGTTAACCTATAAATCTTACAAAATCATGAAACAAATATCTATTTGATGTTTTTATTCATTTAGACTTAGCACAACAGGAAAAGAGAAAGTATACAATTAAAAAAAAAGCAGTTCATAATGCATACTCTCCCCGCTCAGTCACTCCTGTGACCAAGATGAGGCCTTGCCTTCAGCAGATACGTGGTACATTATAACACACACACACACACCGTGTAGTACATGATGGTGCCTTGTAAACGCTCAGCACCAGTCCAAAACACCTTGTGAATGTTTTATTGTAGCGTCAGATTATGAGTTGCACAGATAAGTAAAGTTCATTTAGTGATGTTGAAAGAACATCACCTGTTTTCAAGATCAGCACACTCAGTAACCCACAGAAATGTATGATCCCCATCAAACTCAACAGCTCACAGATAATATGATGATCAATCAAACAATCGCTTGCACAATCACATCCTTACTCCATGAAACCTTCTCATAATCACCAGCCGTGACCTGAAAGTGATTGAGTATGATTCAGATGAATAAGAATGTTGAGATTAATTAAAATTGATTAAAAGCCATAGTACCAGAAGGATAACAAATATTTGACTAATGTAAAAGCTATGCTATCACAGCCAATCAAACTTGTTATATTTGAATATAAAATATTTTCTCCAGAAAGAAATATTCAAATGCATGAGAAAGCCACTATTGGATTTTATTTGTACAGTGAAATGCTAAGTGTAAATAGTAAAATAAGGCAGATAAAAGATGAGTGTGGATAATGACTCCATGCTGAGTTTTGGCAGTTTTGTCATATAAAATCTTAAGGCTCCTACCTACATCACTGACTTTGTGATAACATTCAGTACAAAAACTGCAACTAAAGTGAACAATTTCATTCTGGGCATTTCAAAAGCCTGCAACACCTTAAAGGAGACTGGTCATTAACTGGAAACTAAGGAATATAAATCCTCCAGGCTTATATTTAAAATACCTAAGTACCACAGTTGGTTTTGATGATGCAGATTTACATCTTTTAACTTTAACCAGATAATGTTATTGTGCAACAGCTCCCTGTGACAGGAGCTGACTCAATGACTGTACACTTAAGTCCCCAGTTATACCACATTTGAGTTAATAGAAATAACTCAATAGTACAATGTGTACAAATACCTAATATATCACTGGGCTTTGCCCCTTTCCAAAGTAGTCTGTGTTAGTTCTTTACTTTAGAGTGCACACATGACCAGTTTAAGACTTTAAGATTCAGTCTTGAGCGAATGTGAGCCTTATTGGTAAGAAACCATTTATATTTATAGCATGTGACCAGCTTGAACCTATTAACTAAGTCAAGTTAGCTGACTCTCAAACCTACACCACTCCCCCCAGCTGCTTGCAAACAAACACTTTGATCTAATAAGATCTGACACATCAAGCTGAAGAGAGCAGCAACACAGGACAGAGGAAGGTGGCTTTAAATAAATACATCAGTAGTTCTAAGCAGAAAAGGAGAGAAAGTCATCTTTCCAGTGGGTTAAAATACTTTAAACTAGACTTAGTGCCTGATTAAAAAAGTCAGTTAAAGAAACTTTGGGGAGGAAAATGGCTTTCCCTCACCAAAGTATTGCTACAGCCAACAAGGCTGCATTTTGGTCCCTTTACCAGTCATTCCAAAGCAAGGGGTGTGGTAAATAAATACTTCAGATAAACACAAGTGCATTTGGGAGACATACTGCAGATTATGTGAATATTAAATTTGTTTTTAGTTCTTTCTCATCAAGTTCAGGTACTTTCAAATTGTTTAAGAATTTTACATCAATGTGCATTATAATTAAAGGACTCACTATCATTTAAAGCATCACCCAGCATATCATTGAGTCCTATACATACTGCCAGAAGGTTAAAAAAATGTTTTTTACACTTCTTTGCAATACAAAACCAACTTTTTGTTAGGATACAATTTTTGAAAAAGAAAAAAAAAAGTGATATGTAACTAAAGACTATGTAATTCTTTGTGCTACAATTTAATTCCAAAACAAAAAAAAAAGATATTCCTGGAGCAACGTCAGACTTAAATTTCAAAAACAGAACGAATTGAATCTGCTTAACACATGTCCAACAAAAAGGCCTTCCCTGACAATCGTGTTGAATTGTAAATCTTGCAACCCCAGGATTATCATCTCTCCTTTCAACTTTTCACATCACTGTAACATTTGAAAGAAGTGATAACTTGAAAACAAACAGAAATATAAGAGCCATATTTCCAACAGTCTGCGTCTTATCTTACTGTCAAGCAAAAATCCTTTGACATGTATGCTGTTTCTGCAAAGAAGATGCTCCTGTATAAAACCAATATAGTTTCAATGTGTGAAGGAGGAAGCTGATGCTACAAAGATGCCTGAGAGACATCATAGTCTATGATGAGCTGTTTGATGTAAGACAGTTTCTCATGAAGATATTCACAACGTTTCTTTTCTTCCCGGTAGCCTGGAAACCTCTGTGGAGACAGGACAGATTAGCCACATTTGAACCAGTTATGAACTAGTTTGAACTAGTTAGTTTCGGTTATGACGAATGTGCCATCTAACCATTTGGCTACCTGGGTACCCTGAGGAGAAAGGCTGTTGATAAAAAGTTTTTCTATTCTTTCTTATTCTACATAAAATATCCGAACCATTGATGCCAAAAAACCAAATGAAACTACAAACCCATTTTAAAACAAAAGTTGGGATGATGTGAACATAAACAACATATCAGATGCTGAAACTGAAATATTTAAAAATTTCATGGAAAGTATTAGGTCATTTTAAATTAAGTGGCAGCAATTCTTCTCACAAAAGTAAAAAAAAACAAAAAAAAAATACAAATGGAGGAGAATCTGACAACTAATTAGGTTAATTGGCAACAGATTAGTAACATGACTGGGTATTAAAGGAGCATTTAAAAGATGCAGAGCCTCTGGAATGTAAAGATGGACAGACACAAACTGTGTCAAAAAACTGTAGAACAATTTCAGAAAAATGTTCCTCAACATTATTATAATAGTATTATCCAAAGAAGAAGCCTGTTGTGAACAAAGAGGAGAAGGACCATCCAGCTTGTTATCAGCAGACAATTCCAAAGCCTGCATCTCTGATGGTATGG
The DNA here is from genome assembly GCF_033026475.1 of Channa argus. Lineage (NCBI taxonomy): Eukaryota > Metazoa > Chordata > Actinopteri > Anabantiformes > Channidae > Channa > Channa argus. The sequence continues at coordinate 11,470,069 of NC_090198.1, forward strand.
GGGCGCATAAGTGCCTATGGTGTGGGCAGCTTCCACATCTGGAAACTCATGCTCCCATCCAGACAATGTCTTCAGGAAAGGACTTGCATATTTCGGCAAGACAATGCTAAACCACATACTGCATCCATCACAACAGCCTGGCTTCGAAGGAGAGTGTCTGTGTATGTGAATGTTACAAATTTAAATCAAGCTATAGATGGAGATAAGCTACATAGCTGCCACCTAAAACACTTTAAATCATTCAGTAAAGTAGTTATTTGTTAATTAAAGATACTACTGTAATTTCTATTTGTATAAAATGGCAGTAATGACCTTGTGACATGTAGCTACTGCATGAAAAGGTAATGTTTTTAACACGATGTAACGAGTCCATCAACAAAATTTATTTCATAACTATTTATCATTTATCAATTTAAATGGCAGCAACAGGTTGACTCACCTTTCGATATTTGTTGTATTTTTCTAATATCTGGTCTTCCATTATCTGACGAAAAAAAAAAATATATTAAACATTACATTGTAAATATAAATACAGCTGTATTAGCATCTGTGTGTTGGCACGTCAGTTGATATAAGATGTAATAGGATACGTACCTTGTGTTCTTCTGTGCCAGGTGACAAGTTCTTGATCTTGGATCCGAGCTGAACAAACATGTGAGTTATGGTGGCGATCCGTGAGTGGAGGTCTTTGTACTCATCGTACTCTGCACAGAAATCCTCCTGGTACCTCTGACGCTGCTCCAAACTTGTTATGGTGCAATATGTGCTGCAAAGAGACACATAGATAAATACTTGTCCAGTTGTTGAATATATTTCTGTGAAATTATACTGGCAATGGATTGGGACATAAGCGGACACACCTTTCTGAATTAGATTTCAGAATTTCTTTATATACTCCATTTTTGATTTTCCTGAAATCTTATTTTTTTTTCTCTGTACAATGCCTTTTTAAGCCACAAGATGGCAGTGTACGCCAACAATGTGAAGCTTCTGCAACAGCCAAAGCCCTGTTCATTACCAGTTTATGTATTGTACAGCAGCAACAATTACATGAAAGAGTAATGTCTGAATTTTGTAACAAGAGCAAAACAGAAAGAAAAAAATCTTTAAGAATTTCACTTGCGGATGTAAAAAATAGCAAATGTTTGTTACCTGTATTTTGCCTACAGTTTGAGTTTGAGTTATCTGCTGAGAACAATCTTTATTGTGATAAAACGGGACCATAACAGTGTCACCGCATGGATCCGTCAAAACAAAATAATTAATAAACAAACAAATAAACATATTTTTACTCACTGCACATAATCTGGCTTCTCCTCAGAGACCACAGCATTTGAGATGTCAAGATCTGGAATAAACACAAGATTTAAAAAAGGCATTAGCTTGAGCTGAGTCGATACAACCATCAACATGACACTTTGTCTCGATGTTAAGCAATGTGTTTTTGTTATGCAAAAAGCCACCATGTGAGTGTGAGTGTGTGTTCCCGCCCGCGTCTGTGCAGACTAGCTAAGAACTTGTGGGTATCGGGAGACATCTCAGCTTAGAGACTCAAAGGACTGCTCGAGCTGTTGTTGAGTCAATCAGCTACATAACACACTAAGGACCCAGGAGACTGAGAACTTAAGGGAGCATACACAGACATGCTTATGAGATAATGCACTATAAATGCACCAGTGGGCTGTGAGACAAATGTCCATTCAGAGAGACCACACGCAACACTTGTCATTGTTCGGTCATCGGTCATCGTTTCACAGCCAGCTGTTTATTTAACCTGTTATATAGGTTAAATAAATTTGGACTTTTCAAACTGGTCATAGCCGAAACTTGGATGACACTTATACATATGGCTTAGGATATTGATCAGTAAAGGTTTCAGTTTTCCCACCGTGTCCCTACATCTTTTCTGCTGGGCACTGACTACACTCTAAGTAGCGTGCAGCCCTTACTCTTAAAATGTATCTTATCTTAACTTGCATATATTACGTAGCAAAATGGTTAGATGGCACATTCCTCATAACCCAAATATCCCTGGTTCAAAACATTCATAATGGATGTAGCCTAGCCCAACTGTGGAAGTTTCATATGAGTCAATGAGGTGCATTTTGTGGACAGGGCGAAAACTTTACACAGTAACTCAGACTAGGAGGGTGTAATCAAACAATGCAGGCTGACTGTAGGAGTTATGCCAAGTAAAAAAAAAAAAAATTCTAAAAATTATTTATAAATGAGGCCTTACTGTCAAGTTTGTCCAGATTCTGCTTGAGATCAGGACTCGTTTCCAACCAACCACTGCCCTGGTTGTCTTTTAACCTCTCTCGTTCCTTGTCTTTATGCTTTTTAGATTTCTTTTTTCTGTGCTGGCTGTTGATTAGCTGCTGGTGTGTGCAGTCAGAGTCACCCTGTGGTGGCTGGTGACTGCTTACTTTGGGTTCCTGTTCACTGTTCTTTGACACAGGTGTGTCAGTGGTGCTGGACAGTTTGTGCATTAAAGGAAAGCCACTGTGGCCCCCCAGTGAGTCACTTTGGTTACCAGTATGGTTACTTGTCCTTTGAAACTCAGTTTTTGTGTGGAAACTAGGGTTGACAGTAGGAGTTGCACTGTCAAGTCCTGCTTTGTTGTTTAGGAGTCCGTTTATAGTGGGCTGCTGTTGCAACCTCTGGTCTGCAAGTCTCTGTCTCTTAACAACTAGACTTTCCACTGAGTCACAAGGCACAGGGCGTTTCTGGGAAATGAACAAGAAACAGAATGAAATTAATCTTTAATACATTAAAAACACAACACAAAAGACTAGAAGCACCAATTAAACACATGCTAAAAGTATAGTGTATAAAATAAATACATAACTACCTTACATTTACATATTTAGACTTAAGGGGAAAAAATAGAAGCACCTGTAATTTGTACACTTGTTCAAAGGTTATTGGAAAACAACATGGCCATTTACCAATGCAGGATTTTTCATTGTGATGTGATGCAGTGTTGTATCCTCTGACATCTTCAGAGCTGACACATTTGTCTGAAGATTCCGCGACTGATTACTAATCTGTGGCTGCAACTTCCTGTTAAAACAACAAGAAAGAAAGTGTTAGTTTTACAGCAATATGTGGAAATAGTTCTCTTTATTGTAGTCACTCCAGAGTTATGAGAATTTGCAGGAAAACTACTAATGTTGAGCTGGAAAAAGAAACATAGTCTCTAAGTAGCCGGTACAGACAAGTTCTGTGGCTAAGTGTTGATTAGTACCTGTAACACCACAGCAATGTGTGGGGAAAGAAAGATGATGATGTAGTGGAGGAAAGAAGTGATGAAAATAATATCCACTGTGTGTCTGGAGCTTTGAGAAATAATTTTATGGTAAATAAGAGAGCTCCCATGTCCTTTTATTATGATATTTATGTAAAGTAGTAGAGGCCTGTTTTATCACCACTAAGTAATATTTTGTGTTGTTTCTAGACATACTGAAAGGTGAAGAAACAGAAACAGACTGTATAAATAAGACTGTTAAATTCAGCAATTAGATTGTTTAACAATGGTCATTTTCAAGATTTATCACATTGTCAACAATTGCCATAAATTCACTAAAGCCAACAATGAATTGCCTCAACTCATGGATTATTGCAGCTTGGTTTAGCTGATTTGTCTATGCAATAGATATCCGTTGTTGTTCAAATACAATTGAAAACGTGTTAGCCACATTAGCCAGCCACACAGTTTCACCGGGTGACGCGTTTCCTGATTGTACCCATCTTGGTTGAGAACTTGTTAACATATGAAATATGTTAAAAAATATAAAATTATGATTTAGAAAATGACCCAAAATCCCGTTAAGAAAGACAGATCACATTATTTGGCCCCAGCATCTGACCCACCTGGCTATCAGCCGGCTGATCAGTTGTCTCTCCTCCTCGCTGTAGCCTGGCCAGTCTTTCTGTACATACTTGTAAAAGTCATCCCTCAGCAGATGGCTGCTGTCTTTGGGATTCACTTTTGACACCTAAAACACAATATACCACACAATGATACTTTAAACTGTCGCTAAATTCTAATTCACACCAGAGAGTTAATGTCAAAAACCTCTTAAAGCCAATCAATTTTCATAATACTCAATACAATTTTTTATTACTCTAAAAACAATACTATTATATATTATTTGTATTATTTGTCATATTTTCTACCTTATTGTATTTTAAGTACAAAGATAAAGATTCATATATTTTATGACACAAAATATATTTTAAAAATATTTTATTTTGAAATTATGATAAATCCCTTTTTGATTTAAATTTTGAAATGAAATGAACATTAAAATCCACACTAATTATAAAACTTTTTTCCCTGTCAGACTCCTTGATTTATGAGGATGAGGTGACCACTATCATCCTTCTTTTAACCAACAAACAGCAATATTGTTTGTGGTGAGTGAGTCATGTTAAAAATATTACCAAAAAGAGTCCAAGACGTGAACCCTGAAAATAAACGTTCTTTAATAAGCAAAACTCGGTCTATTTCCATCTGACCCTCTTCAGTTTTCTTTCTCACATTGATTTTAACCTCCTGTCCATCTGCCGCTCTGGGAGTTACTCCATTTTTGGGGGGCTGCTGACAGAGTGGCCGCCCATATGCAAATAGAATCTCTGCAGAAACAACTGGGGCTTTGATCTAATAATGCTTGTTCAAACAGCCAAACATCATTCAGGAGTTACTCAAAAATGTACACAGGGTATGTGTAACATAAACATTTTTAAATTAGATAACAAGCAGAGTTGCTGATTACACAGCCCCATACACAGCAAAACGTGATACACGGTGTGCAGAGGTGGTAGAAGTACAAAAAATCAGTCAAGTAAAAGTGCAAATATTGGTCTAAAACAAATTTCCACTATGGGTGCCACTTCAAACCTTTTACTCAAATAAACAATATTGATTATGGTCATTATGGTGAAATATGTACAGTAATTAAGAAAAAAAATAAGAGTCAAAGCTCATTGTTGGTAAAAGTGGTTATAATAACTACAAGGTGGTAATGTTGTGGCTGACCGGGGCACAAAAAATGTGCATGGATTCACAAACACCCTTTCACCATTTACCTCCTCCAGTACGGCACCTAGCTCGGCCTTGTCTTTCGGACTGGCCCTCTCTTTTTCTAGCCACAGCAGCAGCTCCGGTTTCCTGTACGGTTTAAGAGCCAGCAGGTGAATGATGCGTTCCCTCAGTGGCTTCTGGGTTGGTGTGAGCATACCGCCATTCCTCCGGTTGTTGGCTGACTGTTTATAAAAGCTGCTGTCAGAAGCAGGAGGAGCAACTGGCCTCTTGTGAAACTTGACACACTTACCTTAATGCACAGAAAAACAACGGTATTAATAGAGGTTAGTGATAGAGGTAATACTCAGTTATGTGCCCTAATGGCTGCAAAATGCATAAAGTGTGTTTCTGTACAATTTTATTGAAAAGGGCATCATTCTATGTTAAGAGAGATTTAAAAACAAGCTTATTAGATGTAAATTATCACGCCTCAGCAAAAGAAGTCTACAACTGGAACTCAATGCATGAAACTCACAAATGCTTGAAATGTGTCATGCCTTTCAAAGATAAAGCATTTCATATTTTTATGTAGGAAAGCAAACTAAAGCCATAATGTAACATAGTAATAGGCACCTTCCTACCCCCGCCTTCTCCTTTTCAACACTTGGACTAATGGGAAAAACAAGCTTGACCACTGATTAATTAGAAAACAAAATTCTAAATCTCTCCTATTTATAATCTTTATATCCAGATCTTAGGTGCACACTGCACACTAGCCATTTGTTTAACACGTTTCTTAAATCCTTGCTGCAGACAGAGGGGGCATGTCAGAGCAGTGAAAGCCATCTCTCTGTACAAATCCTATTACAGGTTAATCTGTGTTTTGAAGGTCAGGGTGGGGCAGAGGTCCAGGAAAAGAAGCCTTCCAACCACAAAACTAGATAATAACTGTGCTTTTTCATTACTTCACCATCAGCCAATATTTTATGACAAAATTACTTTGACTTCTGTAATAATTATGGTGTGTAAATGTGTCAGATTCATGTTCTATAGGTTTTGGCAAGCCTGGTTATCAGTACTATATTCACAAGTGCCATTTGAGGCTAAATGGGGAATGCAGACTGAATTTTTCCCTTCGAGTATATGTGTTGCTAAGTCATCTTCACCTTAAGACATTGCACAATCCACAAAATCTAAATTTGGTCTGAATCATCAGGAGCTTCCCTGGAGCTCTAGCACTGACACGGGGGTCTTGAATCACGCCAAGAAAGAATATTGCATAACCATGGCAAAAGTTGGAGAAGAGAATGAGAAGAGAAGAGAAAGTGGTTTGTAGGTTCAGGTTCTCAAGATTAATATACTGTAAATTGTCCTTGATGATAAAGGTCTCAGAAAACACACATGCACACAAATGTACACATCAAATATTATCTGAAAAGCAGCAACTTATCACCTGCAAATGCCTGCCTAAACATTTGGTTAAGTTGTTTTTTTTTTAATTTTAAATTAGATTCACAGGCTTGTGGCATTTCTGCACATGCAGTATTTATGACACCACAATGCAGCTAATTATGTTGTCTGCTACAAACGTTAGGCAATTTACAGCCCCATGCAACTATCATTAAATTTTAGATGCTACTTTCAGAGATAAGTCCCCATTACTTTTTCCTAAAACGCAGTTTTTCTACCTCTGAAATGGCAAACAGATGTTCCTGATTTGGCCAATGCAAAACATCCATTTGGTCAACCCTCTTTTCAAAGCCAAATTTCAGAAGACAGGCAACACAACATGCAACCAAAAGCCAAAATAATTAATATAATAGACAAGAGTTTGCCTTTGGTCTTATTGTAACATCAAAAATACAGCCTGCACATCTGGTTTCATTACACATCACAACAGGAAAATATCTGGTTTTCAGCTTTGGGCAATGAAAAGAGCAATATTTTTCAACTAGGCAAATTTCCCCATTACTTTTATTGGCGCTATTATATTTCTATTTTTGTTTTTTATATGCCATCAGTGTCTCCAACTTGCTGATCCTTCTCTAAGCTTAAAGCTATTTGGCCTTTTCCCATAAAAATCTGCTACATCTTTGTACCCTCTGTTTTTGCTCCACAGAGGCCTCCAGCAATTTCTTACTTGGCTGTGTGGCTCCAGGTTTGATCTCAATAGCAGAGCGGCTCCAGCTGTCCTTCTCCACCTGAGACATCCTCTCTCGGGTCATCTGGTAGGAGTCATCGGTAGCGCACACAGTGATCTTGTCCTGGATGACGCCCTGACCTTCCAGCTGCTCGCGACCGTCGCTTCAACACAAAAACAGAGTAATTGAACCACAGGCTCTCTGCTGGATGTACAGTAAGTACTGTAAAAACATGCTCCTGTATGGTAGAGCAGCATACCAACATGGACTTTATAGAGCATGCTAGCTAAGACACTTCTTTGGTTACTGAAGGTTATCTCACAGGCTAGATACTATAATCCAGATATCCTGGTTCACAGCAGGACAGGGCCTGTGGAAAACCACAAGGATTAGCTTTGCTCATGTCAGCACACTTGCAAAACAAGGGTCATCTTGGACAAAAGTTTGATAAATGACCCTGGGCTTCATTAATGTTCTAAATAAATCTGGGGTTTACTGTGCTGCCAAATTTAGTTTTTCATAAAAAAATAAAACAAAACATAAGGGCCTTTTTTTACTCTCATCCAATTTTTTCTTTTCACAACACAAGTGTGACCACTCATTTCTCTTCTTTATCATCCAAGTAAAAACCACAATCTAAGCCCCTTCTATACTGTTGCCAATTGCTCCAGCAGCTGACGGGAACAAGGACAAGTTAAAAGTTCTGACCAAAGTTAGCCATCTGGCAGGAGGATCACTAACCAAGTCTAACCCTCCCTTTCTGAGCCTGTCCGCTCCATAAACAAGGCATCCCAGGTCTCAGAAATGAGAGGACCAGCCCAGAAACACACAGGAACTCACAAATGCCACATCCTGTGTAGAGCAAACACTCTCATGATGCCCTCAGAGGCATGGGCATAAAGAGATGTGAGGAATCAAGGCTTTTGAACCATCAAGGTGAAAAAAAGGGATCTGTTGTCACATGTGCCAAAAGCAACTCTGCTGTGACAGGCTGATCAGGAAACTTAGCACTGAACCAATATATACAGTAAGGATTTTGCCAAAAGCTTTGGGGGATTCACATGGAAAAAAAAAGAAAAAGTTTTTCCTCTGCTGAAGACAGGATTTTGAGTTTGGTGTTAATGTTTTTTAAAGAAATATAATAAATAGTATTTGTTGGGCTATTTATTGCTAGGACATACAGTATAAAAGATTTAAACTGATTCACTCCATACCTTGAGACATAATGATGGATGCAGTCAAAGCTGGCTTGTGGTTGGTCTTTGCTGTCGCTTGACAAGTAGAAGGAGAAGACACGAAGAGCTGAAGGAGAGTCTGTAGTCGGAGCGGGAATCTTGATGTACTATGAGGGGAAAAGCAGGAAGGATTCAGATTTTCCTAACAACAGATGCGCATGCGTTCGTGCACCAACAAATACACAGGCAACTGACTGACAAAGCTGCAAAAGTCAAGTGAAATTGAATGTATTGATAAAGATCTTTTAAAATTAGGTGATAACCCCTAATTAAGACTTTCTGAATGAATGTTTGATTATTGGTTTTATAGGTTTTAATACACAGTATAGCTGTGTCAGCGTGAAATGTTAGAAAGCCACAAACAGATGATAAAAGTTAAATGATGGCAAATGTAGTTTACTCACTCACCATTTTTCAAGAGTCAATGCATTTTTGTTATTTTTCCACCGGTCAACTTGTAAGGAAAAAACGAATATCTACTCAGCAGAATTTCAGGAACAAACTCGTAGGCCAAAGTGCAATCTAGCCATGAAAACAGCCCTGGTTCAAGTCAGAGTTTTCTCTACATAAAATACGTTTGTTTTGTTTTTTCCACAGCCCACTGCAAAGACTCTGACTCTTGTGATTAACCAATTTGAAGGAACAGTTGACCCTACAAAAGCTTGCTAGTAACCAATAAAATCTGCAGAGCTCATTACATTCGACAATGCTCTAGTGGGGCTAACAATACACATAAAGTTTGTAGAAAAAGAACAGGCCACAGGGCTGTTAAACTGATTTATCCTCTCATGGGAGTAGAATAAGTGCTCCAGAAAATTCACAGCCACCACACTAATAGATTATGAAATACTAAAAGATATTTTTAGATATCTTATGTGTAGAACTTACATTATGGCTGAGAATAGCATAAGATTAAAGCTAAGAGCGACGCATACTGGGTTTGTGCAAGAATTTGTTTAGGTCTTACCAAAAGATAAAAAAAATTCTGGAGCATAAAGAGGCAAATTTAGTCAGACGGTGGCAAAAGAAGAAATTACACTTGCATTCAGTAATGGACACAAACATGATTCCAAATGAAGGCTCATGCTGCTCTGAGACTGCAGGATGTGTAAATAACTGTTTGCTGATGAGGTTGCTACATCAACAAAAAGGTTTTCAGTTATTGCAGGTGTCCTGGAATAACCAGGCCTAATTTCATGGAAGTCAACACATCTTGTCACTGTCCCACGAATGACTGACCGACCAACAGACATTTTTCTTCCCTAAAAACTCTGAGTTCTCAAATTCATTTGTGTAGTTTAGGCTTGTGTGTTTCCAAAACGTGTTTCCATGTCTGTTCTTCATACTGACAAGAGTTCCATCATGTAAACAGCTATACCCTATTCATGAGGCATAATACAGAATGTTCGATTCCAGTCACTTAAACATTATGATGGGGTAGATTTGCCTATCATAATGTTTATTCACTATTATTTCTGCTCCAAAGAGCAGTTGTAACAGTTCCACAGAGGTTGGGAAGATATCCTGAAACCAGATGGCAAATGCACCTAAATACCAAGAATCTCTCTCACACACACACACACACACACACACACACACACACACACACACACACACACACACACACACACACACACGAGACTTTGTGCTGATCTGTAGCTTTAAATAAATCTCCTTGGGTAAACAGTGTTTTTAAGAGTCTGCTCCACTGAGGCATCCATGAGATCTCCTGGCAGACTCAGTGGAGCGCGGCAGAGCCAAGGCTGCAACCTCCAGGGCAAAGAAATGCACACTCACGGATGCACACAGACATATAATAACAGATCAGGAAAAGTGAGGATCATAAAAAAAGTCAGGATCTACACTGATTTGACCACTAAAAAAGATGTAATTGCATGTTTATGAGAGCAGAATTTTGCAATACTTCACTACTGCACTGGTATTTTAATTTGGCTCTATGGGAAATTTGCAGCACTACACTGCAGAAGCACTAAAGGAGTTTGTGGGAGAAATAGAGAAATTACAGTAACTACAGAAATAATGTTAAAGTCCTACCAATCCACATAGTTTCTACTGCCTTATAACAGAAGATCTGCAGTTTCACAGCACTCCCATTCTTCATGCTACAGGCAGTGTTACCATCTTTTTGGAGGGTTAGGAGAAACTTTAAACATTAAGAGTTTATAGGGGATTTCCTTTCTTTTGTTCCCAATTTTTCAAATTTAACCAACCATGTTTACCTCCCACTCAGAATGTTCTACCTGTATGTCAGAATCTGACACTGGTACCCAAAGGGGCTTCAGGGACTGAAAATTAGAATCTAAAACATACAGTATAAAGTATACCTGATGTTTAAATAATACCTGATGTTAAAATATGTTTTCCAACCAATTTCAATTGTAGTTAAAATAAAGTACAAAATGTAGAAAGTCATTCTTGTTGTTGTGTGGAACATCCTTGAGCAGCTGGCTTTCTTAAAGCTGGTATCAACATTTTTATATTAATAACTCCGTGTTACAGCATGTAAATGGGGTTTTCTGTAATGTGGAAAGCACAAATAATTATCACCTGATCGTAAATTTAACCTCTAAACTAAGAAGTGTTTTAGCATCTTTAGACTAACTGTTTGTGGTCTGCTACTTTACCTTTTTGAGTGACTTTCAGTATTTCTTTAGCAGCAGGTTGCTGCTTTTAAGCAAAAAATAAATAATAAAAATACACCACTTTATTATGATGAAAACAAATACAACTTTATATTTTGCCATAACAGTGATTTGTTTGTGTCAGCCTCTATAGCGGTGAAGATTTCCACTAACTTTTTTTAAAATGCAAATGAGAGTTTGTATTAGGGAAAAGTGAGTAACCTATACCTTATAGACGATACCTAAATAATAGTAACAACTGCACAAATGGCAGCATAATTCATATTTTTAACAAAAATTAGCTTAGCTTACACCATTAAAAAGGATGATACAAATACATACTAGGCTTTTATAAAGGCTTTTGGTTTTCCATATTCTCATTTGATCAAAAAGTATTTTATAACCATGTCAGCAAATTAGTGTCTTTTTCGTTCTATGTATTCCTATAAAAGCATTATAGACTGAACATGATACATAAAAAAAATGAAAGTGCAAAAGGTCGCAAACCTTAGCCGACCTACCAATTTAGTGACTGGTGCTGAGCCGACTTTCAGCAGAGTGGCTTACTCCTTTGCCACTTTTAACACAGGCATATGCTCTGTTCTCTTATCAGCCTGCAGCACATGTCTGTACATGCAGACGTTAACCACAGGAATTTATACAAACTATATATGAATGAACTCTGATACCATGTAAAGACATAGACAAGTTTCCACAGAACTGCGCAGGTAGATCTCGTAAATTTTTTGATACACTTTCTGTTCTATGTGCGCTGCACTAAAGTATGTAATTTTTACCTGTGGAAAGTCATTCACTGGCACAAGGTCTCAATTGATGTTGGTCAAACAACTAGGGATGGTCACCAAAAGCACTCTATCTTACAATTAGACTTTTTATATAACTATTTCACCACATGATGTGCCTAGTCATTGCCATTAACTGTCGATGTAAACACAATCCACTGAAAACTCCTTGCTTATCTTTGCAAGTCCAAATCCTCTTACACCTACACATTGGTCAAAACAAACATTTTCTTCCTTCTGATTGCAACACTTTGAATTAGATGTGAACCCAGAGAAACAGCTGGGGGGAAAGCAGAAGCCTAGGACCATGGATACAAACAGTAAACAAAGCCATGTTTTCTAACCATTTTCACACACACCCTTTTTTCACCGCAGATGGTTTTAGTTTCGTACCAGATGGCCATGTCGCTGTGAAAATATGCTCGTATTGGAATGTTAAGATGAGATGATGAAGAAAAAAGAGAGAAGAACGAGAGCTACTTCTTTTCATCATTTGATGCAATGGTTTGTTAAGTTGAACACACAATCATAGTGGTCTCTCTCACTGATGGGACTGACCTTGATACAACATGCTGAAACGGCTGAAAAAGCTGCCGTCAGGGGTCCAACAAGTGCCACAATACAAACAACCACGGCGACAGATATTAACCAACACTGGCCAATGGCAGGGGATTATCAGTTTTGATTTGCAAGTAAATTATGTACAGTGTGAAGTATTTGACAGCTCATGAGAGATGATGGAGACCAAAGGAAGAGCAGAAAGGAAAAGTAACTGTTAAACTTACAGCATCACATAAAGAGGAACAACGCAAAGGCCCACTGACTACCTGATAATAGATGCTCAAGTTGAATACATAAACAGCCAAGACAGATGAACATCCTTGTTGCTTCTTTTAAATTCCAACTTTACCACGGCCAGAATGTACTTAACATAACCTAGGAGGTACAGAATTAGAACAGCAGAAAGGTAAAGTAAGGATGAGGTATCTAGACAAATGCCACTGCACAGGAACATACTGTCTTAGCCCATCTGTAAATGAGTAACAACACAGCCAAATCTCACTATAACGGGCAGGTTTATACAAAACCTGAAATCCTCTAAATGTACGTGACTAAAAGCACTGAATATAGCCCTGAATAATTAAGAACTCATTTTGCCATATCTGGAAATGTTAAGTTCACACTTCTGTATTGAGCCTGGCTGGAGGAGCTGCATATGTTTACTTCTAGGTGAAAATGAAATGTCTACAATAAATAAGAAGTTAAATGTCAGGTTTATTTATTTGGATACAAACTTTATGCCATTCAGTCACAGGGATCAGAGAATATTTCCACTAATCTTCCTCCCCAGTAAGAACAATTGATATTTTATGGACTCTATGTTCATTGGACTGTGCTGTCATGCAGAGCACTTAGAAGCACTTCATCCAGCTATGGATGTTCATATGACCTCCACAGGCAAACTTTTAGACCCCAACTGTGCAAACTACAATGAGCACTCTCTTTCCCAGCCACACCAAAGCCTATTGCATTCTCCTGAGAGGCACACAGCAATTCAAACTAAGACAGGTGCTCTTACAAAAGGACTTGGCACTTAAAGAATTTAAGTGAAATAATGAAATATTTATTGTCTTGCTTTCAAGAAAATATTCAGTGAATCTGTGGATTAATTCTTGTCTTTGTGATTCTTGAAGGAAGCAGAAAGAACACCCCAGCAACAGATCAAATACACAGAACTTACTAAGATGGTTAAGTAAATACACTTAGCGGCAAAAGTCTGTTCATGAAAGCATAATGTGATGAAAGGTGTTCCACCCTTTGGAGTGACTTATGATCTCCGTAATGCTCAGTGACCCTCAGAAGCCCATGGGAAGCCTGATTCTGAAAACTGTTTGAACATATATTCACTTTTTTCCTCAAAACATGGCCATGATGTCTACGAACTACACATTACCCCTTCAAAGAAATACAGTGTTTTCCCCTCAAATGTCTCCATCGTATATTCACCCCTCGTTTCTCTTGGCACTCACTCCAACTTTTCATCAGTTTTTGTCTGCAAACTTCACACTTGTTTTCTTCAATACAGTTTTTGTATTGAAAAATTGTGTAGGTTTTAAATGCATTCTGACAGCAGCATCATGGGAATCATGAAGGAGTTATTTGCACCATACTAACAAATGCAATAAAAAAACTTAAAGGAGAAAGATTCAAATCAATCAACATCATCATAGTCCTGAAAAGAGGCCTAATCAGCCTCATTAACTCAGAACTTTTGTGTGCACTCAGTGTCACCTTTAACCAGATTCAAAGAGGCAAGCACACACAAACATGCTGCCAAACAGTTATAAATAGGCTGTTCATTTTGCCTTTCTTCTTTCTTCTTCTCATGAGCATGACACATTTCTTTAAAGCAACGAATCAGCACACTACCATCGTCCTCAAGCACACTTTCTATATTAATCATGTTGCAAATTAGGCTGAACAATGTGAGGGCATTTCAACTTTTCACCCCAGCAGCTTATGTAAGCTGCAGCAGTTTGAGGATCAGTGAAATGTTACTTGCTCTTCCAGAGTTTTCTACTGAATGGCAACTCTTTGAGAAAACCTGAAATATTAGTATGTGCAAGCACCTGCAGGTAGGCCTGCATTTAAGTGTGTTTCCAAGTGTGTTGTGTTTTCTCACCACCTCTCACTTCCTCACCACTGTTTAACTGAGGGGGGAACAACTCAGCAGTAAAAGCTCTCTCTTTACCAATCTTTTTTATAATCCTACAAATCATGTTTCAGTTTGTTCAATAAATACAGTATCACTCACAACTCTTTTTATTTGCTTCCCCTGATGTCTGTGCAATTTAATGAAAACAACAGAAAAGAGAAAGTTTGAGAAATTGACAAATGATCACAATTTGTACATTGATTACTTAATAAAGTAAATTTGAAGAACTGGTCAATCTGATTACATAACAAAATAATTGGAATATTATCCAAAACAAATATGTCATTAACTCTGTGTGTTCTCTCCCGTAGTTGTCTTTGTCCTCCTCTGTCCCCCTCTCTCTGTCCCTTTCTGCAGGTGTCCCCCTGCTTTGAAGCTGTGTGTCTTCCAGCGTGAAGCTACTGGTCCTACCAATCTGCCCGATGTTTTGTTGTTGCTTTTTGTTGCTGTGTTCTTTTCTCTCTCCCCTTTCCACTCACCCCAACCGGTCGAGGCAGATGGCCATCCACCCTGAGCCTGGTTCTGCTGGAGGTTTCTTCCGTTAAAGGGATTTTTTCCTCTCCACTGTTGCCTATGGCTTGCTCCAGGGGGAATTGTTGGGTTCTCTTTATATATCTTTATAATCTTGACTTTATTCTGTAAAGTGCCCTGAGATGACTTTGTTGTGAATTGGCGCTATATAAATAAAGTTGAATTGAATTGAATTGAAATATCCAAACATGGTTCAAATGTAAGTATTAGTGTTCATCCAGTGAGTGTAAGTCATAATCAACAGTAAATCTGTAATAGAGCTGCAAAATATTGAATAAAAACCTTGCAAAATATTGAATAAAAACCTAGCTCTATTTGGAATAAATTATTATTTCCAGAATGACTGGGGTGTTATTTGTAGTTAAAACTCAACTAACCTACAGTCTGTAGAGTCCTTGAATGCCTCTCTACAGCAGGTAGGAGGAAGGTGAGCTGGTGGCTGACCAGCTGATGCACGCCCGCATAACTTGTTGGGGCATGCATCGAGTGAACAACGGTCTTGCCGCCCACATTCACTTTAAGTGTTAAGGACACTTACTTTCAGATTTTGTTGTTGTAAACAATCAGGTCACAGATCACTGAAAATAGCAAGTTCAGAAATACTTCACTTGTTTAGTGCATTAATGTACAACTCTGGCTATGCACCTGAGTTAAAATGCAAAACTAAATGCTAAATCACCATAAAGGAAATGTCAACAATTCACCTAATTTTCATTAACATTATCCTTTCTTTATCCAAAATAGTTTCATACAGCTCATGTTTAAAACTGGTCAAGTGGTTGGTGATTTGCTACACATGCAACAACATTCACTGGCAACAAGAATCCTCAAACGGTAGTAAATTATGTTATATCAGACAGACTTCTGTTGTAGTCATAGAAAATGAGAACTAAGTTTGTATCATGCTGAACAAATGTAGCAAGACTTTGTCGACCTTACTTGACGTTGCACATCCTGTGATGCAACAATTTTGTATGCAAACATCCCAATGGCGATGGTGAGTCAATATATTGTGCACCCCTAGTCTATATAATTTTTTTATTATTACAATTATTATTATTATTATTGGGTCACACAAGCGTATTGAGATAACGTATGACCTAATAATTACTGGTCTGCAGCCCTACACCAGTAACCGGCTTCAGATTACAAAAATTCCACCCGAGAAATAACTGCCAAGAAATCTAAAGACACTTCTGATAATGTTTAACAGCTAAAGGTTTGATATAATAAAAGTCAAGACTGTCGGTATGTGTGGTGACACCACCTAATGAGCCACAGTTCACGCTCAACTGTCATAAATATCTTCACACGCTTCAGCCACAGGAAAGTCTCATTGTCCTGGCTTTATCAAACTATAAAGTTGATTGAACAAAAACTGTGAGATACTGCTGTCGGTGCACAGGGTTTATGTTTCCTGCAAGCTTTTGGTTGAATGTGGGGTCTGGGTGTAGATCTCATGCAGCCTATTGTTTCCACATCCTCTGCAGCCTGAGTAATGGCCTTCTGAAAACAGGCTGTCTTTTGTTCTGGCCTCCTCGGCTCCAGAGTGGGATACCATGGCACTGCTTCCCTTTTCTGGCAGATAGAAGAAAAGGGGGGAGGAGGAGGAGGAGGAGCAGGAGGTAGAAGAGAGAGAGAAACCTGTCGCCACCACCGCTGTCCGCTATCAGCAGGAGGCAAGTCACTGTGAACTGCAGTGCTAATGTGAACTGTCTGTCTGTGTGTGTCTGTGTGTGTGTGTGTGTTCTAATCCAGCATGAGCAAGGAGAGGCTCAGCGTCAGCTCCTCTCACCAGGGTGTAATCAGCATTACTGCCACTCATAAGTCTGAGGAGGGAGAAAGGCCAAAGACTATCAGACCAACATCTCTGCCAGTGACTCACATGCACACACATATATACGTACTCACATATGCTCAGACAGTCAGCCAGACACCACCCTCATCTTCACCACACTTCAGTAAACACTACTACTTATCATCTCATTACAAACAAAAGAATTGAATCGTTCCCAGGGCCACAAGTTGACACATGTCATTTAAGAGGAGTCCCCTCCACAATAGAGGACAGCAATACAAAACACAATGTGTGTCTTTGTCTCTTTCCCAGTGAAAGAGAGAAGGACAGGGCATTGCAGAGACAGAGAGGAACATACTAAGAAAGATACTAGAGATTTTGCGTGCTTAATGCAGACGTGCATTTATGATCCCATAGTCAATCAATCAACGCTTGGGGCTATGCGGTGTCTTCCTCTCTAGCTGAGTTACACTGGGTGATTAATGTGGCTGTCTTGAGTGGGAGGCAGTGCATGTAATCAAGCCCCAGCCTGTAATCACCTTCCACTCCTTTTCATTTGTAATTTAACAGAGGGACAGAGCTGCTGTCAGGGCTGCAAGCTCCAGTGGCGGGGGGTGGGGGGGGGGGGATGAGACAGGATATGTAGGAGAAGGGCGGAGAATATGAAGAGGTGCCGGGCCACTAGCATCCTCTAAGATTTCCCCCCTCCAATGCCAAGAACGATACATCTCTGGAAAGCCCCTGAGGGCCAAACTGTCTCCTTCATTAAAGTGTGGGTCCGACAGTAGCCCCTTTCGTCAAAGCCCCGAGCTAGGTGGGAATGCCATGAGACCATGCGGTGACACACGGCCAGAGAGAAACAAGTGCCCTTTTATGCCTCATTAGGTTATGGTGCAGATTTCCACATGAGGGAATTAAATGGGACACATTCCTCAGAGAACCAAGATGTGCTCCATATCTCCAAGCTGCTTACTCAGAGAATGCATTTTTCTAAAGCTGCTGCTCCTGCATCTCAGAGGGGCCACTTGCCTTCATCTAACTCCCAGAAACACAGCGGCAAGCAGCAACCTAACATAACAATTTAACCTTTGTCGCAGATGAAGTGATTAATGTGATCTGAAAGAAAACTATGCACATTTATAATAAGAGACGCACATTTACTGTACATTAAAGGCAGTGAAATGCAGCGAAAGCTCTTTTGCAATCTGAAAGTATCCTAGTGCTTATATTCCTAATTACCCTTCTTTTTTTACATGTTAAGTGCTTTTTAATTTTATCTATCAAGATGATTTATCCACAAAGTAAAGGTGCATATTTAAAGCGACATGCACATTCCTCATTTAGATGATCTGCCACTGTTTGTGCCAAATCAGCTTCTATGCCTACGGAAGTATCACAAGTGTTTTCTATGTTACAAAATAACTAATAACTAACAGATAAAAGCCTGGACTTGAAACTTTGGTCATGGTTAACTAAATGTTTATGACTGAAGATGTTTGCAATGTAGTCCATTTTAGATTCCACTCCATTAAATACACAAGAGAGAACTTTCTATCATGTTGGGCACAAACAAACCTCGGAGCGGACCACAACACATCTGGACTGACTGTAAGGACTAAAAGGCTCGATTTATTTTGGGTGATCCAATCAGGGTGTCACCACACAGCCTGAATTCCCCTACTCATTGTTATTCAAATTGGAGGAGACAACACACAATCAGCGGGGACTCTGGGGATCTCTGCATAAGGAGCCTAAACACACACATAGTCAAAAAACATTAACTCAAAAATCAAAATTCTCTCATTCCCTCTCTTTCATACACACAGACAAAACAAATAAATACACACACACACACACACACACACACACACACACACACACACACACACACACACACACACCACGCACAGAGGGCCCCTCAGGGCATCTACTCAGGTGCTATCAGGCTAAAGACTGCTGCACAATAGGCAGAGGGGGCAGGACACAAAACAGGAGGTGGGACATGAATAAATCATGCCTTAAGGCCACACACGACACAACATAAAGACACACACAAAAACCAATACATGCACAGAAAAGTGGAATGTAGCACATAACTTAAACACACACCCCGAGAGGATACAACAGCATACAAGAGGTGTTTTATTCTTTCTCCCACACACATACACACACAAGGAGCATGAGAGTGAGACTCTAACCAGAGGATGGGACTGGAAAATTAGCAGGCCAGAGGTCATATCATCTACCTGGCTATTATTATTAAAAGTGTGACAGCACCACACACATGCACACACATGCACACACACACACACACACACACACACACACACACACACACACACACACACACACACACACACACACACACACACATTCATGCAGGTCTAAGTCGGGCAGATACAGGGAAAGCTAATGCAAACTGAAGTCCTGAAGCTTTACACTGTAATCAAGAGCTCCCATGATTAACTCCAAATATTCATCTGGCTAATAGCTTTAGGCCTGTGTGCCACATTTTGGGAAGGTTGTGAAATTTGATGACTTCCTTTAGCAATTGCAATAATCTAAAGACGACGTATTTAGGTAAAACGTCAGATAGAGGGCCCGGACCTGGTTTTCCAACATGTTTCAGTGCAGTACTCTGCTGTATTGAATGTAACCAGCATGAGATCTTGTTCAGATAAAATACCATATGATCTCTTTTATTTTGATGTTTATTTGATTTCAGTCCGATTCCAGATTTATATGTATCGATTTGAAAATGCTCACAGCTACAGTAGATTGAACAAGTGGAGCAATACACTTACAAGCTACATTTTATCATAACCAAAGTCTCATCATAAACTGCAGCTTAGTGTGTGTGCTGTCGACTGGATTTTGTAGCTCTAAATTAATACAACACATACTTGTGTCAGTGCCATGAGCATCGTTGGGACTTGCATCTGGAATAAAAACAAACACCAGCTGACCACCTGCCCCCTCACCCACGAACACCTGACCCCACCCCCAAGCACTACAAACTACATCTTAAGCAAACAATCCTGCCTGACAGCCTGCAGGAGCCAGTTTGGAGAAATGTGCTGGACAAAGCCACACCTACCAGATTAAGGACAGACAGGAAGTAAAAAAAAGATAAAATACTGAAAAGGGTTTATGGAAAACAGCTCATCCCATTTTATTTTCCTTTTTTAAGGGAAAAGGTTAAGGCAAGTTAAGGCAAGTACCAAAGTATCTCAAATTCAGACAAAGTAGCAGCAACACACTTACAGTTTTAATCCACTCTGTTAACCACACAGACCCTCTTGCAAAACACCGCCCAGCTCATCTTGTCATGGCAGGAAGGGGGTTGAAACTCTTTCCAAGCAGGCCATGCAATTAGCATTAACTGAAAAGTGAAGTATTCCCCAAGGACACAGCTGTTCCTGACTGTAGTCTAAACACACACACACACACACACACACACACACACACACACACACACACACACACATACACACTTTTAACTGTGCAGACAATGGTTCAACTTAAGGGTTCAAATAATATTAGTGTTTTTATGCATTGCAGAAAGTAAATATACATCCTTGCAGATATTTAATGAAAGTAATTTTACCCAAATGAGAACAAGGTCCACATGGCTACTCACAGTCACTGAAAGTTCCTCATTTCAGTTATGATAACTCCTTTCCCAACAGTTGACTCTGGCTGTGTGTGTGTGTGTGTGTGTGTGTGTGTGTGTGTGTGTGTGTGTGTGTGTGTACACGTCCTCCCTGCCTGCTTGCCTCCCGTTCCACAGAGCCACTCGCTGACCTAACAAAGCCTCTCCACAGTCACCAGCCTGACCCAGTAACCTGCATGACTCCAATCTGCTGGAGACCACCAGCTACAAGCTCTCATCTGTGCAGCAGTATGGTGGGACATGTGAGTCAACAGCAATGTGTAATGAACAAAAGCTTCTTTGCAGTGGAAGAATTTAAGAAATTTGTCAGCATACGCAGTT
This sequence comes from Channa argus, assembly GCF_033026475.1. Taxonomy (NCBI): domain Eukaryota; kingdom Metazoa; phylum Chordata; class Actinopteri; order Anabantiformes; family Channidae; genus Channa; species Channa argus. The sequence goes on from NC_090198.1 coordinate 11,490,955, forward strand.
GTTTTAGGGATAATCTGAACGATGAGTCATCTTCTACACTTTAAATGCAGCTTCATGCATTTATGCAGAGTGAGTAAAGCCATCTACAACTTGATCTGCTTGCCCTTTATTGTTCAGTTTATAACAAGCTTACAGTCAGTGTGCACAATAAGCGGAACTAGTAAACATAACATCAAACTTACCCCCTGGTTTCCTTTGAAACAAATTGATGGTTCACTTGGCAGGGATCCCTAAAGTGAGGGAGAGGAGGAAAGGGAAGAGAGATACATTTGTTGTGGGTACTTCCAAAAATTCCCAGAGCTCTGTCATCTAAATTCACCAGGTAAAGACAATTGTGGCATAATCACTTAGAATGTGAAGTTAAACTTACACAACCAGTAATGCCTGTGTTAATGGTCTCAACTGAAGCTAATTATGAGACAAACCAGACTGTTTGTCTCCCAGACAGGTTGACAGACTGCAGCCTTTCTGCTTCTCTTTACGTTTCCCAGCAAACTACTGACAGGGTCGTCTTTCCCGACAATCACAGGGTTCAGTCCTGGCATGCTCTGCAGCCAAAAGCAGCCAACTGATTCAAGGGCTAACGCGTACAGGAGTAACTGTAAACTTGTTGAAACTTCTCCTGTTTAATTATTTAGACCACACCAGGCAAACTGAACGCAATGGTAAAGCAAAAAATAAAAGTGTTTAACACAGTGAAGGAAGAAAACAAACAAACAAACAAGCAGTTAAGTAATAAAAAAAAGAAGATGAAAACAGGGGAAACGTTTGACAAGTGTAAGAATAAATTCATGTCCCCACATACACGAGGAAACGGTACCTTGAGGTTCTGGTAAGCCTCCAGCGCTCTGATAGCCGTGTCCGTGAGCTTGACATGGTACAGCGTCTTGTTGGGGCAGTTTTTGTTATTCCTACCACAGGAGAGCCCGTAGTGGTGCTCCTGCCTGAGAGAAGCCATCGCTGGCTTTTCTCTCTGCCCTGCAGAAAAAGCTGCTTTCCTCCGTCTGCTCCACACGCTCCCTGAGACGTCACCGTGTGGGCCGGGCCACGGCTACACAGAGCCTCTGTGTGAGCACCCGGCTCCCACCATAACAACATCCACACAATTATTTATTATTGTCACAAATCATTTGTTGTTTTCTTGTGTAGGGATTGAAAAACGATAGGTCGGTGCCTCCGTGCAAAGAGAAACATTACGGAAATTAATTATGATTCAATTAATCGACTAAACATCATTCATCTGTAACAACTGGTTACAACTTCTTTTTATTTATTTATTTTTAGAGGAATTGAGAATGAGATGAATATGTTTATCAAAACATTGCTTTGGCCTATTGAAGATAATACTGTGCATTTTTACCCAGTTACAGAAAACCTCACCTGCATGACTGAGAAGCTTCACTGACATTCTGGTTGATATTTCTCCATTTAGCCTAACTGATAATGATAATGTTGATGTATCAATACTGTTTTAATCATGTCTTCCAAATACTAAATTCAAATTTAAGACCCAGGCTGTTTACATTATTACAGTTACAGAAAACATGTAGGTGTCAACGGAGTCAATGGAGACTTTTTATTTTTGTCCTTTCGGCTTATCCCGTGAGTTAAGGGTCGCCACAGCGGATCATTGTCCGCATGTGGATTTGGCACAGTTTTTTTTTTTTCTTTGCGCTGGATGGCCTTTCTGACCATGTAGTCCGTGGACGACTGCATTTACCAACTGAGCTACGAGACTAGATTTCTGATAACCTTAACCATCCTCTTTGCAAATTATATTTACAAAGTAGATTAATGGGCAGCACGGTTGTGGAGTGATTAGCACTGCTGCCTCACAGCTAGAAGGTCCCCGTTTGGAATCCAGCTAAAGTTTGCATTTTCTCCCTGTACATGTATTGGTTTTCTCCCTCAGTCTAAAGACATGTATGTTAGGTTAAATGGCAACTCTAAATTGCCTGTAGGTGTTCCACAATGACAGCCCCCTGTGACCCCCTTGATGCTTTCAGCCTGCAGTATAAACTCCTCATGTGTGTAAGTTAAGGCATTTAAAACGTAAAGATGAGGCTTTCCTCATGTTGTTTTAGTCTGCAGCTGTGTAATTGCCTGACATTTCTTTAATTCTGCCGGAGCAAAGTTTGTGAAATGCACTAACCTGATTCTGATGCATGTGAATAAAAACAGATTTGACTGCTAACTAGTTAATTTTTTTATTGTTGGTTAAATGTGCCAAACATAATAAATATGTCAGTGTGTGTTTAATTATACCCAACACATTACTGGAGAATGATTTACTTATTAAACAAGACTAGGCAAAACTAGCTTTGCCAGCCTGCACATGAGACCTCTTTTTTCTATTTTTATTTTACTTTACTACATGACATTTAGTGTGGATGGCAAAGTAAGAATTTTATTGTGCAGGGAAACATGCTTTCTGTCTGTGACATAAAACACTTTGAATCTTGAATCTTAGTAAGACTGTTAGAAATAACTATTTACTAGCAAGATGCCTGGTGCTTTTACACATAAGGTAAAACATATAGAACCTAGGGTAGATTGTTCCTGTTCACCTGTTGATTGGTAATTGAAAACTAAGCTTTGGTTTATGTTTTAGTTTTGTTATGGGTACAGTTAGTTACATTACTTACTTGTCAAACTGAGAGTTTGATTAACTTTATACAAACAGTTTTAATGCTATTGTTTCTCCGCATGTTCTGTCTCAGTTACTCAGAAAAGATAATTTACTGCCATTTGCCACATTGTGAGCAAATGAAAGTGCTGACTTCCAGGAGAAAGAAAGACACTGTAGTAGTGAAAAGACCTAGAAGTTTGGTGAATATTGCAATTCAAACCCTGTATTAATATGGTTTGAAATTTAATTGTGGGGTAAATGCCAAAGTTCAATCACCTTTAGACATAATATGCATCACAAGTCATAATGTACATTCTGACTATAGACCACATAAAGAGCTAATAAAAACTGCAAACAATTGAAATGTGTGTCAGTTTGCAAATAATCCTTGAAAGTAAGAGGCTAATGGACTTAATTATCATCATTTTAATAGTCTCTTTAACTTCCTTTTGTTTGCTGGTCGAGGAACAGGAGCAACTAATACTGACAGTGAGCCCCTGATTGGCTGACTGATTATCTGTTGAAGTCCACATGTTTGAATGCCTGAGTCTCCCAGCACAGTAGATGTGACCAAGCAGAATAGATGCAAATATAAGTGCCTTAAGCTCTTGCCTCACTGTGAGAAAGTGCACAAGTGACGGTGGCGGTTGGCAAAGCAGAGGAGTCCAACAAATAAGCCAATTAGGTCAATTACTAAGCTACTACCTCAATGAGAGTACGTCACAAGAGGGGTGGGGGTTACTTGTGGTTAACAGAAAGCAGGTGGTGCAGAATCTTTACGTCATTCAGTGAATCTGACGTGGGAAAAGCCATGCTTTCAACCAAATGTGCTGGGTATGTGTGAATAAAGCTGCTAAGGTGACAATGTACCGTGTAATAAAACTTGAATAAAGCAGCCCTTCCCTTCACCCACTGATAGATGTAGGTTTGTATGTGTTTGTTCAATAGCCAAGCAGTAGGAGATTAACCTGTTTCAGTCTGTCCCTCTTCTTTAACTGGCTCATCTGTCATCTGTAGTTTACCATCTGCTACAAGGGAAACTCCTAATGCACACCAACCCCCGGGGAGGTATGTTTCACACCTGAGGTCAATGACTCCCAGGACACCTGCAACTGGCAAGAAGCAGTGTGCTTTTCTGTCTGTCATATTGCTTGTTTTCATGTAGTTTTCATACCAAAAGTAGGCACGGTGGGAGACATACGTTTTCAAATGTTACACAAAATAACGGTATACGAATAACTACTCATTCAATCAGTTCTAGTGTTGCAAAACTTTAAATGAAGGACAGATCACTTTGATCCAGGATTTTGGTGTATTATTCTAGCTGGAGCAGAAATGAGGTACAGGCTACAGAGACTTTTAAAATGACTTCCATCTAATGCCACACCCCCGCGTGTAGTGTGCATCAATATTTTATAATAAACTGTCATCGCACACACATGCAAATGCATGTGGCATTTGATACACATTCAATCACACATTTCACCACGGTGAAATCTAGAAACATTGTCACAAAGACACTGCAAATGACAAACACACACAGGTGACAAGGATGGTGTGTCTGGAAGGGTGAAATGCTACTTGCAGTGCATGAATTTGGAAAATATATCAGCTTAGACAAACAAACTCACGGCTTTAGTGTGAAACACTTCACCTCGTGTCAGACACAACAGACAACATTTTTAGAGAATTCTTTCATGAGCTAAACATTTGGATGTTTGCTTTTTGTGAATTTTAATAAGTGGTTGGTTTTAATTATAAAACACAGAGACCAAGATCATAAAGTCCAGAAAACACAGTGGAGCAAAGCAGTTTAGACGTGCTGTAAAAGAATTAGTGCCTTGCTGAGCTGTAATAGAGATCAGTTAATTGAAATTTTCCAGAAGCACATTTGAGGTTTGCAAATGCAAATGATCTCTTAGGTACAAATAGTATCATCCTTTGCTCTTAAATTTAAAATGACAGATATATGAACCCATCTGTTAAATTAACTGCTCCATATGTGACTTTCAACATACTATCAAGATGACTAGCTAAATGTTGTCTAACCAAATTAACTGAGACATGTTATCAAATGTGTCAAGACATGTGGCACACCCAGTGACTGTACCGTATTTTATTCAGCATTTTATAAAGGATAAACCATTACGCAGATACCCCTTTAATATATAATATAATATATACAGCTACTGTTCACTGATTGAGCTGAATATGATTTAAGGTTGCTTAACTAATCTGCAACATTTCCTTATAGCTTTTCTGAAGTTTAGTTTTTTCATCAACTCCCAGTGTTGGTGAATAAAAGTTACAATTGAGTCATGAGAGCGTACCTAACACTGTTGGCCTGAATCTTCACACAGGGATGTGGCCTCATTAAAAACATACTCACTCACTCACACAGACATACACACACGCGCACACACACACACACACACACACACACACACACACACACACACACACACACACACACACACACACACACACAATACATTTACAATTAAAAAAAAGAAAACAATATGTATAAATACATACATGTTACTTTCAACTGATCAAAAACATTGTAAATGTGTGGTACAGCAAAGTCTGAGTTTATAATAAATGGGTTAGGGATCCTCACAGTATTATATCAAGTCAACCTCAAGGCTTCTGTGTTTCAGTAGAGGAGGAATTTCAAGGTTGTGTGTTACTTGCAAAGCATGTTGGCAGTAGACAGGCCCAAGACTTCTCCATTTCATGCAGTTAGTAGTCTGGGCTTCTTCCTGAATGTGCTGCTTTCTGTTATCACCCCAGAACAAAAAAACCAAAAATATTGAGCAAGATTTGCTTTCCCAAGGAACTTGATGAAACCTTATCTTTTGTTCTGTTAAGCATAACAAAATTTGAACTTGAACCCAAGGACAAAGACTGCAACTGTGCAAAAGACACTTAACAGATTTGAAACGACTGTGTCAACTTGGTCAAAATGAGTAGCCAGCTAAGCTGTTACACCGGATTGTCAGATTTAACCAAAACAAACTAAATGATGATTGTAGAGGCTTAGCTCAAGCTAACCACCTCCTACCCTACCAAAAAATGTTTAAAAAATAGAGAAACATCTGGACCTATTAAAAATCTGCAGCCCTATTTAGCAAAGACTGTGTATTATGCTCACATCTGAGATTTGCACATTTGTTTTCACAGTCTTTAAAGGGAAGGTGGGAGCAAACTTTCCCAGTAACACAATCAGATCTTGGAATTTTTTTTTTGTTTTCTCCAGTCTGTGTGTGTGTGTGTGTGTGTGTTCATCTGTGTCTTTGCCATCACACACTTTCACACATGCATGCATGCGCTCATTGCTAAGCAGACCCAGGTGTGTGGTGTTTTATTGAGATCACAGGCTCTTTACAGTCACCACTTTTACAGTGACTGCAAAGTTCTGACAAAATGATATACACAAAAAGAGCCAGCAGTCAAAGAGCTGCTCTGTGCAGGCTCATCTGCAGTCTTTATGCCTCCATGTAAGCACAGCTGGTAACTATTCTGAAACAAAAATAATTTTTGTTGCTGTATCTACCACAGTGTGGCTTTAGTAGTGAAACAGATAGTAGGACACTAGTTCTAGTGTGCACACATACTCTACTGAGCTCTTATATTTCATTTTTAACTTCCTGTTTTTGGTGTTTGCAAACACTACCGCCAGCCAAGTTCTATTTACAGCAATATCTCAGAAGTACTGGGACAGTTAATGTCTATGTTTTTACAGAAAATTGGCATAAATAAACAATTTGCTATTAAAATATCAGTCTGGTCAGGAATAACTAGCTCTCTGCCACCACAAACACAAGGCAATAAATGGCATCTGCCACTGAAACAAGATTGGGAGTAGGAACTGATTACCCATGACCACAGGGGCACAGTGGCAGAACGATCCAATAAAACCGAGACACCAGACTACAGAAGCTTTTATATCAAGGGACCTAGCAGGAACTTGGGTTTGGAAATGACATTTTGACACAACTGGGTAATGTAGTGACAAGACCTTTACACATGACAATAAAATCCAAATTATGATCTATAGCTGTAGCTTCAAAAATGCATCTGTACCATATACACTTTGGGTTAAATCAGGCAGGATATGAGCCACAATTAAGTCTCATATAAACACATTACGGTGACTGGGAGAAGTGACTGATCTGATTATGACCTGTACACCAAAAGGATCTAGCCTGTCTGGTTTGGGGTGCATCAAAAAGGAGGAAAGCACTCAATTAGGTTGGATTTGTAAACTTTAGTTAAATTAACCTGCAGTAATGTAGTGTATTCAAAGTGGTAAATGGCCGCTTATATAGCGCTTTACAATGTTGCTTCTCAATGGTGCAATGGAGCAATGGAGCAATGGTGCTCACCTGACCAATCTGGAGCAACTTGAGGTTCAGTTCAGTGAGGTTCAGAGATACAGCCGCCATTGCTTCAAGGTGCCAAGTGCTTCAAGATACTGTATCATCGTCATTTTGTACTCTTTCCCTCGTGGCCTTTCACATGTTTAAAACAGTAAAGAGGTCCAGGTCTTTAAAAACCTTTTTCGAACAACAATGTAATTTTATGCAGTCACTATGTTTTATCTTAAAGCACCTACTGACCATTTAAAAGTGACAAATTAAATTACAGATTTAGAAATTAAAAATTATTTTAAAAACGTGAAATATTTAACACCAAGTTTTCCATTTGATGCATTCCACCAAATGTAACTTAAAGCTAATATTATTCTTCATTCACCTTTGAAAAACCTATTTTCAGCAATGGCTGTGAGATTTTCAGGCTGTACGCCGGTCTAAAGTTTAAAAAAGTCTAAATCTACAGTAAGGGATGAAAGGAGACACGGCAGGTTGAAAACTACACAGGGCAAAACTCAATCAGTAATGTTAATATCACTTTTAATGCTTTCTTTCCTCCACGGCACCTGTCTCAGCCCTGCGTGTCTAGTCACCAGAAAAAACTCCCGGCCTTTTTTTTAAAAACTGAATGTACGTAACTGTCTTAATAATAAAAACCCAAACCCTAATAACACCCACACCCACCTAAATAACTGGCCAAACACAATTGATAAACATTTATTCACATATTTCAACAAAAGTAATGCTATGTACCTATACCGCTATTAAGTCAGTCCCCATTTTTGTATTATTACAATTCCTGTTCTCCCTCTCTGGCCCAGGAATTAAACATCCATTCATCCATCCATCCATCATCTGTAACCGCTTATCCTGTGCAGGGTCATGGGGGCTCTGGAGTCTATCCCTGCTGTCATAGGGCGAGAGGCGGGCTACACCCTGGACACATCACTAGTCTATCTCACAAAGAACTCCACACGGTCTCTCACCCACTGTTTAGTATTCTTTTTGACTATTTGGAGTTAGGGTATGGTAGGTAAGATAAATATTGGATTTTTTTGACCCTGATGAAACAATACCACACTATTAAATGATTAATTTACAGTTTGTCATTTGCATAAAGGTTTTTAAAGTTAGATGGAAGCACTGGATCTTGATTAAAGGCTTTGCCACAGGAATCAAAACCAATATTCATCAGTAATTTTCACTCATGTTGATTAATGCAGAGATGAGAATTCATTTATTAGTCCCTGCTCAGCAGCTCATATTTCAACACGCCTAACTCCTGGCTGACTGACAGGTTTCCGTGCTTTTACAAACAAGACAAAACAGATCACTGTGTTTTTTTTTTGGTAAGTGTGCTTTTCCCTTTGAAGCCTGATGAAAGTCGCCACTGTGTCAATAGCTATATTAGGTATTACGACCAGATAATCACAGGAATAGACACATACAAAAGACATGCACAGTGCCTATCTTAGAGTTTAATACTGTCCATTGTAAGCTGGTTGTTCAGCTGGATAATTGGAGCTGCCTCATCCTGCGCTTAATGGGGGGGAAAAGAGTGTACAGTCATTCAGGCAGCTATAGTTTCCTTAAGGATCTCGATGACTCACTTGGGCCACAGACATCTTATTCAGGGCAGGTGCTTTCATACTTCTGCAGCTGCACAGCAGCACAGAACAAGACAGCGGAAAATGCACAGATCTACATGTCAAAAAATATCTCAGCCTTTCTAATGTTTTTAAAAATACATTAGACTTCATGCTGCAAAACTTATTATGATTGTGGGTGACTGACAGCTACATTGGTGAAAAGGTTTGGTGGATTTGTAAGCCAGGATTGAGCCTGCACCAACATGCCCCGATACAAACTCTTCTGCCAAGGACAGCCTGGAACACAAATGAGCAGAACCAGTTTATTTATTTATTTTAAATGCTTAAATTAAGACTGTGGATTTCTAGGACATAAGTGCCAAAACCCTAAAACACTAGTGCATTGTTTGGTCAGAAGTAAATTTAATTATGTGTGAATTGCTATAACACTCTATGGGCTAAATTAAAGCTGCTAAAATAACTATTTTTACATTTACACTGGGTCAAAAGAGGTAGCTACTCGGCCCAGAGAGAATTATCACCTAACTCTTCAGTGTTAGTCTCATGGAGGTCTAAAAAACATTTCACTGTATCTTACCAGCTCAGCACCAAACAGGGGGCAGAGAAAGACTTGATGGTGAATATAATGTGGTAGAGCATTTTGCAGCTATGTGAGATTCAGCAGCTACACAGGTACATGATACCAAAACAATGCTAATGTAATTCTGTGACTGCTTGTCTGTGCACAAGCAACTGCTTGCAAACAATTTTCTCATATCAACCTAATGGTAACATTGTGTTTTATATATATATATATATATATATATATATATATATATATATATATATATATATATATATATATATATATATATATATATATACAATGTTGAATATATATTATATTCTATATATATATTTCATTGTTATGATATGTGCTCTAAAAACAAAACTATGTGAAGTTTTTTTAATTTCATTTATCATTTCACACCAAAGCATGTTGTTTACATCCTCTTTGTCAGGTCTAACATCTGGTTTGTAGAATTCAAATGGTGATACAATGGTGATACAAATGGTGAAGCATGGAGTAATCAACTTCCAGCCAACATGGACTGTATTAGGTCTTCATCATTATCCACATCACACTCACACTGGCTTTTATAGTGGCTGTGCCCGGGGAGCAGCAAGACTAAGGAGGAGCACATTGCATCTAATTCCACCCTTCATAATATTTGTCTCCATGTGTCCTCTCAGGAAAAAGGCACTGTGGATATTTGTTACACTTCAGACCAAGACTCATGGGCTTCACCGTATAGAACTACTTTGATGTACACACTCCCCTCTGCTCCCGTCCTTAGACCGTGGTCTCAAGGTGGATAAGGGGTTCCCATGTGTCCTGTCACTCGGCTAATTAAGGCCTGGTAAAGGCAAGTTACCATGGAGGAGACTCACTTATCTAAGATGCTACTTTTAGACTTTGTCTTTTGGGAATATGGGACTGAACATTTATATTTTTATTTTGTGCGTAGAAGAACAGTTTAAATGTACATGAGTTATTTATTGTGCATTGATTGCATTTTCCTTAATACAATCCATTAAAGTGAAATATGTGTAATATTTCTCTTAATTATTCATAAACAACATGTAAATTAGAATTAAACTTTTATTCACTTTTTAACAACTAAAGAAATAATCTGAATCACATATTACATCCCACAGTTTTAGGTATGTGAAGCAGGGGCTATAGGCTATAAAATTTATTGTATTGGACATCACACATAATTTGTACAGACCTCTTACATTTAGTATAAGCCAGAATGTGTTAGTATATTTTGTACAGTATGTACTCAATTCCACAGTGGCCACAAATAATTAAAATCATTTTAGGTTAAATCTGCTAAGCTGAAGAGGACAATTACATTTGCCTCTGAGTAAATTAGTTTACCTTTCAGTAAGAAATCAAAGCTACAAACAGTTTGGTTAATACTGCTGGATCAAGTGATCTCTCAGTTTGAGACACACAAGCGAGATCAGCCGAATTGGTAACATCACTTGTAGACTGACTATTTTCCCCGGAGCCTGCACTGCACAACCTCTAGATTTCAAAGAGATGGAATAATTTTCTGTACTTTACATGGGGACCTGTCAGTCAGATTCTGTGCCACTGGAACCAATCAGGATGAGTCAGCGAGGAGTCAGCGCTGAGCTCATCTACAGCAGGACAATGAAGGGACTTACAGAGTTGAAGATGTCCTGTTCAAAAAATGCAAGCAAACACAGGGTGTTAACAAAATAAAGGTTATAAAGTAAAATAAAGCAAACTAAAGGTTATTAAAACATGGCTTTAAATGATAAATGTGTGTGTTTACTATAGCCTAGTTATGGTACAATTAAATAAAATTTCAAAATCAATTTGATGTTGGTACATTGTATGATCCAGCACACCATCCACTGCTATCTGTCCATCCCTATATCCTGGACAGCATGAAATGGCTGAGAAATGGATGTTACCTTGGCAACCATTCAAAAAACACATCATCTGGACAATGTCATGATTTCATTTCATTATCATAATGACACTCGTCTATCAGCAACAGGCAGAGTGTATGTCTGGTTTACATTTAGATGAATACGGTAAAGCCTTTATTTTCTCCAATGATGCTACTGTTCTGTAGCAGGCAAAGGGACATTTCATTAGGCTGTATCAGATAACAAGTTATCACATTTAGTTGCAAGCTGCATAGGTGTGTATAACCTAGTTTCATGAAGAAGGATGGTTTGTAAATCACTATGTTGAATTTCTTTCTTATAAATTCACAATGTTCACTTATTGTTTTGTAACTTTATTTTCTAGTGTTAAAATTTCTGTGACTAATATGTGAAATTGACAGCAAGTAAATAAGTTTTTTAGATCTTAAATGCATCTTTCGCTTTATTGGGTCATGAGGAATGTTTGAATCATGACAGGACTATTAGGAATCATTTAGGGGAAAATAAGTCACACCACAACCTAATATCAATCCCTGCTGGAGGATGTTTAGTGTTTCCATTAATGTTCACGTGTTTTCTTTTGTCTCCAAATAACCTTTGATGATAATAACCTTTAGACTTTATGATCGTAAGGATAAAGGTGTAAGTGACAGGAATCACTGTACTGCATAATACAGAGGGTAATACCTCCACATATAAATGACCTTTTCTGCCATGACAAAAGAGCATATTTGATACCCTCTTGCTCATTGGCTTATTTTAGATTTATGTCTTCATCACAGAAATTACAATGTGGTCCAAAACTCAGCATAATGCCCACAACTTGAAACTTTGATTAATCTGAAAACCTGGACCATATGGTGGTGCGTTTATTGTTCATGTACGACCGGTATTAAAAAAAGGAAGGACATCTGCAATCATTTTAACCGAGATTCATAATTTAGACTCTGTAGGTCTCTGGTCTTGGCATCAGACAATCACTCTTAGAAGCTAACGTACTTAAATCTCAACAGGCTCAGTTCTGGTGTTAGTTGTCTGCCAATCACAGGGTCAGTGGTTGGATTCCCGATCCCTCCCAGGTATGTATTAAAGTGTCCTTGGACAAGACACTGAACCCCACGTTGCTCCTGGTGGTTCAGGTGAGCACCTTGCATGGCAGCTGCTGCCATTGGAGTGAGTGTGTGTGGATGAGAAGCGACATTGTAAAGTGTTTTGTGGTAAAAGCGCTATATAATTAAAGAAATTTAATTTAAGAAATGTTAGCACGCTAACACTCTGAACTTAGATGCTGAACACGATTGCTAAACATCACAACAACAATCAATTCAATTCAATTCAACTTTATTTATATAGCGCCAATTCACAACAAAGTCATCTCAGGGCACTTTACAGAATAAAGTCAAGATTATAAAGATATATAAAGAGAACCTAACAATTCCCCCTGGAGCAAGCCATAGGCAACAGTGGAGAGGAAAAACTCCCTTTAACGGAAGAAACCTCCAGCAGAACCAGGCTCAGGGTGGACGGCCATCTGCCTCGACCGGTTGGGGTGAGTGGAAAGGGGAGAGAGAAAAGAACAGAGCAACAAAAGCAACAACAAAACATCTGGCAGATTGGTAGGATCAGTAGCTTCACGCTGGAAGACACACAGCTTCAAAGCCGGGGGACACCTGCAGAAAGGGACAGAGAGAGGGGGACAGAGGAGGACAAAGACAACTACGGGAGAGAACACACAGAGTTAATGACATACAGTGGTGACAGTTGCTGGATGAGAGGAGAGGAGAGATGGTCAAGAGGAGGAAAGGAGCTCAGTGCATTGGGGGGTGGGTCCCCCAGCAGTCTAAGCCTATGGCAGCATAACTATAACTAACTATATGCTTTATTAAAAAGGAAGGTTTTAAGCCTAGACTTAAAAGTAGAGAGGGTGTCTGCTTCCCGAATCTGAACTGGGAGCTGGTTCCACAGGAGAGGAGCTTGATAGCTAAAGGCTCTACCTCCCATTCTACTTTTGGAAGTTCTGGGAACCACAAGTAGGCCTGCATTCTGAGAGCGAAGTGGTCTACTGGGATGATATGGTGCTATGAGGTCTTCTAAATATGATGGAGCCTGACCATTCAGAGCTTTATATGTAAGAAGCAGGGTTTTAAATTCTATTCTACATTTAATGGGAAGCCAATGGAGAGAAGCTAGTGAAGGTGAAATATGATCTCTCTTGCTAGTTCCAGTCAGCAATCACAATCCAATTACATCCAATCACAATAACAACATGCGTGCAACAGTCGTGCTTTCATGTTCTTTTTAGACAAAGCAGGCCTTCTCCTGGAAACCCTTCGAAAGAAACTGTACTTGTTCAAGTCTTCTTCTAATTGTCCTGTATTGACCTTAACCCTTAACATGCTCAGGAGTTTTGCGTGGTCTGACCTTTGGGTCAATTTGTTGGGACCTTTGCTCCTTGGAGGATTTGCTGGTGTCTTAAGTGCTTTTGAGTTGTGAATAATCTTTGTCACTGTAGAAAATTGAACTCCAAGTTGTTTGGAAAAGGTTTTATAACCCTTGCCAGATTTATGTGCAGCAGCAATTACTTCTCTAAAACCATTGTTCATCTCTTTCCCTCTTGGCATTGTGTTAACACACACCGAAACACTGAGCAGAAAGCTGCCAAAACGTCATTTTTTGTTTTTTAAGAGGTCTGCAGACCTGCTAATGATCAGTTAATCAAGGCTTTATGATTAGCAGCACCTGGCTGCATCTTACCCTCTTAAATCCTATGGAAGGTAGTGCTTGCCCACATTTGTTTAGTTTTTTGTTCTTTTTGGCTAATTTATGTTAAATAAATATGTTTTTAAAGCAAATAACAGAATTAAAAGAGGAAATACTAACTTTTGCACATGACTGAATGTAGCCTTACATACTCAAACACACATTAAATACTACAGTTACAGACCATATCCCAATAGAAACTATTATACTATAAATCATATAGTATACTAAACTAGATTTAGATTTCTGCAAAATAGGCTATCAGAAAATGAAGAATTTTCATAGGAGAAAAAAATATGGGTTACATGTACAGTAATTTGCAATACAGTTTGGGCAACATAATAATTTCATAGGGCCATGTCAAAATTAGCTGCAACAGTCAGGGCACAAGAGACATTAAGGCAATGCAGAAGATGGAATCAGCAAGTCCCATCAATCATTCTTGACAGAAGGCAGGACTCTGGCAGCGTGATAGATGACAGTGGTGAAATAAGAAAGAGAGGAATGCACCATATGTCCAGCCTGTCACACTAAGTTTATACTGCCACACATCAGTGCTTCTCCACTTCATGATCAGCTTTAACAAAGACCACACTGAATGATGCAGCCTGTGCATGAAGTTGGTGGAATCAAATGTTGGTGGAGAAAAAGTGTGGTTGTCCTGTTACATACAGCCTACAACCACATGATTTCACCAATAATCTACAACCTTTTTGAACTGCACTATAAAAACCCAGCACTACAAACAAACACAATTACCTTTCAGACAGCAATTTCTATTGTTTTTGACTTGAGAAGTAAGTTCAGCGTCTACTTAATAATAGCAAAACATGCACAAACACGCGTGTGATAATGACTGTCACTACGTGTGGGTGTAATGACAGGTCCAGGACTCTTACTTTTTACATTAACCCCCCAAGTTAAATATAGTATGAAATTATTGGAAAAGTTTCTCCTCCCCATCAACTCCTTTTGATTAAATTGGAAACGTGACGGGCAGATGAGCTGCTTAGCTAGAGAGCAGCAGCACTCACACACCGATTGCATTAACATTTAGAGGCTTTGTAAAGCACAGGCAGTCAACATTGTCAAAATTACCAGGTGGTGATAATTGCACTGGGAGACAAAAATAGTTTGCTTTAAGCAGGATGCTGTCACTGAAGCAGCTGTGGGGAAAACAAGTGAGAGGCAGACATCCTGGGCTGTCCTGTGTCGCCACCAGCCCAATAAACTGACCGCAGTGTTTGACATGCTGTTAGACACGCTGTTAAAGTCTTCACGCTCCAGCATGCAAGTGCCGTGAAGAAGGCATGGCTGTTTATCCATTTTATTCTCTGTTTGTTGTTGCCAACACTAAGATCTCAGTTTCCCACTCTGTTTGGGAGGACCCAACCTGACACTGATTTCAAGAATGTGTCAGTAAATCATAACAAACTGGCAACAGTACACAATTACAGCAACAGAGCAATAAAACTTCATAATAAGTCCCGACAAGAGCCTATCCCAGCTGTCATTGGTTGAGAGGCGGGGTACACTCTAGGCAGGTACCTAATCCAACTCTGGGAGAACAAAGAAAGTCATACAAACAGGAGTAACCATTCACACCTAGGGGCACCTATCTTATTCTAATAGAATAAGATGAAAGAAGACAAGAAAAACAGTAGCAGGGTCTAATAAATAAAAGTAATCACAAATGTAATTGAATAATGCATCACACCTATGGGATACGACCATGGCCATTTAATTTAATAATTTTGCAGATGCTTTTATCCAAAACAATGTTGTGATAAAACACACACACACTTGGACAAGGACACCATTTGGACTGGAGAAGCTGGGGATTGAACTATCATCCATGGGATTAATAGGCAACCCGCTGTACCTCCTGAGTCAAGGCTACAAAATCATAATTTTTTCCTCAAAATTACCTCTTTGATGAGAAACGTGACAAAAGAAAAAAAATGTGACTCTGCTTGGACCCTGTGGTTAAAGAAAGCTCAAAATCCACCAAGACATTATGCAGAGAACTGTAGCAGACCAGAACAAACTTACAGCGTGTAATTAAATTCAAAGAAGACCAATCTTCACCCAAATAGACTGTTGGCTAGACAATTGCAGCAGCACTGTGATGGCTCATTGTATTCAAACAGTAATTATGTCCTTAAAATACTGTATTCATCTTTCAGCAAAAGACCCAGCCCTGCCTTCAGTCTCCTCCCACAGCTCACTTCTACATTTTAGGATTTTTATTCCAAATGCAACACAAAGACTTCATTTGTATGATCCAGTCATGGACCAAAGTCTCCAAATTAGCTTTAAAACAATAATTAGTTTTCAAAAATTGTAGTCTATTTTCACTTTTTCAAAAATGAAATATTTAAATTTGAACCAAATCAACATGTTATTCAATAAATGCAGCTATAGAACTGCTTGACCTACAGTTTTTAGCACACGCAGGTTGAGCGTTGAGGTTGATGTTTCTATTCATAGTTTCAGTGTCTGGGTACAAGTTAAGTTTTGAGCAGACATGACTCAGTCATCTAGCTTTTTTACCAACCAGACAGTCAATAAATTTAGCCCAAGTGCAAGGAAAACATAGTGTGGCTTTGGTGCATAATGGAAATAAACCTTCCAATTGCTTTTAAGAAGATTTCATTTTTTACACTAAGTCACAGACACTGTATATAGGGATGTTCTCATATTGTGATGCACAACATTTTGCCTGTTGTGTGAACAAGAGTGGAACAGAACTTATTTCACTGATAATCAATTTAAGCAATTTAGATTGGATTTATGTTTCAGTATTGTGTACTTCAATAAAAGATTATAGTAAAATGTACCAACACATGACACACAGGACAAATGCCTTCAGATCTGGTTAATCTCGCATAGTCCGCCACCTGCTGGTTCCTTTGTAGAATGCTTAGACAGACATTCGACGGTAGTGACTTTATTTTTTAACTTTAATCTAATCAGCTTTTTAAAACCTATTACATTATAATAAACATACATGATTTTCTTTGTGGTACTGGGCAAAATGTGGGAAAAAACTGTGCCAAGCTCCAGGTCTATTAAACAATGTATGAGTACATGGAGATAGTTGTCTTAGAGATAGTAAAATGTCATATTTAATTTTGTTCTTGATGTATTGGTATTAGTGGTAAAATATTTAAGATTCAAGAAGGTTGTCACACCACAACAACAGCCATACATGGACTGAACTGTCATTCACCTTGGTCCACGGTGGAACAAAACACACACACAGAGTAAGAAACAAGATAATAAAGTAATAGAATAAGATAAAACAAGACAAGATAAACAGCAGCAGGGTCTAATAAATAAAAGTAAACACAAGTATAATTAAACTAAAATGCAATAATATTCAAAATGGAAACTTAAAGCAGCCCCCAAAATTCTATATTTCCAGTAGTACTTTGTTATTATCTTCTTTAATATATATGCCATGATTCAGAGGAATCCAACATAAAACACTGACATACTAATCTACAGGATTTATTCACCTCCTACTACTGTACTGGGCTCATGATTTATGTTGTTGTTGCTTAACAAAAAATAACAAAGAAAAAAGAAAATAACAAGCACAGTATGCAGAACAAAATACAATATTAAGTTGACAGAGAGTGACAAGGCAGACAGAAGACACTTCCATTTGTGTGATTTGTTTAAGAAATAAGCGCTGTCTGATATGTATGGTCAAAAAAAAAACAAAGACATAACCAATCTGCTGACACAGGGCTTTTCCATTGCATGATGAGAAAACAGTATTTATGTAAAAGTTGAAGAAGTTACGAAATAATATACATTAGCATTTGTGGTCTTTGCCTTTAAGAAAATATGGATCTATTTAAAAGTACTTTTGCTTATGTAGCACATCTGCTCGGAGTATGTGTACAATCCCGTCCAAATACTGGACAGACGCACTGAACTGTATTACAGTTACTGACTGGCGCATGCGCACCCAGTGTGATCAGAGGACATGGAATGTTCTGGGTCTCGCGCGGAAGTCTCGCGCACATTTGGCAGCCACCGGAGGCGCAACCAAAGCAGAAACAGCGATTGGAACGACGAGAAGGGAACCAGCAGCCCTTTGGCTGAGCTTTTCTGGATTTCAGGAGAAAGCATCAGTTAAAAAAAATGACCAGTGGGTATCGACATATATTTTGACTGTAAGGCCTTCGTGTACTTTCTTGGATTGCATGTCCACTGTGCTCGGTGTTTTGCTCCTCGTTAACTTAGCATTAGTCTCTGCCGATGTGGGTCCGTCTATTTACTGAAATAGACGAAACGCTATTTCACGGATTTCATGTGTAAATCACGATCAGCATTATGATTTAGCGGAACAGATGGGCCTGGTCGGTAGTTTGTGCCACGTCGCTGTTTGTCAGCCTACATTAGATCATGGACTTACGTTGTGCAATTGTCCACAATCGCAGAGAAGTGGGTAGATTATTGTGCAGCACTTAGCCCCATCCTCGGCCTGCAGCTACGGTAAAGACAAAGTTGGTGACACTGCGAAGTTCTCTCACCGCTGCTTCTGCTCGTTATTGTTGAGATGTGGTTCTGCTATCGTTGCTTGGCCTTATTTGCCCCGCTGTTGTGTCAAACCCTGGTGGAAAATGCTTTGCTATTCTGTGTGCTGCTGAAAGCTTCCCCATAGCGCCCCTCTGCCACGTCGGCTGCTCTCATGTTGTGCAGATGTCTTATTTACAGCCGCTTGTTATTCCATGTAACATTATGGCTTTAGGCCGCTTGACATGGAGCCCCTGCTCTTTCGGAGCATTCAGTAACGCCAATAGAAATGTTTCATAGGTGTTTCTCTTAAAACTGCTGTGTTCTTAATTAATGTACATCGTTTGCTTTTTTTTTCTTTTGTCTTGACATACAGGAGGAAACCAGCGGGAGCTTGCACGGCAGAAGAATGCCAAGAAGCATTCAGAACAGACTAAAGGGAAGAGGGGTGATGATGGGCTGTCTGCTGCTGCACGGAAGCAGAGGTACACAGCAGACTGCATTAGATAAAAGACATGGTACACAGTGGATTTTTGCAGCACTGTAAAGCAAGTGACTTACGCAAGCTATGGTGTTATATTTTCTCTCTTTTTGCATTAAAAAGAAATTGTCAAACTTTATCCTAAGGATGTTATACAATGTACTTCTCTTTATATTAACAGCATTGGCAACACCCACCGTACAGTACTTGCTGGTAAAAAAAAAGAATCAGATATTTGCTTGACAGTCTATTCCAGTTGAATAATTTCAAATATCACCAGGGTGTGCTACAGTGGAGTCTGCCCAAGCAGATTGTGTTCACTCTTAACTCAAATCTCTCATTCTTTTCAAGGGATGCTGAAATAATGCAACAGAAGCAGAAAAAAGCAAATGAAGCGGCAAACGGAAGCACAAAGGAAAAGTAAAGGATGAAGTCAAACATTACTTCAACTAAGTGTTTCAAGAACATCCCATGTTCAGCATTCTTCCTGATATTTATGAGAATGGATCTGTCATTTTTGTCTACACACAAGAATCTAGGATCCTACATTCTTCCCTATGGCAAATGACATTACTTGTTGGATTTGTTATTTACTCGGTGAAATTATGTCTGAGAAAGTTAGTGGTTGTCCCACATTGGTGCTGCATGCAGGGGAGCATCAGTGGTTTATGGAACAGGAGAAAGACGAACAATTCTTGACACAAAGCATCTATGTAACAGTTGTGTATTTTTGTACAAAAATGTCCCCTGTTGATTTCGAATAAAGTGTATCTTTTTAGTTCATGCTTGCTCGAGTTATTTACAAATAACAGCTTGTGTTGTATTTAGAACAACATGTATGTTTAACAGGGCATGCTGCAGAACCCCTTCCATGGCACACTGGGAATCATTCAAAATAGATGAAGATGGAGCAGTATTAGCTTGGTGTTGAGTTGATCTTGGTGTTTGCCAGACGGTGCCTTTAGTCTTTCTACACCAACACAGAAGTGATTCATGGGGTGTTGATAAGTTGTTTTAAGTGACCATTGGGTTCCTTGTCGCCTCCTTGACCAGTGCCCTTCTTGCCAGTTACGCAGTTATTTAAAATTCAATAGAACAATCCAATGAAGTGTGCAAAAGTCCCAACACAAAAACAAAACAGTTCAACCTATAATTAGCATTTTTTGGGCAGACAGCCTGCATAATAATTACTTTTGTAGTGTTTAACAAATATGATATAAGCATTAGTAGTTTACTTAAACTGTTCCAGAAGAATTATAAGAAAATGAATAACACATAATAAGGTGAATTGTTCTGAGGTTTTGACCCCATGGTTCATGTGGGAAAAAGATAGGTGGCCAACAACTTGTCTGTGTTTTGTTTTACTGTTCATAATTAATATAAGCTATAACATGAAATTAGGTAGGAAAAATAAAAAATTTAAAAACGTTTTCTATGTCACAAGATTCTATCAGCATAAACCGTTCCTTTAAAATACTGCTCACAGTTTATTGCCTCTTTCTATAAATAGTGGCTGTGCAGTGTGTGTGTGTGTGTGTGTGTGTCAGAAACAAACCGTAGGCTCTCACAGCCACAGTACACAAATTCACATCAAACTTCTGCAGTTTTGGGGTCAGAGTGGCAGTGAGTGGTCAGCCTGTCAGCACCCTACACACATGAGAACAAGTAATGAGTCACCATTTCAGGCCAAAAAATGAAAGGCAAAATCTTGCCTTGTTCCATGAATACACACTGATAGCACATAATAGCTCCTTGTAGAAATCTAAAAATATAACATCCTGCCCACAGCTCAGGATGCAACATATCTGTGGTCTGTGTTGTGTAACACTGGAGTCAAATGTACTGTAATAAGACCAAGCACACCAGGTGATCAAATAATGCAATTGTAACATAATAACCACTAGGTGGAAGCAAACTGTCTTTTCTTTTTGATTGCACAATTATTTATTTTTGTCAGATTGGCGAAGCAGCAAGTTGAAGTGACGTTGTTAGATGTTCTCATTTTGCTCGAGCTACTCACAAAAAACTCACTGTTTTAAGTAAAGAGCCAGTTTGAAATTTTAAGATCTTTTGAAGGCTCTGGATGAACAATTTATTCTGTTAAAGCAAAGCAAACAGATACACAGCTCGAGCAATGCAGAACCTTTGTTGTCCACTAACATAAGCACAAAGGACATATTGCTGATATTTTAGCATTCACTAAGCCAGTAAGCTATACTTCAGCCTATTTAAAGTCATTAAGCTCTGTGTCTGTTTTTGGAATCCAGTGACTTTGCGTCCTCAGTTCTCCGATTACAGGCCATATAAATAAGTCACTGTTTAAGCTTTTTTCAATCTCACATAGCAGTGTAGCTGAATAATAATGATGAGAAACAAATGTGAAATCAGCAGGTTGCTTAAATTCAAGTCTTATCTGTTATCCATGATATTCTGCCTACAGCTTTGAGTGGCTCTCACTTACATTCAGGCAAAAGGTCCAACAGACTGCATTGTCTGCAGGTTCTGGCAGGTTATTCTACAACAGACCGACAGAAGTTTAGAATGATGAGAGATGCAGAATGCAATGAAATGACAATTCATCTAATTAAATTCATACAAGAAACCTTATCTCTTTATGCTCCATGTGCTGAATTAGTTGAGATATGGGAGTGCCGGGTAAAATGCATTGTTGTAGCAGAGGATGCTTCATTCAAGCTGTTTACAGTGTTTAATGGCCTGGTGTTAATGTACAAACTGGGTGGATGATGGACAATAATGTCTGTAGCTGCTTGACTTACACACAGAATGTTAAATATAGTTTAAAATTACCTTTAGAAAACATGGCTATAGTCAAGGTTTATTTTATCAGACATCAGTTTCAGCCACAGTGAACTGAGCATAAAAAATGTTTGTTGATATATAGGTCAAATAATGATTAATAATAATAACAACAAAAAAATCTTCTAGTGGAATATAAAGGGACGGAGCTCAGGAAAACCATTTAAAAATGAAGGTCAAGGAAGTCTGAGGAAAAAGTCTGGTCCTGCAGAAGGTTAATTGTAAATTATTTAGTTCAGCTTTTGGCTTGTCCCTGCACGTGTTCTGTGCGTTTATTTGCCATGAGTTTTACGCTGGATCAACTTCCTGCAGCAACCCTCTGATTTTATTCAGGCTCGGGACCGACACCAGAGTAGCCCGTGACAGCTGGGCGGGGCCACACCTTGTTTAGTCTAGTCCCATTAAATCTATGGGGTTTCAGTACATAAACTTCCATAGATGCTTATCTAGCAGGTTTTTCCTACAAGGTAGTCTAGCTCGAGGAAAGTAACTTTAGTTTTACCTTAAGTGCTTTGGAACCTCTCTAGTCTATCCAAGAACTGTGAACAGTGCAACAGTGTCTGTGCTCTGATGTTCAGGTGCAAGTGGTTGTGTGCCAGAAAAAAAGGTTTGAAGTTTTACCTTGTCTTTCGGTTTGTGGGTTTAAATGCACGAGTCCATTACTTTGTATGCTGACATATCTCACCCAAATGCCTGTAAAAATGTGAGACAGCAGGAACAAAAATAAATCATTTTTTATTTTGTTATTTACTTTAACCCAAAATTGATGGAATTTAAAATGTCTTTAATAAGTCACGAATAAAGCAACTGTAAATTTAAAATAGAAATCTCTATGTCTCTTTATAATTGTCTCTTATTGTTCGTCTTCAATGTCCTGAAACCTTCAAACCTCACACTGATGGCAATGCAGAAAAGGACGCTCCTGGGGAGTATAGGCAGAAATTCAAACATGAAGTTGTGTTGATGTAAAAGCATGCGGAAAAATATCACACTCTGGAAACACATTTGCTCCCGGAACCAAAAGAACTCTGTATTTTACAATTTTTACCTCTCTACCTCGTTATTTTTAAGTGTTTTTTTATTGACTGAAATCAAGACTAAATGAAAGGGAAAACATGTCAATTCCCTTACCAGGTCAAGTTTTCCTTTTTGCTTATGGGGTTATTAGCAGATGAGGAAAATCATCCTCTATTCAACAATATTAAATGTTATGTGAACATCTACTTTTGATGAGAAATATGATGGTGTGTGACCTATGGAGTTTAAAATGATTTGGAGCATCTTTCAGTTCCTTTCATTGACTGTGAAAAGTAAATCTGCTTTTCAATTTCACCAGCAATGAAGCGTTGCCAAGAAATATGCAATGCAATCACAGCTGAAACGCAAGCCCACTGTAATTGTTTTGAAGGCTGCAGCAAACAAAGAGCACCAGCGATTCGTTAATAATGAATAGCAAATTACCATCTTTGCTCTTCATCAAATGGTCGGTGACAGCAGATGAGCGGCCTGTGTTGAAAGTAAATGGGATCTGTCTAAGGGTATCAAGAGAGAGGGAGTACACTGAGATCCACTGGGATTCAGAGGAAGAAAGAGTGAGTTAAAAAAGCTTAAAATGGACGGGCTTCTTTTCTCTTTGTATTAACCCCAAATCCTTTTGAGAATAGATGCTGGGTCCTTTGCACAGTCAGAGTCACCACTGGGTATCTGCTCTATAATATCCATAAGACCATCAGAGCTTTCACTCGTGTGGCCGCTCTGTGAGAGAAGAGGCCCATTATTCCTGCTGGCAACTGATCTCTGTCTCAGCAGGGCCGCTTGACAACCAGTAAGGTGAGAGTAAGTCACTCCGCACTGTTCTTTTGCAGCTGAATATTTTGGACAGGAGGAGGTTTTCAGTCTAATGCTCAACAGAATACAAACAGGGTGCATAACATCAGGCTGCAGAGAGGGCAATCAGTTCAGTGAAAGGCTGAATGAAAGGAGAGATCATGACAGCGTGCTCCTAGTTACGTTTGCCCAAAGTCACACAAAGTGGCCTGCAATAGCTTTGTTTTAAAATGAACTGGAACTCCGCTGTGCCTCGCTCCCTCTTTTCCTGTCTCTCTTTTCCGGCATTTGCCCTCTGGACATTACCTTTTGCCTTGCTCTTGTACTGTTCATTTGCTTGCATTTGTGGACATTTGCTCACCCTCTGGACTCTGCCTGTGTGTCTGTCTTTGCCTGATCCTGCCTGACTCTGCCCCCAGAGATGAACTGAGCTTTGGACTTGGACGGAATACATGCCTGCTGCCTCTGCTTTGATTACCTGTGCTCAAATAACCAGAGTCTACCTATGTTTTCCTGTCACTGCTTGCCCTTACTGGCTTGCTGCTTATTGCAATAAATCAAATTGTAAAAAAAACTTTCAGTGGAATCTGCATCTGAATCTTCTCTCTGTTGCTACATGTAGTGAATTCATCAGCATGTGGCCTGATGTGTCAGGAGCCACTGACGGGGATGTCAGGTTAGAAGCATGGAATCTTTAAAAGTTAACCTAAACCATCAGCAGATGTTATCCTGAGACAAGTGCAGAGGTCACACGCTAATACCACATCTTTCAACAGCAAGCTTAATTTAATATACAGGAGCTTTAATATACAAAGAATATAATTGTCTTTGCCAGTTGCTACATGTGAAGATGTTTTTCTTTGGCACAAAAGTGAGAAAAGAAGTCAAGATTCAACATATTGTAAGCAGAAAATTATTACTCTGAAGGTTGATGACTAAATTATTGGTTTGGTAAACACATCAGAGAAGAGCAGAAAGAATGAATGAATGCTTCTTTTCTTTGCAGCTTGTAGCTGCCTTTCACAGCACAAATTAGTCACGTTTTTGCAGCCCACTTTTAGCAGTTGTAATTGTCACAACTCATATTTATTAAAGTTGTTAAAAAAATTCAGGAAATCAGGAAATGAAAGGTCTCATCGAGACTCATTCGCACAACATGTCAGTCTAGGAAAATTGCATCCTTTGGCTTGAATGAAATTGATTTAAAAAACGCTTACCACAAACAATACACAGTATCACAAATACTTAGATCAAGCACTTCAGCTCTTCAGTGTTGCAGTGAAGAGCTACTGACTGCTGGTGTTGTCAGCTTCAATGGCTGAGTTGACCCCGAGACTTTAACTCCTCCGACCTGCAGTACAGCCTGACCACCGCCAGCTTATTTATAATGAAACCCATGATTTCACACAAGTAATAATGTGAACGTTTGTGTCTCTTGATACTTATAACTTAGCACCAGGTTTCCAAGCTAGCAAATCCTTAACATACAGAGTCCTCTTCAGTATAGTAAACTGTCACAGTAAACAGTAAAAATTAATTTGGAAAGTATTTATGGCAAAAAAACAGCAAATCGAGGTAAAACAGATACAGATACAAACACATACTACATTGCTTTGAGAGAACTTTTTATGTTTGAACCATATTGCAAGTGTGGCCACTTTCTTAGTGTTTTCAGGGTAAGTGCCTCATTTTTAATCAGCCAAAAAGGACTCATGTCACACCACTCTTCAGATCTCTGCACTGGCTTCCTGTAGTTGCCCGCATCAGGTTCAAAGCTGTCTCTTGGCTACAAGGTGGTCATCTCAACAGCTCCTCCCCAATTTCCGCTGCGCTCTGCCAACGAACGACATCTGTTGGTCCCAGCACCACATAGAAGACACCAAGTCAAACTCTTCAGCTCAGCAATCCCATGATGGTGGAATGAGCTACCAAACTCTGTAGCAAGCACTTAGCAATCTCACTCCCAATATTCAAAAAACTACTGAACACCGTCCTGGGCACTTAAATCTATAAAAAAAAAAAAAAAAATCCTCTCTACTTCCCGACCTCTTCTCTTTCTTGGACTTGCATCTTATGAAATGTAAATACTTTTCTTAAAGGCCTTTGCTTTCATGTTTTCTCCTTGACTTAGATTCTTGTTTGCTTTGTACCTCACTTGGATAAAAGCGTCTGCTAAATGACTAAATGTAAATGTAAAAGAGAGAAAACGTATCATCATCAAACATAATGGGAACAAAAGAAATATGTAAGAAAATAATAAATGTCCTAACTGGAGCCTTGGGGTACATCAAATGAAATATACCAGGTTTCAAATTATTCATGAAATGTTTATCCCTTTTATTCATATATTTAATTAACTTAAGTTACTTGCTTAAATCCCCTCTCTGTTTGGCAGACAACGGGACATTCAGATCCAGTTCTAACATTAGGAGACTAGATAAATTCACACATTACTGCCCCAGGAACTTCATGATGGCCACTTCATGACTGCATTCGATTGCATCTGTAAATATCTGTGAATTAGGATGGAAAAGTCTAGTTTTGATATTCTCAAAAACTGTGGTCAAAATTACCATTTCAAATCAGCAATCTTCAAAGCACTTTATTATTGTGAATCACTGAAGGGACAGATAACATCTGTCATTACACAACAAGGAAACATTACTGTCTTTATTTGTTCCTCTGTCAGAAGAGATCATCTGTAATGTGTCCTTACAGTGAATCATTAGAACAGGCTGGACGTTTGCAGATGTGTTGTGTAAATGAAGGATCAGATATATGTACTGTATGTAAATATGAAACAGTAGTCACCACAAACAGGGATCTCCTCATCAGTGCGTATTTGACAATGGCCACAGCTGAGAGGAACTCTAAGTAAAGCCAAACCCAGACCTATAATGTGTGCTGCACCATGATCAAACTGAGTAAACATCAATCCATAATGGGTGGCAGCTACACACTGTGTCCAAAAATAACTATTGATTTCATAAAGCTGATGTGCATGACAGGGCCGCCTGCATTGCACATCATGGATAAAGTTCAGACACTGAGTTTAGCCATGAACAGTGTGCAGGAAAATGTATTTAATGTAACCAGGTGCTGGGAGTTTAAGCCTATATTTTCAGGGCTGAGAGAAAGAACGTGCATTTCTTTGAATTCAAGCGATAACGTAATATAGGACTACAATAACCTCGCTAGTTGTCAGGTGGCTCTAATTGAATTGTGAATTTGATTGCACAATACAGACCCCCCCCCCCCCACTTCAAGAAAAGTTGGGGCATTGAGAAGGAGAATGCAATGAATTGCAATTTTTTGAGACTTTTTCTGTTATATTGCAAATAGCACAAAAAAAAAAAAAATCCCCTGGTGGAACATCTCACATCTAATGAGGTAAGGCAGCAGGTCAGTATCATGATTGGATTTCAAAAAGGCCTCCCAAAGAAGTCTTTCTCAAATAATGATATGCGGAGGTTCCACACTCCAATGCTCCATAGGAAAACAGTTACAAAGTTTTTTCTTCATTATTCATGGTACATAACGTTGAGAATAAACAAATCTCTGTACATAAGGCACATGACAGTAGTGACACAGCGCTATTCTGAATAGAAAACCACTGCATTAGTTCAGGAAAAACCCCTGAAAACCATTCACTGAACACAGTTTGTCGCTGCATCCACAAATGCAATATCCATCTATTATTTGTAAATGTTTAGGGTCGCAAGAAAGCTGGAGCTTGAGGAAACGCAAGCACAGGGAGAACATGGAAACGCCACATAGAAAGGCCACTACAACGCTACCCACTCCACCTCCATGCTGCCCAAGATCCACCAAGAAAAGAGATAAAAAAAACAAACACACAGAAATTCCACAATGATATGAAAGATAGTCAAATGAACCACTGAGCAGCTAAAATCCTGTGTTAAGCAATAATGAGAAAACTGCCTCCAAAACAAAAGCAGTTTCCTGGTCAAATTAAGACAGAATAATGAAAGAACAGTTTACTACATGAACTGAACTCACACATGCATGTGTCAAAACATGTATTTTATTAATTTCTCTTAAAAATTTAAAATAAAGTGCTTTTATGTACAATATAATAAAAACAACAGTCACAATCTCAATGATACAAAAAATACAATTCACAATGTTATTTGTACACAACAAATAAAAAAAGAAGTCATGCAGGCAAGACCACATTTGTCTAATAGTTATTCAGTCAACTAAACATATGGTGTTTCGTATGCTGAGGCAAAGCTGTGGCTGTGTCTCATGGCTGATCTGATATGGAGGATTTGGAGCGGTGTTTGCATCCTACTGCAGCACAAATGATTAATCACTCCTGCTGTGCTGTTTCCTTGTAGTACGACCGTTAAACAAAATCTGTAAAGATGTTGCAATGAATTGCCTACTTAAGCCATTTTAAGAAAATAGACTGCTGTAAATATGATATAGTTGGCTACATTCATGTCCAGTACAGTATGTTCATTATCACTGAGGAGCCACTCAAAATGAAACGTTGATTATTTGCTTTTTATTGAAAAGCGTGTCGTGAATAAATACACATAACTTTATGTAACACTAATACTTTTAGCATTATTACCTATTACAGTCAAACCCTATAATAGCTTCAGTTTAAGAAGTTACTTCTTAAGCTTAGCAGAAGTAGAATTATTGTTAAATATTGAGCTGTCAGAAGTGTTACCTATTCACACTGTATGACTTTTGACACAAGCAAAGACAGAATGGTAGACAAGATTTTGAGCAGCTCCCAGTTTTGGTGTTTGCAGCTGAAGTTAATGTTGGCTTGGGTGAGTTTGTAAATCTACTGTTGACCCGTGTAGTGGAGTTAAACGTGCCCATGGCGGACTACAATCTCACCATACACCACATTCCTGTTGGTGAGGTCATCGCTGGGTATTGTACAATGTGGCACATGGCTAAAGGCAGGACAACTTGATGTCTAAAGGCATTTTGAAAATATGTTATATGTGAGGTTATCCACCAAGCATATCAAAGCTGACCCATTCTTGTTTTGCATCTGCTGACAAATGTAACACTCCAATTAATTAAGTCAGGCTCAGCTTAGCTGTGAGCAAACAAAGTTCAAATAATATTTAGTCACTTTGGGAGGTACACTCCCATATCAAGAGTTAAATGTGAAAATTGCCACTGGTATCAAGGCTTTATAGACTAACACCATCAGCTGGCTAATTTGGTTCAGCATAAAGACTGGAGATGACTAAACAGTTGTCTTGGCCCTATTTAAGTACAAAATCACCCTACCCTACCCTAATGAATTATAATTAATAATGAATTTATTTGTCTGATTGTCTTTACGCTACACTAGGTGAACCAGCCAGTGGTTTTAGTTTTGTTACCATTATGTGCACATTATCACGTTATTATGATCTAAATGATTCAAATTTTTCCCATTTTCATTAGGCTAATTTAGTAAGATATCAAAAATGAAAACTTTGACATGCTTGACAACTAACAGCTTGGTGAGAAATGTGCTGTATTCTGTGCAATAAGCTGAAGTAGGCAGTAAAGCACTATGAAAAAAATATCAGCAGTGTTCACTCTGTAGGTTCAAGACTATCTCTACAACACATCTTGCACAAGGTCCCTTAAAAACACACAATATTAAGAACAGATACTGTATATATACACACACACACACGCACACACACTCACACACAGAACAAAAACTAAAGAAAACAAATCACTGAGCACTTTTGCTGTGCAATTAACTTGCAAACTTGTAACAGTTACATAGCGTTTTGTGATATGCTCAGTGTTTAAAATAGTAAAACAATTTTGTATGATACTGGAGTAGATGTTGTGGTCTTATATAAAGTAAAGGTGGTGCCATATTGTTCCTATGGAAGTGAAAATGTTTCTCACTATCAGCTTCCTACATCTTTGGAAAATTCTGCTTGGTAAGTCTCAAAAATCTAAGCAATGTGGGTGCAAGAGTGTTCGTAATGGCTGCACTGGTCCCCAAAAAAACTATTTTCTGTAGCAGCCGCACCTTCTGTCTCTCGGTAATTGCATTTCTTCAAATATGTTCCAATTGTTTCTGAAATGTGCAAACCTGTAAGTGATCGACACCCGGATGTTTTGTGCTTTCACATTGAGAATGCCCTGACATGTGACCTAATGAGGTGAATGTCTTGTGTAAGAAATGCAAACTGCTGGGGTGGGGGATCATTTTGACCTAGCACAACACATCATTGTGCAGCTGTAGTCTGGACAACAGACCACTACATGTTACCTCTGCACTACAGCATCATGGTTTATAAGCTTATCTGTGATTTTGACATTTTAAATGGGCTTATTAGAACTTAAGCAACAAGTCTGTCTGCTAGAGTTAGTCAGTCTGAAACTACTTTAGTTTGTATCTGTGTGTTTTAGCATAAATACAAATCACTCTTCTAAAGGTGACTAAAGAAAAACTGAGTCTTTTACACTCTGACAACCACCGAGTAACTCACCTCCATGACATACCTTTTACCCCAGCTCAGATTTTTACATCAAGTTCAATTATTTTGCACAAAAGAGTTTTTTAAAAAAGCCAACAGTCTTGACAAATTTCCACTTTTGCTTCACATTTGTTGTTAGTGCCACTTTTGTGAAACCCAACTCCATCATCAGGTGCTCTTTGACAGGGATCAAAGGTAACTAAAAGCATGAGATGGGAGTGGTCATAACAAAATGGCACTATTGCATTTAGACATTAAGACAATCAAGTTATGTTTTTTGGCACAGTGCACGTGATGATTTCGGTGCTGCCCTGATCATGATAGAAGTGTGGATGTCCACAGTTTTTTTCTTGGCTCTCTGTCTTTGTAGTGTCAGGTCTCTTTTCCATCCTCACCTCAAAAACAGGATGTCTCAGTCCCTTTTTCAATGCATCACGGTACCTGTAGGTCAATAACTGTGTCTCAGATGAGCAGAGATGTAGCACAACAGATTCTCTAAATTGTCCATGGTACAGTGTTGTCTGAATGAAACACACTTTCAACAACAACTACAACAACAACAACAACAACAACCACAACAACATACATTCAGGCGGTAAATGTCCATATTTAGGCCCTTGAGGATAACCTCTGATCCATTTTTTTGATCATCTTTCTTAAAGTTGCAGTGATTTTCACTGTTGTTTTTCCAAAAGGATCAAGAGGGCTCGATTTCACCAAGGCTTGGTGTTCTCTCCTTGTCTGCTCTGTCTTTCATTGTTTTTATCCCCATACAGTTATCACATTTATTCAGCAAAGAGAACAAATGTGATCCTTGCTTCCATAATGTGTGGATCACAATGAACATGTAGTACATGTATTACAGTCTCCTGACCTGAACTCTCAGTGACCGTATAGTTGTAGCTTGGTACTAGTGTGCATAATAACAGAAGTGTGGCAACCATCTTCTGCAGAGCATGTGAAAGCTTACACATACTAAAACGGGGCTGGGCAACACATCAATATTAAGAATTTCTTGTTTTTTTTACTCTATTATGTGATTGACGTCAACTAGACAATTAAATGTTAGATCTTGCATATCTAACAGATGCTGTGATAAATACTGATAAAGGAGGAAGGTGTTTTTCCCCTCATATAGTCCAGTCCTAAGCTAACACACATATGCTGTGTGCTGATGGCCATGAGAATGACTCAAAAAAAAAAAAAACAATTCCAACTAAAAAACAAATAAAGTCTCAGCAGCTGCCATGGTTTGGTGATCAGGGTTGAACTGGGAATGTTATGCTGCTTCCTCTACCTTCCCCACGCAGCAAACTGGACCGACCTCTGGCTCTGGAGTGGAAATGGCTAAAAAAAATGACCTCCCTGCTAATCACAGAACAATGATGACTAAAATAAAATATGTGCTGTGATGCATGTCAGGGTCTCCCCTCCTTTGCTCGGTGGCCTGTATCCTTCATGGAGATACAGTGTTGAATCTTTTGAGGGGGAACGGTCCTCTCATACGATGGAGTCTTTGATCTCTGAGCCCAGTCTCACTCTGGGCCGAGGGCAAGTTGGGGAGTATTCCACGTGGCTCTCCTTCAGGTTAAGCGGCCGCCTGTCAGAGGCCTCGGAGAAGCTCTTGCTGTTATCTGGCGAGGACTCCTGCATGGGCGTGCTGCAGATGTAGTTGTCATTTAGCGTCTGATAGCCCTTGTGATCTGAAGTGGAAAGAGGGATGGTGTTACCGTTGAGTGGCAAACTCTCGGCAGGCTTTCCCACTATCCTTGGTTTCTTCTGCTGCATGTTTGGGCACTCTCCCTGCTTCAGCATGGACTTCATATGGTCTCGGTTTCTGTAAATTATGAACAAGGAAAACACTACGAGGGAAAACGCCAGCAGGGTGCACACCACAATCAATTCATTCCAGTACGTCTTTGTGTGGACCTGCTCAGAACGAGACTCGCCCGGCAAGATCATTGTCTCCTCTTGCTTAATGTGCGGTGTTCGTGAGTGACCAATCAGAGTAGTGCTCTCCTGATGGGGCTCTGCTCGCACACAATAATTGGCCAACAGCTGGCGGAAACCCTCTTCCTCTGACCAGCACTCGTACGTTTCCATCCTGTCAGCCTGAGCCACCACTACCAGGTTTCCCTCAGGTGTAGCATAAAGGAATTGGCTGGCGCTGTCACTGTAACGCCACCTCCGTTGTGCCAGGTTGGAGCGCAGCTTGCAAGGCAGGACTCTGAAGGTGTTGACTGGGATTGTTATCAGGTGGCAGTGGGAGCCGCCTACAACAAAGTGATTAAAATGTTACTTCAAAACATTAAGAGACCACAATAAATAAATATTTTACTAATTGCTAATAAATAATAAGTCTAAACCATAGATCAGCATAGTTCAGTATTTGGGGAAATATACTCGCTTGATTTCTTGTTGAAAATGATTGTTGCATGTGTTTGTTAAATGTGTAACAGCCGTGAGCTGTTAGCTCAGCATGAACACTGGAAGTAAAGAGAAATGGCTGGGATGGCTCAGCGCCGCAAAGGCTTAGTAATTAACATGTAGAACCTCTTTTCTTAAATCATTTAAAAAGTAGGTGTAAAAACAAAACCAGTTGTTTTTTTATTTTTTCGTCTTTGCAGGGAGCCAGGTTGGCTTTTTCTTTTTACCTCCAGTCTGGATGCTGAGCTGACCATCTTGTGACTGTTAACTTTAACAGAAACAATAATGATAATGATACTAATGAACTCATCTCTTGGCAAGAAAGTCAAAAAGCAACTTTCACCAAAATGCTGAGCTATAATTTTAAAGATTTTTTCGCCATTTGTAACTGCGGTTAACTATAACAGTGGATTTTACACAATTCTGGGATTAAATTGTAATTTAAAAGACTTCAGATGCTTAATTACATTAAAGACACTGCACATAGAGACACACTCACGAGAAGCTGATGGTCGGATAGATCTGGGGCTGGAAAATGTCCTGTTACAGATCGCTGACGTATCCGCCTCCTCCACATCCTGCTGCCAGTGGCTGAGGCAAAGGGAACCAAACAAAACAAAGAGGGACGGTTAGTACAAGAGGGATCTTGTATAGATACACTGACTTGTGTATAGTATATAAATGGCCACGCCAGTCAGTCGAGGAGTTTTAAATAGTTCATCAACTCTTTGACTAATTGCCATGAAATCTTGTAAAGCGATTAAAATCTAAAATTGTTAGTGATCCCCTGAATTTACACACACACTAACGCAAGTACTAAATCTCAACCTCTACCAAATGGACTTTCCCAAAACACTGTGCAGACATGCTTAGTTCCCAGAGGGTTATTTCTAACGACTCTGGTGATTCTCTGAGATTTAAACATGAATAAATAAAATAAAGGTTAGTGTAGAGTAGAAATTCAGGTTTTAAGCGTATTTCCGAGTATGCAAGTGAAGTTAATTTTATGTGAGCTCTAACCTGTCCGGTGGAGCCATCCTGACATCCTGGCACTGCCGCCCGGTCCAGGCACAGTAGGGATCTCTGGACAACACACACTCTCCACAGCTAAGGTAGTTGGAGCAGTTGGCCACTGGAACCTCGACCAGCCCCGAGTAGGACGACACAAACAACAGACCCTGCAGATGAGAAAAAACATGCGTGACTCTGTGTGATACAAGTTTCTAAACAAAGGGTGAGTGCAGGGCAGAACGGACATTCTGCTTTTGATGAGGACTTTTGATGAGGATTTCAAAATGGGAAACCATGGTAAAACAGTTACTTCAGATAAACAAAGCAATATACCCCAAACAAAACACTAATTCTGGGCATCTGTTCTCTTCCCTGATGCCAAATGACTAATTTAGTTGTGGTTTAAACACATGGCAACCATGATCAACTATGATCCCAGCAGTTGCTACAAAGCTTCAACTTTTATTGGTTTCTTTGTAAGTTAACACTTTTGTGAGCGAATATATCTAAATATGTCACAGAAATGCATTTCTGCAATTAATGTCACATTAATACTGATCCACTGAGCACTGTTTGTTCCCAAACATGCAGTCCATAGTTAGGCCGTCTTTCCAGCCAGTATAAAGTATAGATATAAGATTCTGCCTTAGTTTTTGATTTTCCTATTTGGAGCTAAAAATATACTCATAGAAAGTGTCTTGGACTTTTTTAGAATTGCACAATCTTAGATAAGATTGCACATTGGTGGCTGTGGTCTAGGGAGAGGCCATTATGTAATAAAGAGAGAAAAAATGAAATTTAGCTCTGGGTAAAATGCCAGGGAGGATCATAAACTCAGCTCCAGATAGTGCTATAACTTACAAGAAAACTCAATGAAACGGCCCCTGTGGAAAGAAAATGTTGAAGCCTGTTTGTGTTCTGGTAAATCTAGCTCTTCCACAACTTTACAACATAAAAATGATTACAATTATGAAATAAATAGCAAGGCAAAACATTAAACTGATATACCCCATTATAACAATATTCATACCAAATGTGTATTATATTTTAATAATGTATTTTAACATGTTTCTGCATTAGTGAGGTAATGCTGGAGCTGTGTTTTACCCTCTGAGGATCGAGTTCAATGTGCTGCACAGGCTGAGGCTGAGGAAACAGAATCATCTCTTCTATGATGTGCATCTTATCATTGGCATTGATGGCTTTGTGGAGCTTTCCATCATCTGGATAACAGAGAAGATGTGAGTCGGTAGGATGCAAAGAGTTTGTGGTGGACAAAAGGTAATTCATTTGTTTTGAAAATCACAAACCATATAGCATATTATGTGTTTGAAAAATAGTGAGTGCATACTCTTAAGAGCACGCTTGAGAAAAATGATTTTCCCCTAAAAATATGGAAATGCCTATAGAACAACTTTGCATAGCAATTTGTTTCGGTGTAAGAAAGTGTACCTGTTCCAATGAAGAGCACATCATAAGCCCTCTCCATGCCCTGGATCTTGTGCACAGCGATCTGTGTGTAGCGCACGCTGCGTTTCAGCAGCAAGGGGGCGCTGCGGATCACACTGTCCATCAGAAAATGGTCCTTGACAAAGTTGAGCACTTTATCAGGCATGTGCAGGGACGACTGTATACCCATTTGCCTGGCATGGTTGGTCACGCACTGTGAGAGTAAATTAAACATTAGTTAACCGAATGAAATTTTTGGCAAAAGAAAAACTGGAAAAAATCTTCAGTACATCACATTTACTTGTTGGTCCAAAAATGTGCAGCTAAATGTGCATGTTTTATTGCATATTGTAATATAATATAATTTTGTTTTAATGATTTGGGTTGGTCCAAAAGAAAATCTCCAGTCTTATTCTTTTCTCTGCTATGTGAACTTACAATCTTTGGACTGAACAGAACCTGGTGCTACTTGAACGAACAAATGCACAGACTTAACCAAGCACAGTTGTACTGCATTGTTTGAGACATGATACTGCTTTCAACACTCACCGCTCCAGGCCGTGGTTCTGGCACAGGGTGGTTGTATGTGTACCACTGCTGGGTCTCTCTGTTGACCTCTCGATAGCGCCCGCTGAAGGCTCTTTCCACCTGAGCCATGGTGAAGGCACACACCGCTGAGCTGCCTGAAGCACCTTTATACCTGTGGACAAAGGAAACATTCGTAGTATTTTTCTTGTGTTATTTGCTTCGTGAATCATAAATCAAGATTTAGCTGAAAATGGTCAGAGACACCAAACTGGAGCCTAATAAACTCTTATAGTTTCCGTGCACAAATTTCATGTTACCATTTCTGCCCAAATCACCACTTCTCCCGTGTTTTGTCATTTTAGTCAGGAGCAGGATAAAGCAGCAACTTCTTACTTGGGAACAGTGGAGTGGGCACTTGAATTATTTCCATATTAAAACATTTATTATGTTGATGCATTAATTAGACATTAGGGTTGCATGAGATTGTGCTGGTGTTTAAGCTCATTACAGCTGCTCTAAATTTAGAGGAGCCAAGAAAGAAAAGGCATACTGCCAAATTTGAGTGCACATATTAAATAAAACTGGCTTTAGTTGGTGTGTGTGGAGCTGGGTGTGTTAAAGTGTTTGAGTGTTTGTGTGAAAACTTTTACAGTGGCACGAATCACATTCATTGAGGTGCAAATTTTTCTCTTACCACTGCGAGGTGAAGACACCGTAAAATACGGTGCTCTCCCAGCTGTCTCCCATTGGCTTTAGGACAAACATGTCCTGGATGATGTTGAAGGGGAAACCGTCATCCGGAAGGGAACACAGGAGCTGAGCCTTTAGAAAGGTAGTCCATTTCTTCTGTAGCACCCGCTCGCCTCCCTTATCACCCTGTATGAAAGTCATAGATAATTTATTTATCTAAGCTGGTGTTTGACATCCTTGACTCCTTGAACATTGATGACACATTGTCAAAATGGAACGAGGGAGCAGAGGTCACAGGGAGTCAGTCTCCCAGGCAGATGACATTGTGGTGAGGAGGATCCGCTTCAGTGGAAATTAGATTCTTACACAAGAAGTGCAATTGATTTAACTGCTGGACAACAAGATGTTTTTCCACAAGTCCATTGTAGGTGCATTAACATTTGAAGCCTCAAGAAAAGCTTCATCGAGCATTCATTTATGCATATAAAAAAAATAATACCAATCTTAAATATACACTTCTATAGTCAAACTCAGCTCATCATTCTGAAGGTCAAACATTCAACCAATATTTAAATACAATGTTGTAGTACTGGTGCAATTGCCCCCCTCTGCAATAGAGGGTGCTGTTGAGGTTATATAAGGAAAGCTAGCAGTTATTGTGATAGTTACAACCCTTACCAAGTAATAAAAAGCATGACAAAAAAATGTCCTGGTGAATTTCCAAATTCTTATGGTGCAGCGTATGTGTGGAGTATTTATACTGAATTACAAAGAATATTCTGACAATAAACTCTAGGAGACAATAAAAGCTCTCCACATAAAAGCTCACTATATCAGTTGCTCTTTGAAGGACAGGACATGGTGAAATGGAAAACAAACATTGGTTAGTTATTAATTACAGCTTTGAAATAAAGATCAGTGCTTCACGCCTCACTTTTCCTCCAACAAACAGAAGAGTCCTTCACCCTCCTTTAAGCGCTCACAAAATACAAACATAAACAGTTTGATCAGATGACTTTGCTAGGAATAGTAATTATCAAAGAGCCTGTGAACAAATGCCCAACGAGAATCCTCCCAAATACAGAAAACAAGCTGTAGGAGGAGGAAGAACGTCATCAAAACAAGCGGTCTCGCCCAATCTCAAGACAGCATTCCAAACTATTCCATCAGCTTCCAAAACTCTGACTAACTCCTACATAACAGCACATGGAGTGAATCATACTTGAGGAGAAAATAAAATACAAAACTACCTCTGTAAAACAACCACCTCTGTTTCCTTAGCGGAGTGCTGTAACACACAATCATCTCATCAAAGATGAGGTGAAACCTTGTGGGACTGACTCAGGGCCAGAAAGCCAATTACGAGGCTGTGGTAGTAGCAAGTTCACATAATGAGGAGACCACATTCCTGCTCTCTCAGCTGTCCACTGCTGCTGTTGCTTTGCTCTACTGCAAAGCTTGTACTTAGCATCACATGGACCAATCCCCCTGGTAA
Source organism: Channa argus (assembly GCF_033026475.1). Lineage (NCBI taxonomy): Eukaryota > Metazoa > Chordata > Actinopteri > Anabantiformes > Channidae > Channa > Channa argus. The sequence goes on from NC_090198.1 coordinate 11,528,536, forward strand.
CTGCCCTTCAAAAATATGGTCACTGAATTTCATGTGTCTGTTTTTTTTTTTTATGTTCATCAACTCGAGATAAATGAAGAAGAAAAACAGAAAACATTGCTACACATTGCTCATAATCTGTCTGATTTCCACAGTCCCTCAGTGTGCACACCTGAATAAACAAAAGAAAGAGGGAGTGGAACAACGGAGAGGGACAGATAGAAAAGAGAGGGAGAAAACACATGACAAAAGCAGAATTACATGAAAAATGTGAGTAAAACAGTAGTCGGAACAGAATACAAAATGAAGACACTTCCGTGTATCGTATCTTACAAGAAAGGAATCCTCTTTATAAGGAAGAAAAATGTCTGCCAAATGAATCAAACCTAAAAGGTTTCAGATATAAAACATGTTTAAACATACTTGATCTTGGCCTGATACACCAAGGGAAAAGGGAGTGTGTTTTCTGTCAGTGTGCAAAAGTGTGTTATAGATCCTGAGGCCACAATCCGGGAAAAATATGATCATATTTTAGATTATTAGCTCACAGCAATTCATGGACCTGGTCCACAAACAGGCTCACATTTAGCCAGTTTTACATTTGCTCTTAGAATAATAAAGTTAAGGTTTTCAAACCCGAGAACTGAAGGTGGGTCAGAAAGTGAGCGAAGCAAAGATATTGCACAAAGGAACAACTGATGTTATGCAAACAAAGTTTATTAGCCAAGATATTATAGCTGACAAGTCATCATCATGATCAGCAACTGCAGCTGACACAGTGGTCTTACATGTGTCTGAACTAGAATCAGTATCAAAAATTGGGTTATTGCCACATAGGTGGTCACCTAGAAAGAAACTGTCTTGGTAAGTTGATGAAAAAATATGTTTTTTAAGAAAAAAGATAAAGACATATAAAAAGTCCTAAAAAGTAGGGGTGACCCTGAACTGTTGGTTTGTTCGCTGTAAGGAGCCTGATTCAACAAGAAACATGAACTATTGATTAATTCCTGCTATATGAGGAAGCTGAATGTTTGGTTTTACATCGAATTGCTTGGTTTGATAAGATATGTAGCATATATTGGTCTAAATATCAGCCTGTTAATAATCTTTTTAATAAAATTTGAAAAACTCAATCTTTCTAGTTTCAGCCCTGGCTATATCTGAATAAATGCAGCATACAACTCTGAATCTGAAAATTTTGGTCTTTCTGCTCTTGAAATTAGGACTATCAACTTAGGTTACGTAAGTAAATAAAATTAACTATTATTTGTATTGTGAGTAAACTTTGGTTATCGTCAACCTTTTCACTGATGTAAATAAGCTCTGAGGATGTTACCGAAAAACAACCAACAATCACCAATCCCCTTTTTTGGTTCTCTGTGAAAGTATGTTTGCAGGAGGCAGACATTACTGATGGAGTAAACCAAGTTTAATGACTGCTGTGGTTGTTATATTTGGAAAAGTCTTATCCATAATTGACAGCAGATGAACCAGACAACTTTCAGATTAACATAAACATCTGTTTGGAATTCTTTTCCTGACTTACTAAACAAAAGGTAAATGTTTTTTAGTAACATACTCTGACTGTTAGTGTAGATCTACGCCATAGTCAACGTCAAGCTTTATGACTCAGTTGTTGACTAGTAACAAACTGATGAGGAGCAGCACACGAGCGTTTTTGTGGAATGCGAACAACACTTCCAAGACAAAAAAAGCATTTGTTAGACCATATTACATTCCTGTGAATGCTGTTAAGCATTTCTCCAGTAGACTGGAGAATAAACCACCTGCAGCACTGCTGTGCTGCCACAGAACAGCATTTGAAAAGAGAGAAGCTAAAGAGGCCTGCTGCATGCCAGTGAAATAAAGGCACTCTATAGAGGAGAGAAACCATTCTACTGTCTCCACTGCGCAGTTCATCTGCAGCCACTTGCCACAGTCTCAGGGCCTTCCTGTCAATGATTTCCATATATAGAACCCAGGAGGTGCTCTGCCGGCTGTGAGAGGTGTCGCAGCACAGAGTGCCAGAGCCTAGCAGGTCTAAGTCATTAAGCTGTCACTTAAGATTACATGCTGTCTCCACGATTACTCACATAACTGCCTCCATGAACAAGGGGCATCAGTCAGGGAGGGATGCTAAGTGCATGTATATCAGGCAGCTTCACAGCTATGTTATTGATCCGTTGACAGGTAACAAAAGGATGACGTGTGCCGCTGATTATTTAGGGTGATCGAGTAAACTAACTACACCGACAGTCGGTGCAGTCTGCTGTTGCTACAGTTTGTAGGCTTTGCCTGCAACAAAAACAGGCCATAGAGTAGAGTGGGAAATGCATTTCATATTGCTGCAAAGCATCCTTGAATACTAATAATGCCTGCAAAGCTTAAAGCTGTGGTGGAGTAAGGCAAAGAGCTGGAGGGATGGACGAGTGCAGATGACATTGTGAGGGAGATGGAAGGAGAGGGGGAGATGACATTGCAGAGAAGGGGGGAGGGGGGGTGGGGATGATTCAGGCAAGTGGAAACCAAATCTGTTGCAAACATGTTGGTACAGTCAAACAGAAACAGCTTTAGCACACCAGTGACATATTTCCATGACATCTACAGGCATCTGTACGTCAGTTAAATGTTACCAAACACGCTTTGACATGGGAGCGTGCTGACTTGTACTGAGGTAATTGTGTCAGGATTAAGTAGAGGAGGCCTGAGCCCTGCTGTGCCTCTTACGTTTTTATGGCTGTCTTTTAAAATGACCTCACCCCAACCCCAGGTGTCTTACCTTACACACGCGAGCAATCCTTGACACAATGGTGTTGTCAAAGAAGTCGAACTCTTTTCCCGCCTCGCTAAAGAAAAAGTAGATCTTGTCATCATCGCCCACATGATTGCCCATTGGCTGACTCTCCTCAATGTAAGCCGACCCAACAAAGACTGGATCTGTCAAAAATAGAGTTAGGTTAATAAAAAAAATCACTTGTTTTTGAGTTTATACACTTCGCTGGGTATGTCATGGAACGTGTGTAGAAGACAAAAACTTTGCAGAGTTTACCTTGCAACCATTTTAAAGAGTTTTCTGTCTTGAGTGCAGTTCCTTGACCCAAACTCTTATAAATGACTGGTTCGTTTCCTTGGAAGTTGCTAGCAGTACCAGTGTACAGTTCACCGTCTGGAAGAAAACAAAAGCAAACACAAAGATTTTAAATTATGAACTCATTTTGTCATTGATTTAACATAATAAATGACAAAGATATTTTGTGTTAGCACAATAACAGAAGAGTCTTAGGGAGGGATTAGACTAGTTTTTTCCTTCACTCAAACGCAGCTCAATTACTTGTTAATTGCTTGTTAAAGAAGCTGAAAACAAACAGTGTCTGTTGGTGTCCAGCTATTTATCAGACAGCCTGATGCAGACAAACATTAGCAAGGAAATCATGACTCATTACTGAATCAAAGATGTAGCCAACATCAAAGTCTCTTAGGAAACAGCTGAACCTGTTCTCAGAGCCTGTTCTCTCTCAGAAGGAAGACACTCATAATAATACCTTAGAAAAAAAAAGAAAAAGAAAAAAAAAACAGTGGCTACGTACCAACGATGATGGCAGTGGATTTATACTCTGGATTAAAGGGACAGCGACTACGCCCATCTTCCATCACAACCTTGCCGTCATCATCTTTCTCCAGCGTAAATGTTGATGTGTTCTGGAGACAGATGCAAACAGAAAATGTCCTTCAGTCACAGCCGAGTGAAATTCTGCTTATAGTACAGATTGAGCTGAAGTGAGATCAGCAACCTCAGGCTTATCCTTTCCACATCTTTATTACAATACTGTTTTTGAGAGTTTTGGGAGTCTGCCTGGTGACTAAAGATTCACTATTCAATGTGTCACAGCTACAGGAAGAAGCAGATCCAGTGCTGGTTTTTTGTAGTGACCACATCTAAATCCACTAGGCTTGATTATCTGATACAAGTAATGGTAAATGATAACTGTGATAATGGCCTATATTTTTCTAAAATTATGTAAATCCCAAAGTATTTCCTTTGCTGCTGTGTCCTTACATCTTATTCCTCCGTAACACAGACCTGAGAAACTGCTGAGCCCCCCCACAAAAAAAAAAGAGATCAGACATTAAGCATCTGTTTCTAAAATATAAAACACTAATACCTTTAAACCTGCCTTTTTCTAAGAGTGTTTTAGATTATCTGTGTGTGTGTCCTCTGGCAGATTGTATTACACGGAAGGACAAGTGGAATTTATAATATAACTTTACTGATGATAACTACTGAGATTTAGGATATGAAAATTCGTAGGCCATACAACTTCTCTGCTCTTTTTAATATTGTATTGTTTGCTCAATTGTATACGACAGACAGAACTACAGTGAGTAAACAAGTTAACTTCTGCAAACAGCTGCATGATGTCTGCTTTGGCTGTGGAGCAGTTTCATCATGTCTGAGAAAAAGTGATGTCTGAGTAATGTTGGGGTTGGGCTTTTTAAACAGAAAGCCTGTGTTACAAACAGTGGACAGAGAGTTTGAAAGATATTGGCTTTTTCCAGGCAGTGTGGGTTTCACAAGAGCATTGTGGGAAAAGGTTACGTCTTCAAACTGCTTGTTTTGTCTGACCAACAATCCTAAACCCAAACATATTGAATTTTCAAAGCGATAAAAAAGAGAAGCAGCAATTTTACAAAGCAGGAAACATTTAGACAATATTGAGTAACCTCATTTTATCAAAGTGATTTTTCAAATGTCATTATGTCAATGTCACGACTATTCAATGAATCATTTCATTGTTGAAGCTTGACCTATACCAGGGAAAAACTACTGTTGTTTTTATTATGTCTCAGTTAGGTCTATATATGTATATATATACTCTGAATTTATTGGGTTTAATTTAAAATGATATCTAAAGTACACCACAGCAGTGTGAGATTAGTGTATTGTATATCTCTAAACTTTCAGTCTTTTTAGAACAACATTCCCTCTCTAACTGCAAACAGACCTCTCTGTGGCCAGAAATAAGAACTCGCTTAAATATGGGAATATAGGCATTGTTTTAAATGGCAATGGGAAAAATATCTGTGGGCAATTTGTAGTAGCAACTTGTTCCGTGTACTAATAATCAAATCATAAAGGCCAGTTCTGAGGGCCTCCATTGCCTGGGAAATCTTCTCATGCTTCATTCATCATAAGATGTTTGTTTTAATTTATGTCTGTCATTTTGATTGTTTAGTGTATCTCCTTGGCTTCAGTGTTTTGTTACACTGCCTGTTTTGCAAATCTTTCAAAATTAAACATTTATTAATGTTAATACTGTTCATCTCTGAGTGGATCTGGCCCGTAGAAAGGCTCAGGGTGACACGCACACACACACGCACACGCACACACACACACACACACCCCAACACAGTGACTGATTCTGTCAACTTGAGGAGTGCTCATCTGTACTGACCGGCCTCAGACTTGCTTGGAATCTCAGTTCAGGACCTAAAGTCCTGCCAAGCCATCTTCAGTCTGAGAAATCCCATGTTGTTCTTCCCCTCTGACGTCAAAGAGAAAAGTTTAACGCCCGCTTTAAGGGCTGAGCTGTCGCCAAGCTCGATTCCCCCCTATTAGGTAAATCAATGTCAGCCTGCTGCCTGCTACCATCACTCCAGATGTACTCCTCCGCTAGATAAACACATCTACTGCTTCCTTTTTGCACAGCTTGTGTACCCCCCTGTTGACTTGTCTGGCTAAAGTGCCTCAGCAGGATTTGGTTATGCTTGGATAATAAAAGATCCGATACTGACATGGTGGATAAAAGGCCCGATTCCTAAAAATGTATTAAAATTGAAAGCTGTGCTAGTGAGCTCATTGTAGAGAAATAACAATTAAGAAATGACAACGACAATTATATGAAATGACAGGAGAAAAATCTACTCTTGGAAGTGAACAAAAGGTAGATTGAAAGGTCATTACTTACTATGTAGGCGCAGATAGGACTGAAAGCGTAGGTGCCACACACATAGAGGTGAGTGCTATTCAGCCGCAGCAGAATTTTTATGTAATTGAAGCAATCAGTCTGGATGGAAAACAAATGGAGACAGTGTGAAGTCCACATTAAATCCTTGCAACTGAATGGCCCTTAAAATCCGCCTAAAAATACTTGTGATCATAAGCAAATCTTTGAAAGCAAAACACTATTTGATTGATAGAAAAAAGGAAAAATGTTCCCTTTTCTCAAATACTGTTGGGAAAACCTCCCAGCATCAAACAGCAGCTGCCTGGTGAGCTCTCTGTAATACACAGACCAGAGTTGTACACTGCAGTACACAGATTACAGCGGTTTGTTGCCCAGGGATACAACAGCTGGCATGACAACAAGGTAACAGGCAGACAGAGAAAAACAAAAAAAGAGCAATTCCCCCGTGTGCCTCCACACTTGATGAATATATTTGTGGCTGGTGGAAACGGTTTTTCAACGCAAAATGTTAAGCTCATTTTATCTCCTCTAGTGATACGAGAGGAACATCTCAGAGACGACTTAGAAGGAGAAAACAAACACTGCACAGGTAAATCCACGTTTTCAATACTGGCATTACAAAAGTATTTTTAATTTTGTTTTTATTTGGTGCTTTGCTGGAAAAGTTAAAGAAGAACAAAACTGCTCTCACCTGCAGGTTCTTCCCTTTGAAGCTGCACTCCTCTCTCTTTCCAGCAGGAGTGCCCCATGTCAGCTGAAGATGAAAAAGAAAGTCATGTGAAATTCAGGAAACCATACAGATCCTACTGTACCTCAAGAGGACTGACTTTTCTTTAAGATCAAAATATACACAAAGAACTGAGGTACAGTAGGTTGTGGATACAGAACAAAAAAATGCCATTTATCTTGATGCGTAAACAAAAAATAAAGAACCAACTAGTTATTTGACTGATTATTTACCTCATTATTAAATAAACAGAAAAGTCTCACAATGAGCCCAATTCTGAAACTTTCTAAGCACAAACTGATTGTAATTCTTACTCCTTTGGTAAACTCACATTCTTCTGCAGCTTGGTCTTGCTGATGTCCGAGAGGCTGAGGGCAAACAGTGCCTCCCTGGCGCCAACGTAAAGCATGTCATCCTCCTGGCTGAGCAGTAAAGAGGTGTAATTGAAGACACCGTCCACAGAGAATCTTTTGGCTGACCTCTCTTTTGCATCTGGGAAACAACAGGAACAAACACACACACACAAAGAAGATATTCATCAGGACAGGACAGAGGGGGACAGAGCGGTACAGAACATTTCCCGAAGTTCAAAGAACAAGAACAGATTTGAATGTGCTCACAAACTACACTCACAGTGCTGCTAAGTTGTAACAACAGTTTTGCCTTCTTCACTGATTTCACAATACAAGGGCTTTAAACACTTGTTCAATATATTACAACATTTTTTCTGTTTGTAAATACAGCATACCTAATGTTGTAATTGTAATTGTAATGTAAACAAACATAAAAATCACATATAAGTGCGATATGCTGCGGTGTAAACAGCAAACCATAAAGTTACTTTTTCATAATCAACAACCACAACCTTGCATTTTAAATATTGCTTATGCTACATGGTTAATCCTGTAACTCTTTCTCAGATAGGCCCCCAAAAAAGGTATTTTATTTAGATATTTAAATAAAGGAGCCCTATTGGCCTATTGACCTTTCAAACATCTATGCGTGAAAATGCGCAAGTGAGCATTAATGCTTATTCTAATAACAACAGATTTAGTCTAGTTAGTGGCATATCATCAATTTCATAGCTTTCTCAGATTTGCAGTATCCTAGAGAAAAGTACTGTTATTCAGGACAGGAAACCATTCTTGTTATTAAGCATATGTAGTTTAAAAATAAACTAAAATAATTTAATATACATTTATTTTTTGCCAGATTGTTTTATTTACTGAGAAATAGATAAAACGCGAACTAATCATGAAGAAAGCCTTTTGAAATTTTATGTGCTTGATTTGTTGTTGCACGGTCACAAACACACTTATGTCAGTGGCTTCAATGCAAAGCGTTCACCTGACCCTACGGGACCAACTTGTGCTTTAGTGTCTTGCCCAAGGACACTCTGACATGTAGCCAGGAGAGACTGGGAATCGAACCACCGACCCTGTGGTTCGTGGTCGACTGCCTTACGACTGCCTTATCAACTCACAGCCGCCCCAGCCTGTTAGTACTCCTCACAGCTAGAAGGTGCCTGGTTAAAATCCACATGCTGGCTGCAGCCTTTCTGTTTGGAGTTGCTTATTCTCCCCATGCTTCCCACAATACAAAGACATCTAAATTGCGCATGAGGAAATAGTTGTCTGTCTCTGCATGTCGCTGTGTGTCAGCACTATGACAGACTGGTGAGACGGGCCTTGCCTCTCGCCCAGTGACAGCTGGGATCGGCTCCAGCACCCCAGCAACCCTGAACAGGATAAGCGGTTAAGATAATGAATAAATGCTTTGTTGGGCTAATTAGCAATACAAAAGTATGCAAAGAACTGTGAGATTTAAATCAGACAAGTGTGAGAGCCCTCAGATCACATTACATTAACATGGCAGACAGCCTCAGCCAGCTAATTTAGCAATTTAGGAATCCCCAAAAAAATGACGTATAACTCTTGAAAATGAGTTGCAACTGTAACAGATGGAGGTTTGTAGCAGTTAACTTGTGTGTTTTTTTACCTCTGAAGTACCACACAGAGGCTGGTGCGAGCAGCTTCCCAAACTCGACTGCTTATATTCTGAATTTGTTCAGGATTGCACTCATCATGTTAAAGTCAGGCAGCAACTCATTTTTGAATTATTCCACATGCCTGTTGAACCACAAAACCGCCCGAAACACCAAAATAATATCACCAGAAAGAAGGAAACAGTCATCACTTAATAAACACTGAGCCACAAATTTAGCAGGAAACAAGAACACATGGACAGATATCACATTAAGTCCAACCACGACTCAACATGTACCGGTGAGCTTTACTCATGCGCACAGATGTGCACAGATGTCAACGAGCCACGTCCACACTCGTCCTGGGATGGCCGTCTCTCTCCTTCTCAAGGCCAATCTAAATCCCCTTCATTCTGCTACTTGCCAGTGGATCTCTTTAGCAGGCAGTCAAAAAAGTCATATGAGTTACTTTTTCCCCTTCCACATTGCTCCCTTCCCTGCAGCCTCAAATCGTTCCTGTGATGGAGAACAGATTCAATGCACACATTCCCTAAACATCACAAATAACTCGGCCAATGCAGCGGCATTAGCAGCAGCATTTTGCTGCTTTGTACAGTGGACATGAGATTTCAAATAGGTATGACGAGATTTTTGGGGCAAGGCAGGAGGTCTGACAAATGCACACTTTTCAGTTTGACTTATGACGTATGATATACAGTTCAAAGACACAGAATATAAAAAACACATAGGTCAAATAAGCTCTGAAAAACATTACATTAGGGACATCTGAACTTTGTGACCATTCTTCAACTGGGGCCCAGTCTGTGTCTGATTGGCAGGATGTTATCACTTCATATCAAACAACAGCCTCTTCTAGAGTTCAACAAAGACATAAGATATATGTATGTCCTAAGTGTAATCAAATATTTGTACATCTTTTGCTTACATGCTTCATATCCATTGCAGGTCTTGACCATATCTTTGTAAATGTTTATCTAATATCTCCTATTCCAAACATATTAAACACACTCTGTCCTCCCCAGGCCGAAAACGCTCAGGGTCGCGGACTCGATTTGCTTGTCCAAATAAGATTACTGGCTCGTATCTGGGGTCGTAAACACTAATATTTGCTGCAGTTAAACCATTTACAGCCATTTCCCCATGTATAACATGCACACTGAATTCAAATTGAGACACTTCTTAAAGTAAGAAAAGACATCAGCAGTACATTTATCTCCAAAACTCCAGGTGGTGCGTTGGGCCATAAGGCAAATAGAGCCAGTAAACTGCAATAAATGTTTACAACCCACAACTTCAACTTTTCAATATGCTCGCAAACAAATGGTTCATCAAACACTCGAGGCACTTTGGCAGATGCTCGTCTTTCCCTTTGTGGGAGTGAAAGCCAGCTGCACAAGCCACATCTTGTCCAAAATCAAATTTTAGACCCTTTGTAGATCAACAGCCCTCACTCGGTTTAAAACATTGTGACATCTGGAGTCAATGAAGAATGGGGCCTGTCATTAAAATCAGGGGAGGGGAACCAAAAGAAGAAAAAAAATCTTCCCATTGTCATCCACAGGCCACTTAGGACAAGAAGAAATAGAACTTTTCCTATGTGAAGAATATCTAGTTTATTTCAAGCTAAATTAAGTTTGTTAAAAGCTGTCCTAGATGCTCATAAAGAGTTAAGCTCTGTCCCAGTGGACCCTGCAGTTGCCAGACAAAGGATGGCCATCTCTCCACTCAACAGGGGGACATATCCTAGCTTGACTGTCATGGCTCCCTTGGGTTTTGGCCATTCACTGGAACCAAAAGCAGCCATCCTTCAGCATATTAAAACTCTGTGACATAAATCACAGAGACATCTTTTTGGACAGACAATGGAATAATGAGCAGAGGACACTCATGAAACTCAGAAAGCAGGCAGCGGCTGCTCTGCAGGAAGATAGCGGGAGTGGGAGGGTCGAGGTCATAGTACTGAGTGGGAGATGTGGTAACCAGGAAGATGGGATTGTGATGCCAACTTATGAAGAAGCATGAAGACTAGGGAAAAAAAACTGTTACTTTCAAAGCACTCTGAGATGGATTTTTGATAAGAGCAGAAGGTCAAGCAGGAACAAATGTCAGTGCTGTGTCAAGTTGCAGTGGTTTCAAACAGACACTACAAAGCCTCCTCTCTCTCTCCTTTCATTTACGGCAGTTTGTTCCTTTTAGGAGTTTATTTTTCTGTACTTCCTGATGCAGCACGTCACTTGTGTGTTTTGACATTTTTGCAGCAGAATGCCGGCTGTCTGCAGAGACCAGCTGCTGAACTGCCTTTCACAGCCAGGCTCCAGGTTCATTCATCACCCGACTGTTTAATCAGCTGGCTGTCACCAAGCTCTGCTAAAGCTCATCACATCACACCTACCGTGAACTTACTGTTTTACTGTTGGGGCTAACGTGCTGAATTAGTTAGTAGCACAGGTTCTATGAATTTCGGCCTGGACGTCAAACAGAGGACAGGGGTTGCAACTGGCCAGTGATCCAAATCTTGGTCTACCAACACTCAAGTACTGAAATTAAACTCAGGCAGTGCATCCATTATTGTTTGAACGTATTGAAATTATTCAATGTACTTTGTAACTGTTCGATCAATCAATGGGGGAAAAATGATCCTTTTCTAAAACCTTGAATGTTTGGTGCCTGAAATTCATTGACTGTTGGAAACACATTCATATGTCATGCCAATGACAATCAGCTAAATAGAATAATAAAATTCTCCTTTTTTGTATTTTTTGTATAGTGTGATCCACTGAATATGAATTGCTTTTATGATTGAGGTGTCTTCCTGTTTTATTACTTAATAAAACACTGTCATGACTTGACTTGACTTGACTTGACTTGACTTGACTTTACTTGTCATAGTCAATTGTACACTGGGGTGGTGCTCCCCCTCTTGAGCATTACTAACAATGGGTTATTTTGGGAATTTTAAATTGTTTATTTGGAATTCTATTCATCAGATGTTCATTAGATGCGTAGTTTATCACAGTTAAATTTTATTAAGTTGGTTTGTCCCGTGCAATAACATGCACCAATAATAATAATAACAAATAAAATCCAGTAGAATCCAGCATGTGCTGTACAAATCGTACATGGCAAAAGTGTGAAAGTTTGACACAGAATCTAAATATTGGGCTTCACCAGCTTTTGACCACACCACAGCACCTATGAACACGGATTGTTACGATTAGTGCACACTCACCTGCGGAGGAGCTTGCACGTGATCTTTTGCACGATGCATGTTTACAGCTAGAACGGCTCCGATGTAGCAGACATGTTAGTGATATCATTTTATAATATGCTAAAATCCTTACCATATTTTTAACTTTTAGACAAAAATACAATTCAGAAAACTCAAACGGTGTGAAAAGTAAAGACCTCTCAATCAGCACATACATCAATTAAGATTTGCATGCTTATGAATCCTTTCATTCATACCACAGCAGAGTCTGCCTGCTCATCACTGAGGTAACCAAGATATCATCAGAGGGTGCCAGCTTTCAGACATGTGGCTGAGAAATAAAATACACGCCAGCACTCTCGCAGGCATCATACTTCACTGAAAACAGAGCAGGATTAACTTTTTTCCTAAGGTTTAATAGTACTCTAAGGGTGGGGCGAATGATTGGCTGCCTGGTAGGTAAATGTCTGCCAAGACACTCTTAAAAGCCCCGACTGTAAACATGCCCCAGATTTTCTAATGTAGCATGAGCCAAGTCACATGGCAAGGGGGCAGCAGGGACAAAGGGGGTTCGTGTACAAGCAGATTGAGAAAACTCAAAAGAGAGGAGTGCGAGCAGATATTAATATTATACTAACATTATACAAACTCATAATACACATTTATTACATGCAAGGTAAAAGACTAGAAAGACACTGCAATAATAAGTAACTAAATAAAATCAAACAATATCTCTGCAGCTACGAAACAGTGCACAGCTTCAAGGTTCTCTGTTTGACATGATTTGAGTACAAGCCTGATAGCAGGACTAGAGTCCTGGACAGCTTCAGACAGAAGTCACTTGAAGGTGATTGCAGCACTTAGTCAGTGACTACTGGAAACCAAGAGCAGCCTGTTCTGTGCTCCTGCTGCACGCCAGCCCAGAAACCTCTGGTGAGGAGGCAGAGTGGGTTACAGGGTTAACGCGAATCAATGTTTGTTGAACTTGAACAGTGCACAATTTTGTAGATGTAAAATAAATGAAAACTCCAAACCAGAACTTGATAGGGCCAAGGAGAGAGAAAGTAGCTCAAAGCAAATCTGGGGGCTGGTAGCACAGTGTTACACCTACAGAAAAGCTGTAAGACCATCAGGCCAAAAGGTATACACATGGACTGCGTTTACATATACTTTAGGAACCGGGGTACTCGGAGAAATCAGCTTTCTCTGGTAATCAGGAAACGGGTTTTACATGCACTCAACCTGTTTAGAGGGGAATGAAGTGTACATGCAGCAGAAGAGTAACCTGATTTCTCATCCACCTCAGACTTATTTTAGAAGCCTGGCGCACAGATTTTAACTGTATAATGACAGAAGATGCTTCCTTCTGACTTTTCTCTCTCTGCTTGTGCCTGTCTCTGTGTGTGTGCATGTAGCAGAGTTACAGCACAGAGGGAGAGAAAGGAAAGACACATGAAGCTGATCCACAGTAGTCTGAATGTTAAAAATCCACTAGGGAAAGTGACTTGTTTACATTTCTACGAGACACTTTGTGTAAATTTAATTTTCTGTCTGGACGTTGTTTTAAAAATGAGGCGGTATCGCCCCAATAACTCATTAACGACCACGGCTTTCATTCATTGTTTCACTCAGCTGCATACAGGGGGTCTGCAGCCTTTGGTTTTACACATGCGCAGTTGGAGAAAGCTTGGTTACTCATATATATGGCAGAGTTCTCTGACAGAAAGCTACCTGGGGAAACCCGGTTTACTTAATCCACCACCCCGATTTTGGAAACCACTTTCCCCATTTACATGACACTTTAGAAGGTTTCTTGAGAAAGCCGACTGTAGCCCTGTTATTTAAGCCAATGTAAACGTGGTCTGCTGTGATGTTTACAGTAACAGAACAGATGATGTGGTTTCCCTGTAAGTGTGTGTGTATACGATGTGTATTGTGTCTGTGTATACTATATATACACACCGATCAAGCATTGATCAAACATTATGATCACCTGTGCAATTCAATTGAATACAGTAGCTCTTTCACGAATTCTACTTTTTGAATGTTTTTGTAGTTTTTGTAAATGTGTGGACATGTTGAAGAGGTGGTTCTAATGTTTTGGCCACCCTGTTAAAAAAGAATAAAACTTTAGAACCACCTCTTCAACACGTCCACCCACTTTGAGCATATACTAGAATTATCACATTTCTGACAATTTCAACTTAAGAACTAAGAAACTATAAAACTGTAAAAGTAGAGTCTGTGTATGTATGCGTGTGTGTGTGTGTGTGTGTGTGTGTGTGTGCGTGTGTGTGTTTGTGGCAGCCCTCTGGCTCTGTGATGGCCTGTAGGTTTTTGTCTTGCCCTAGGCTGTGTTTGTTTGGTTTAGTTGTCTTTGTCTGTGTAGTCTTGCATGATGCAACACTACACATCCACACATTAACACTGTCGATGGAGTATTTCATTTGTTTAGTTTACATATTTAGCTGTAATTTATGTAAATAAACAGACGTTTTTTGATCTTGTGTATTCCCCTCCCTAGCCATGACCTCAGACAGTGCACACATTATACAGAAATACTGCACCTTACAGAAAATAACCAGCGCCCGCCAGTGTGTTTGTGGTGAGTGAGGATTATGCAGCTAAAAGGTGGCAATGATTCCACACTTAAGTGCAAAAAATGTGCAGAAAACATAACAGAAAAATATAAATTGAATATTCATTGGAAATACTGCAAAAATATATATATATAAAAAAAATCTCCTTTAACCTCTGTTAAAAAAAAGAGTAACCCGGGTATGTACTGAGAATGGTGAGTGCATAAAACATTACATTCCTCTAAAAGCGGTGAACAAGGGGCTGACACAGACATGCTGCTTTGCTCTGTAATTATTGGCTCTTAGGTGTCATTCTGATGCACTCTGGATTGGCACGCACCCACCAAACACTCAAAGCAGCAGAGGGAAGGAGTGCAGTGTTTATCACAGCTGACAGATTACAAAATCCTGGATAAACCTATGTGGATGGTCTCAGTGAGTCACGATAACTGAGTGCGTAATTCAAACACAGTGAGACACACAGATAGTGGTTGTAAATTCGTCTTCACTCGCAATTTAAAACATGTCTCTGTTTGTCGCCTGCGGGATGCCTCGTCACCCCATTCCCTCCACAATCTCACTCCTACCCCAGAGAGACGGTAGGAGTCAGTGGAATTCTGATCAACACAGAATGAGGCCATTTGTATTTTGTGCTCCAAGTTCTAGCTACATGCAAAACTAAAGCTGCTAAAAGAGTAACATCATTTTATAAATCGGATGTAACAGCTAGCACCCATTGTAGTTGGTAAATTAATATACTACCTCATATGAAAAACAATTTGGTATGTTTCAAGAAGTGCAGTTAGGAAAAGAACTCCTCTTACTCATTATAAAGTGTATTATAATTTGAAATGGGATTTAATTCCTGTAATTGGGCCTCATTAGCATTTTTTTATTGTTAGCCACAAATAGGCCTTTCATACGTGAAATTCAAACTGCATTCACATGCATATAATGCATGCATGTGATTCAGTGTTGGTGGATTGCATGGAGTTGGTGGCAGTTTGTAAAGCCACCATACAAAGATGTATTAGGTTACTGGGAACACACAAGGTACTTGTGAAGTTTGTTTGTCATTAGGTTATAACTAAATGTGAGCATTCATCAAAAACGTGTTTACAAAACAAGAAAACACTAATTGTCTGCATATTCTGAACCAATACATTTGCTTCACTATTGTGGATATTAAATCTCACGGTTACCACCAGGTGTCAAATTCAACCATGACTAAAGTTTTGACAATAATAACTTACGGGATATTGCGCAGCTTCTGATGTTTCATAGCCTAATTCATCTTCTACTACTTGAAATGTCTTTAATTTGGTAATTACTTGGATCTTCGTACACACAGACACACGCATGCACTCCAAGAAAGATTGGCTTGATGAATGAAACGATATGTGGCCAAGTAGACTTCAGGAGAGAGAAAAAAAAAAGTCATTTGTGTTGGCACTGAATCCAGATCCAGATGGCTTGCAGTCACTTGCAGATGGTTTCTGCTATCCCATCAAAGCACACTTTAGTACATGACTATTGCTGTTGTTTAGTTTGTATACTGGTTCATTTTGATCTGGGCTTGTCTGCAAAGGCCCTTGATGAGAAGTAACTTATGACGAGAAGTGGTCAAGCATATATGCTCCATGCTAATGAATTTTCTTACACAGACCCCGCTTCTTTTAAACAGCTGTAAGCTTTCACTCCTGCCATTCTACTGTCACATTTATTTTCTGTAGTCATGCTGCTGAGAGGAGCGTCGTGAGCTCAGGATCGCCAAACTTGCTGCACCAACCTCCATGTTTTGGAACGAGGATTACTCTTTCCTAACACAGTTTAAAAAATATTCAGGTGTGTATCTGTCAACAGGTGGCATACGGATGTACTGACAAGGACAAAGCCTCCTCTCTTGTGCCAATGTGTGCTACACCTGCAGACAGCAGCATACTGTTGGTTTTTGTTACATGAAGCCAGAATTCGGACCCAAAGTCAGAAACTTTGAAAGAATCCTTCAGCTCAGTCTACATACTATACAGTCAGCCAGGCCTCATAGGGACACAAATATGAATAAGGGGCATGTGGAGTGTATTAACACACTGAAACTGAATCAGGAAAGCTCTGACTTTTAATAAAAGATATATGAGATGGCTGCTTCTCACCATTTCAGTCCTGACACAACTTAAAAAGGAAACCTGAAATGTTTCATGAAAAATAAGAGCACACATTTAGATTATATAGTTAATGTAATATCTATTTTCTAATGTAATATATATTTACATTACAAAATATTGCCTGGTCTGGTTTTGTCTATGGATTGAATTATGATGGACTATGGTACTAAGGTGTTTGGTTTATTTTTTTGTTTTTTAAAAACTGTTGCTATTAACAATAGCACAAGGTGACGTTAGGGTGAAACACAAAAGCCAGCGTATCATAGTACTTCATCAGACTCAAATTACCCAAATTATTTTCAGCACACACCTGTGTGACTATTTACAGTTACACATCTAAAAACAAAGTGTAGACAGTGAAAGATGCAAAAGCACCATGTTGTCACATTTATGGTGACAATATGTACAGTTTGAAAGTGATTTGTGTGTGACTGTGCAGAAAACCAACTATTTTTGCTCGTATAGGAAAAAAGTGCTTGGTGATAAAAACTGTAGTTTTTCAACACCCTTTTAATATCGAATGCGATAAAGGCACATGCTTTTCTGTGAGTATCAACAATGAGGTTTAATAAAATGCATTTCAGTGTCATAAAAGAAAATGTTAAGTAGTTTGACTTCAATTCAAAAGCTGTACAGGGTTATTTACAGCCAGCACCACAGAAACCATGTCAATGCTAAATGCTCTACCATTCTACGAAAAATCAAATTAATTCCATCATAAAAGTTTTCTTCATGCCACAGTGGACGTAACTGTGAAAATCACTGCTGCAACATGTTAATGTGGTATTCTGGAGAAACCTCCGCTGCATCACAGCAATAGAGTAAGAAAAAAAGGACAGCTCTATAACCTCAAATTCCTCTCCGTCCATCTTAATTACCCTCTACACCATTATTTCTCTCCGCTTGCCATTTTCTTCAAATCAAATGTTCCTTGTTGAAATCTGCCGAGACTGAACTTTTCTGTACATTCCCTGGAGCGTGCAAGGGATGCAGCCATTAAAACGTCCAAAACAGACGGAGCTGATGTACTGTAATTATTCTCCATTGTTGCGGCTGTTATGCCGTTGTAATGCAGGCACTTGTGAGCGCCACCTCTGCTGGAAGCCGCAGACCACTTTTCTTTCAGGATCAGTGGGCGTGTCCTTGTCGGGTTTTAGGTGGGCATCGGAGCATGTCTAAACCCTCATGAGTATTTGCACTGACCCCCCTCTCGCAGCCCCTCCTCTGCTTCTGCGCTGCGATCCACACCCTGCCAAGGTCACTGGATTAGCATGCATGAGAGAAAGAGCACAATATTCTCTGAACATAAACCAAATGGTAACGGGAAAGGACACTGTGTACACGGGGTATGCGAGGCGCATCCAATACCTCGGCTTAAGAGAAGGATTTTGATTGGGTTCTGTACTAGTACCCTGTGTCAAAGTGTAAGACTGAAAATGTGTCCTTTGTTTGAAAAATTATATACAGTCCTTTGATGGAAATGTGCCAGCTTGAGGTGCTGTGGCTTGGAAATCTTTATTGTCTGACCAGTGTATAAAATGTCTTCTCTCTTCCATGTCACCGTGTCTAGAATTATATAAAAACTGAAACCGACTATTCAAATGAACACTTTGAAACGAACAATTCAAATGAACATTACCTGCAATCGGGGACAGAACTGGATCTTTCATGTGATGAATAACTAATATTGTTATAAAATTTTCCTTGAATAGAGAGAAAATAAAGGTGATCACTATAGACTGACATTTGGAAAGAGCCAGTCTTTATGCTGAGCTACTATCAGTCTGTGAGCTTAATATTTAACAGAAATAGATTGAAGTTCCACCAATCACCAGCAAGACACAAATAAGAGAAAACCGTTGAGAGTAATGACTAAGATGAGTCTTATTAAATGCAGAAACTGGGTGACCTCAGTACTCAGAATTTGAATCTCTCCAGCTTGTTCCAATAAAAGAAAAACAAAGAGGTAAAACAAATTATCTCCTCCTCACAACATCCTGCCTGAGAGGTTTGTGATAAGTGAACGATACATGCCGCATGCCTAGCCGATGTTAACTGCTTCAGGTCCCATGATCCTTTGTGCTGCATCTCTGCAAAAGAGCCATAATGAAAAACAGACAAGCTCTCACACTGCAGCGACCACAAAAACCTCCACTTACTGCACATGAGAGATTAGCCTGCTCATTAGGAGCGAGGGGAGAGGGAAGGAGCACAAAAAGAAAAGGGACACTTTTCCAGGAAAAAGGCTGTGCTGAAGCAAGGGTCCATTCTAAAAAAAAGAGCCTGGGCGCCCACTTTTTCTTACACAACTACAAACCAGAATAAAAGTTTAAAGGGGTGCCCTGCTTCACATGTTTTGTAATAGTGGTTTGGGTTGAACTGAGACAAGTTTATATACGAAGCATTTAGCATGTGAGTGATGATGCGGACCCTGTTTATGCAAAGCTGCACTTTTGATGAATAGGTTACACTCAGTGTCAGTGACATTTCAATAAGATTCTCTACACTATATTATTGGCTGAAAAGCATGTTGTCTCACACTACTACTTACGCTCCTCAGCATCAATCACAAGCTGCTTATGTCAAAATACATGAAATTTAGATTATGAATGCTGAGTGCAGCAACGCAAATGGGGGAGGAAAAATCCGTGGTTTGAAAAAGACTCGGTTGCTGGGAACCAGCCTTGAGCCAATGTAATCCATTTAGTACTTTGAGAAACGAGTTAAATGGCTCCAGTATGTGAAAGCTTGTTCCTGGATATGAGCGATGCCAGCTTGAGATGGTGCATGTGATTTACAGCATGACGCCTGTCTCGGTTTGCTAAGGAGCGAAGGAAACGAGCATGTTTTTCTTTAGGAACTTCAAATTCAGACAGGTAGTGTTTACAGGAGCCAAAATACACCTACATCCACACAAGCCTATACTTTGGTAGCTGCTGGATTGGCAGTTGCCTTTATCAGCAGTTTTGCAAAGCAGACACAAGGGCAGAACAAAAACACACTGTGCGAACAAGGGAGCTAATATTAAGAATCAACGCAATGTGAGTGTTTAGCAATTCTTCCCTGAATAGCAGTCAATTCCCCCTGTGTGCCACCTTCAAACAGCAACCTTATTTCCCTCCTAGTTCATTTGTCATAAGCCGCCATAATGTATCAATCAAATACCAAAAATCTGTCATAAGAACAACTAGCATAAAAAAAGCCCCCTGTTTTACATGATCAAGTTTAATCCACAGTTATTACAATAAGAGTAGCGCTGCATTGTGTGTGTGGAACATTACATGCAATGAAGTCAGGTACAGAAACAAGGAGACACATTAGGTTTATTTTTGTGATAAATAGTCACATTTAGCTGAACCTTGCAAAAAAGTTTATTATTATTAAAAATAGAGGAAGAGTCCAGTGTGTTTGAATACATGAAGTCTACTGTAATAAGAGCAGCTGAACAGTTAGCGGAGACCTAATTGTTTTGCTTTATTTGTTCTTCTTTCAGAGAAATCTCAGGTTATGCCACGCACATTTCAGCATGCCATTCTGTAAAGACTTAGGGTAAAAAATAAATAAGAAAGACACAGGGAGCAATCTTTTAATTGCACATATTTATGAGAAGTGGTTTTTGTAATGTGGGTGTCTTGGCAAGTGTGCATGGGGGCCTGTAAGCACGTCTGGGAGTACAACTTTGCAGAGCCTGCTACGTTACACATTACAAACAGCTGTTTGTTGTGTTTATTCACCGCTGACCTGAATATGATATTTCGTGTGAGCTTGAGAGTTCTCTAAACCCTGTCCTTCTTTAGTTACTGTGCTACAGGCTTTGCCACACCTTCCTTTCTCACACTGCAGATTACAGATTTTCCCACAAAACTGTTAGTAAGCTTTGAAACAACAGGCCATTGTAAACGTAAGCAGACTCCTTAGTTTGAGGTGGTGATGATATATTTGTTTAATCAGGTTTCTCAGCTGCAGCCAGCTAATTAAGCTGCTTTATACCTTAGTTTTAAATGCACTCTGGCTGAAGTTTCACGTTGCCAGGCATAAAACTGGGAACAATGTATAGGGATTATGTAAAGATTGAACAGGATGTGTTTCATATGTCCTTTAACTACACAAAATAATTTTGTAAAAAAAAAATAAAATCATCCAAATGTTTTATTACAGGGTGCCACACATTCAACAGCCTCATGCACAATGCTTAAGAATAATGATTCTCAATCTAGAGTATGGCTCAAACAATTCCTTGAGAAAGTTGATTACTAAAACCCCTTATGCAATCAACATAACTAAATTCAGTATACTGTACTGTTGTCCAGTGGACTAGGTGTTTGAGTGCTGAAACGAGAGAGACAATGGCAATGGTAAAGAGAAGAAATGGGCCAGATCTGTGACCTTCAACCCACAACAGAATTGATATGTGTGTCTCCAAAATGATATCAGACGGGCAATTTTTAGGCCCAGCTGTGGTAATTTTATTAATTACATTATTTAACCTGCCGTTACAGTTATTGAGCTGCGATTGGACAACTGCTTTTTCAGCAGAGTGAGACAATAACATAATCTAGATTAAATAAAAGTACTGTGTGCATTCTCACTTACTGTATGGGAAGCTGATGCGCGGTGTGACATCATCCTCAGTGGCCATCACTGATTGCAGGCAGCTAGCCAATAGCAGTACAGCAGCCAGAAGACAGTGGTCAGTTGCAGCAGTTATCCACATGGTTGTCTGATCCTCTCACTGAGACATACACCGATTTACAGTATACAGTGCTTTAAGATTCCTTGAAATTCATTAAGCTCCTCTTGACTCCAGAGCGGTTTATTCTCTCACTCCCATTTTCCTGCAGGCTAAGGGGGACTGAGCATGCCCTTGACTTGATTCTTGTACTCCCACTGGTCTTTACAGATGGTTAGTAGACTCTTATCACAGAGCAGAGGAATCCTTTCTGGATTAAAGGCAGCTTGTTTTCATCCACTCATGTTGCTCTTCGGTGGATCAGCACTAAGCTCCGACTTGTGGCCATTTAGTTAAAATCATTTTGGATCTGTAGAGAAAAGAAGGAGAAGCTGTTTCTACGGGTTTGATCCATGTTAAAAAAGATTAAACACCAGTTAAAACAACAGATCCATTTCCAACATCTGACACTATAACCAACAAAGCAGAAAGAACTGATCCATTTGGCAGTGGTTCATTCTGGAGGATGGACAAGCAGATCAACAAATCAAGAGTGCAGGAGTTAAGATATCTATCCTCTTTGACAGCAAACAACGATGTTACCTAAATGTCCCACCTTATCTCCCTTTTCCTGAGACTTGAATAATTACCTGTAGCACATGGCTTCAGCAAACATATATTTATGCTTCTAATGTTTACTCTCTGGCCACACTGTCAAATAAAAACTCAAACAAAATCATGCAGACCACCAGCCAGCTCACATGAACACACACATTATGTGGTAGCGCAAAGGCTTTTGCAAACTTTTAAGTCTAAGTGTATGTTTGCTGTTTGCATTGCAGGCCACAAAGTTTTTCTATGAGATAAAATGCCTGCTGGATTTTTTTAACTCCTACATTTAATTATGCTGTTGTCAACAATTGGTAAAAGATCCCGAGAAGATAATATGGGAGCTTGGCTTGTATACTGTGTCTATGTGGAAGAAACAAATGAAAGAACAGTGAGTCCCAAGACAACTCTGTAATTTGTCTCAAAGAGGCCCAATGAACACATCTGCTCTCAGACTTTTATTGGCTTCAGTGTGAGTGTGCAGATAAGGAGCCTGTTATGTATGCTGAGATTGTATTACTTAGGAGGGGGTCGACTCTCTTGGTAAACACCTGACATTGGTATTACTCTACTCTGGAATCTGCTTCATGCCTATAACAAACACGGGGCACAATCTATTTATCTTTTCAAAGTTGCATTAAAATAAAATAGAAATAAAGTTGTTCTTAAACAATAACCTCCATTGGTTTAAATTGCATACCTGTTGCAAAACTGAACACAGATCCAGCTACATTAGCATTCATTTATTTACAGGTAAATCATGGCTACGGCCACCTTGCAAACTTTTATGGCTCTTCTTTTGTCTCCACCAACACTAAATTTCCTAGCGCAAATATGAACTATGTCTGACTGCTCTTTGATGACACGTAAGTAATGAATGCTGTTTAGCAGTTCTTATTCTGGAAACACTCGTCTGTTCAGCCAAAAGTGATGTTATAGGAGCAAAGAGAGCAAAGTAAAGCAATTTGTTTTGCCTGGAAAACTAAAATGAGCTGAACGATGCTATAAGGTGCAACAGAGCTGAAAAGAACTGCAAAATTAGATCTAAACTATCTATTGCTTTGTTATCGTAACCAACTTTTTGCGTATTACTAGTCATTTCATCCGATGTAAAACATTGACTAAAGCTACTTTAAACATAGCCTTGCTAGATGCTCTGTGAGACTGCATTTGACACAGCAGTGCTTTACATTGAATATTAATAAAACATGCTAATATGCCCTTGATCACAATGTTAAAATCCTAAAATAAGTGTTTAGCATTTTAACCTTTTGTTACAGTGCAATTGCTCATTAGCACAAAACAAAGAATTAGAAATGTTTATGCTTAAATTGAAATTTTGTTAACCTAAATTCAAGGTTAGGAAATAACCAACATTATTACGACTTTTCCTGAGTGCAAACTGAATTATTATGGTTTCAGCAGCGTCCTCAGGAAAGTGTAGACACCGCGGTTTAGTGATCAAAGCAAGAACTGTTATGGGATGTAACACAAATCACTACTTCTTATTGCCCGTCTCCCCTGAGCTCCCACATCCAGTAGGTAGTGACGTTTATAAAGTACTGTAAACACTGGAGAGCACATGGCGTCACTGGACTCTGCATCACTGCAACTACTCCCACAGGACCTCATCCAAATATTTACAGTTAGTAAATCCAAAAACAGAACAAGAAAAGCAGGATTCAGAGGTGCTCATGGTTATCTGGTGAGACAGGGCTCAGCTGAGGAGTTGCATTTAAAACTTCAGATGGGTCTGGAAAAACAGGACAAACTGCAGCAGCCAGCAGGATGAATAGATTTACAGCCCATCCCTGACTTGTAACTGGGTAACACACTTAGACTGGCACCAAGCAGAATTGGAAGTTGGCTGACTGAATGGATGCTTTACTCGCTGGCTGGGGAGCGGACATTTTTGTAGATAGGCAAAAGGTCATCTGTCTAACTTATACCATGGCAACACACACTGCATGTTTTACTGAATACAACATAGGAGACCCCTTTCCCCCTCATCTCTTCATCTGTGTCTCTTTCTGCCCCTGGGGTCTTGAGCAGTAAGCCTGTGTCACTCTTCACTTTACTACCACCTGCACTGGCTCATGCTGCTCTAGTGAACTGAATCACTGGAGGCCGATACATCCACCCGTGATCCTGTAACATTACCTCCTCCTCCTCCTTCTCCTCCTCCTCCTCTGCTGGTCCCTCTCATGTCTGCTGAGACTGCAACAACAAGCACGGCAGACTTGCATGTGTCACACGCTCCAGGTCTCTGTGCTCCCAGGGCATATCCTTATGTAACTCCAGAGGCTTTTTAAATTTTAATGAAAAGAGAGAGTGCTGTTAGGAGGGTTCCCTGGCTCTCTGATAAATTAGGAAACTTTCTGACTAATTCTGTAGCACGGCAATGCTCGAAGAAGTTTCTCATAACGTACCGCATTCAACTTTCAGTGCCACCAAATAGTAATTAGCACAATAAAAATATCTTTAGTGGTCCCTGTGCACAACTATGTGGTACAGGTACAGTAAGAGGTGTCTAGCTGAATAAATGTCACGCGCACATCCTGGTCTTTTGGTACACTGTAATTGGTTATTATAATTGTTATGCTTAGCACTTTTAGCAAATTTCTCCTGTTTCAAATTACAACTGATAAAATATGTGTGCTCAGTCATAACTAACAATGAAAAATAAAATGAAGAAAGGCTCGTGGGTGTGACAACTACTGTATAATGTCCATACCAAATTGACAAACACTGCACCCATCCCTACACAGTCTTTGTTGACTACTATGTCACAAATACATGGATTTCAGTCAAATAATCCTGTAACATCCTAATCCATTCTGAAGAACAATGAGGCATGGATCTGAAGTAAAGGTATTAAATATTAATAAGCATTAAATCATATTTGGCACAGAGTGCTCGACTAAAGAAACTGATCTTATTAGAAGCAACAATTATAGGACTTAGTGTATAAGATTAAAGCCCCGTTCAACTGGAGCAGTTGCAGTGTAGGCAACCCACTATGTTCAATGCCATAGGACCCATCTGTTCATCTAGGAGAGGGTCTGCTGCCCCTTGTACCTATGAAGGGGGAATCTGGTGCCATATTGCTTAAGGCTACAGATTCATTAACCTTTCAAAAATCCCTCGAGGCTCCCTATTAATACCTGCATCTGTTAAAAGGAGAAAAGATGTGACAGACATATTGGACGATATAAAATACTCCGCCAGGTCACGGTGAGTTCACTGGATAGTGAACAGCATGACTGCTAAACGTTTGCCAGGTTTGCATAAAAAAAACACTGATATCTATGCTTGACCCGCTCCCAGTAACGCATATTTGCAAAGTGACTTGTCTCGCATTTAGGTTTTGTCCTCAACTGAAACACTCATAGAGATAATCAGCAGCCTGGCAGGCTGCTGAGCACTATCACACAGAGGTTGACATGAGGTAAGATTGGGCCGCTGTCCACTCCATTGACAGTATCGCACAGTACATCTAAGTCCTAAGCAAAGGGAACTATAAAAGCATTTGCATTTAATTGCACAGGAGCAATTGAATTAGAAACGGTGTGAGTTTTTGCCAGGTTTAAGGGTGACTTTGTAAAACCTTATGGGACTTTGGGAATTTTGTAAATTTATTATAAAAATTATATTTCACTTCAAGTATGATTTCAGTGACATTCAACTGTGGATCTTTCCATTTACTGACATTATGAGCTCTTGTGCTTTGTTTGTATAGATTCCCACTCATGGCGCATCATAATTAAACGCAGCGTTAGCCTCGTCGCTTTAGAATGTGAGTAATTACTCATCACTTACTACTTAGAGAAAAATTAACCACATTACTAAGGACTCAATGGCAGATAATTATTTCTCCAGCTCAATCAAACAAGGCCTGCACAGCATCTGCATCACATCTTCAGTATTTAGCATATGTTGAAATAGAGAACGATTTATTGTGGTCGAACATGCGGCCACGCCTAAGTTTTATTGACTGTACTGACCGTCAACAGCTAGCTTAGGTCCCTGTGGCTAAACAAAACATAGCAGCACTTTAGTCCCATCTGGTAAATAACTAATAAACACATGACCTTTGACCTGTATTGGTAAATTACCTACACTTTTTGGATACTGAGAAGATACTGTGTATTAAATACAGCACGGTGTCCAGCACTTTGTGTGAGGACTGGGTACCAAATTCCCTCTCATCCAGCCCACCTGGGAATGATACAGGGGTGAGGTAAAGATGAAAGTTTCAGCTGAGCAGACTGTTTGCAACACCAAGATAGCAGTCTTCTAAATAAATCACGGCTGGGTTAAAAATAAACTGTAACCCTCACTCGAAGCAGTCGAGGCAGCAGCAATTGTTTCCTAAGCTGGCAGAGCTCATAGTAAATTCATTATCACAGTGACTGTGTGAGAATATGCAGCGTCAGTGCATGAATCAGCATGTCTGAGAGAGGGAGATCAGTGATAAAGATGCTAGACAAAAATGAGGAGTAATGACGTCACTTGCTGCAAAGGCCTGCACATCAAGATGTTACTCGACTACATCCACTAAAGCCTTTTAAAGCCTTCTTCCTACAGTATGGTTGTGAAGTGGCTTACGTCAGCATGTTCTTCTAATGTTGCAATTCCAAAATGTCAGTAAACCGTTTCAAAAATCTCACTCAGTATTCAACAAACACACCGAAGGAGAAAGGAACAACAGGAAGTCTACACTAAATAAGGCTAAAATCAGTAGGACAGTACATCTTCACTGGTACTAAACCAGCTAGAAATGTCCAGCCCTTGTTGCATAAAACGTCTATCTGAGACAAAGCTCCCGTACATCATCACAGAGAAAACTTTGAGCGGGGTTTAAAATGATTAACCTCGGTATAATTCATTCCAAGCTAACTGCAAAGCTGTTAAAACTGGTGAAGTGTCTTACATCCAGTTTGTTTCTTAGAGAAAATTCCTATAGAGCAGGAAAATGATTAAAGATTAAATGTAAATAATTGAACGAGGTTGTTTTGAAATGTCAACAGACATAAAGGAATCAATAATATATGAGCTATCACTGCTTTCATAGTTCTCCTAAGTTACGACTCAGAAGAAATACAAACATACACACATAAAACAAGCACAGAGAGAAAAATGTTCTTATATTGTCTTCTCAATATCATTTCTACCCTGCAGGTAACATGATTTTCTTGGCTCTGAAGTGAATCGAGGCCTCAAAAGAGATTTTGACTCAGGATAAAATAAAAACCTTTATGCAAGCTCCAACTTTTAGGTCTATAATACGGAACAGCTGCACACTGAGGATTCAGGTTCCTACTGCCTAAAGGGAAACTCCCTCTGAAAGAGACAAATTTGTACAAACAGCACAAAAAGCAGATCTGACTGCTAATCAGTCCCCACTGATTTAACATAACGCTCTCAATTTCCTATATGCAAATGTGTTTTCCAAATGATAGCTAGTGGATGATGATATAACTTGCAAGACAGCAGATCATTTTAGCACTGGTTCAGAGTTTGTGAGTATATTTATTACATCCATTGTATTCTGCTGTTTGCCAGCTACAGATGGCACAAATCTCAAACAACTGACCACGGCTCACATTTGTGCTAGTGTCCAAAAAGGTTCAAATCTTGACAGAGCTAGAAAAAAAAAAGCCAAATCCCCACATTAGTGGTAACTTTTTCCTGGACACAACAGGGTGTGTCACCTGTATTTGACATTAATATAAAAGTGTAAAAGAATTGAAACCAACAGACTTTGCTGCATAATTCATTAACGTGTGTGATCCCAGAGTGATAATATGAGGATACTGACTTTTCCTGCTTGTATTATTAATTATTCATAGAATTATCTTTCTATTGATGCTTGGCTAAAATGCATCCTGCTGTGGTATGTCCCTGATGCCTTCAAATCTATGATGACACTGTTTTTCACACCATAAAATAACAGGAAAATAATACAAATTAGGGTTTTTGCTATAGAAGATGTGCACCTACTAGAACTGTTTTATTAGGTCATAAGTCATTTACATAAGGAAATACCCATTTACTGATAAAGTGGATAGCGATAAAAGTATCCTTTTAATACAACAGAGTGTACTTACTGAACTACACTGCAACTACAGTGGTGGAATCAGCTACCACAACTGCACAATGCTCCAAATTCACTGTAGCAAAAAAACAATGTGCAGAATTTGTGTGTGTGTTTCAGCAAATTTCCGCAACTAAAAAAATAAAACCTGTAGTCTGAAGATGGTTTTTATACGTTTTTTGTAAAACACTTACAACAGAATCCTCTGGAGAAGTAGACTTTGATAGTTACTGTTCAGAAGGTTATCTGCAGCCTGCAGACTAATGGCAAATATCTTTCACTGACCACCACCTTTCAGAGGTCCTTGATGGAAATGTTCATTACTTGCAGTGTAATTTGAAAGCCATTTTGTTAAATCTTCTCACTCAAAACTACAAATTATTAAGGAGATGAATGTGTCAATCAACTTAAGGTTTCCCAGACATAAGTTGATGATGAGGTTTAGCTGTGTCATGACAAGAACTGAACTCAATCTGCTCATAATCAACTTATTAAAGTGCGTATAAAAACACCCCGATCCACCACTTTGAATCAGCTTTTTTCTCACGTGTTAATTAACACGTGAGAAAAAACGCCTGGGCTCCCCCAGTTGGCTTTGCGTGACCCTGTGCTACCAGACAGATCTGTGTTAATTGTTTAAATACAGTGTGTCCACTGTTTTATTATCCCGTCTTGTCTGTGGCCCACTCTCAAAGATGTTCATTAAAATACAGTGATGAATACAGATTTACATCCACTCTTGGTGTGCGACGGGACTTGTCTTCCTTTAACATATATCCCAACATGCTATATCCACAGTTTGTTGAAGTGAAGAGAAAAACAAGAGAAGCGACACCACTTCAACTGTGATCCTCAGCTCAAACAGGCTCTGAGGAATATTCAAACTCACTTTTACATAACTGTACATACTGCTCAGCTCTGCCATGCAGGAAGGAGCAATTATCATTTCAAACAAGTGAGTGAAGCAGAACTGGCAGAGGAGATAAGTGCTTAAAGGAGAGTTGGGGTCACCTTATTCCTTCTGATACAGACTTGCCCTTGCCTCAAATTATTCAAGCCTGACGGGGAACAGTGGGAGATCGGTTCTTGAAAAACTTGCAAAGCGTCAATAATAAGCTGTGCGTGTCAGTCAGAGCGCAGTGTGATAGGAGGCATAATTTCCCTTGAGTTCCACTTGATCGCAGCCCTGTTACAGAAACTATTGGAAACCTTTAGAGATGCACAAACCACGCATGGGGAAGTATCTTTGCAGTATTTAAAATGATTAGACTACAAACTGGCTGCCAAATAAATTACATACTTTATTATGTGCTTTGAAGTAAAAAAAAAACAACCACACACTTTTAACCTGATGACCTATTTAAAAAAACTGTGCTGACCAATTAGAAAACAATCATAATTATGTAGAGCATTTTGCCTTGGGTGGGAACAGTACAAAAAAACTGGAATTTAAACTTTCATATGCTTTGACAGAATGTAATTTAATACTTGTCTAAAGACGTCAGCAGTGAGGCAAAATAAGGCATTTGATTTATTTCCCTGCCACTCTGCTTCTCCTTGTGGCCTCCTGGCCCAGATATACAGGAAACACTGTTTTGCCATCAAAACTCCAGATGGCCACAACACTCAACATCTCATTCATCAGCCGGGATGTTGATGATGATGTTGATGATGATGTCAGTCAAGACTGTGAACAAACTCTGTTGCATGACAAAGGAGAGCCAAAGATTTACAGTCATGTAATCAAACAATAGAAAGGGCTTTGTGAGGTCTGGACCATGCTGTACTAGCATCATAGGTCATTTGCTAATTACATCATCAAATCCAAAATGTTGGCTATTCATAGCAGGTTGTTCATCTCATGACTTAAATATGGAGTCAGGTGGAGCAGCGGCTAATCCCTTCAGTTAAACACAACGTGAGGATTAATTTCTTTACACGATTTGACAAGCAGGGCAATAGGATTTATAAGCGTATCAGATGACAATATTCAGTTTCTGGCCCCTGCTTTAACTCATGAGAGACCGTGAACTCACTTGACCGCATTCACGTAACCACCAAACCCGACCGCAGAACCATTCACATTACTCTTCTCAATGAAAAACATAACAATTAGTCGCTTATTTTTTAAGTTTGGCACTTGAAGGCAGGTGGGTGTTTACTCTCAGCAAACAATGCAAATTTGAAAGGAACAGCTGAAGCACTTCTGCTTTGTTTACTGTGGAGTGGGGCCTGTGACTTCCCAACCAATAAAGGAAGCAATAAGTCAACAGTATGGTCCCTCCTAGGCAACAATTCTGCTGATAATGCCTGATACATTGGACAAATAAAGAATAGGGTCATAATGAAATTATTCGGCTAAACTACTTCAACACTAAACTAGGGAAAAATAAAAATGCTTGCTTTGATCAGTAAGGGACTGTACTGTAAATCCAGCTCTAATATTTATTTGGAGCACTACATCAGTAGTAAAAGAAAACGTTTTTATTTGAGACTACACTTTTAACCCTAAACCTAAAATAATTTCGATACAGTTTGTACTGACGGCTTGTATTGACACTTACATTAAATGATGTCCAACATCACAGCACGTGGATAGACGCACTACAGTTCAGTCAATGGCTCATTTATCTATTCTGCTCTGATAAACCTTTACCACCTGCCACACGCAAGAATAGAAGTTCTTTGTTTTTATTGCCGTAAAACACGGACCTGCTTGGTCATTCCCTGTGTAAATATTGAATCTTAAGGCTTTTGTGCAAAATAAACACAAAAACTGTGAGCATATCCCTCCAACTGAAATATAAGATGTTATTATCAGTGGATCCACACGGAAAGAATTCCAGGCACATAGAAAGTCTGCTTTCCATTACAAAGTCACAGTTTGTCTTTTTCCTCTGCATTTCTTTCAAAACAAGAGAAGGAAAATGGAGGCGACATTAATTTCACTCTAGAGAGGAATGTGTTGCATAATGTATTTCCATCTAAAGACAGACACCTCACTAAAGCCCTCATCTAAAGCCACTGTGGAGGACACTTCTGACACCCTAAAACACTTGTAAGACTCATGCATGGATTTAAACTCAAAGTAACCGTAAAGCTGAATGGATGAAGGTGTGATACCCAGCCTGGTTTGCAGGTTTGCACTGTCCATCTTGATTATGGATGTGTGGATTCTACAAGAACTACTGAGTTACTATAGAAATACTGCAGCACTAACCCATTCTTCTCCACAGGTGTATCTGAAAATGAGACTGTAGAATTTTGCATTAACCTCTCACAAGCAGACCAAACGTGGAATAGAAAGCTACAAAGGTTAAACGCAAGAATAAATGTTGGAATTCGAGTACAAACACTACAGAAACTGCATTTAATGATTAAAAGTATACTCTCTATATGCTTAACAGACTTAGAGTTCAGCAAAAATACTGCATGTGTCTTAGGGCTGACGTCATTGTGTGCATGTATGAACCCACAGCTACATATTCAGGCTTGTGAAAGTGATCTCAGAGTGAGAAGAAGTAGGTAGAAAAGTCAGATTAGAGAAATGAACTTCAGGCTCATCAGCGTGGCCTCAGGGGAACATCACCTGCGTGCAGAGCACTTCTTTGGCTGGGCGTCAAAAAGCCTGCAGGGCCTGGCCAGCCTTTTTACAGGACCTGAAGGTCCTGCTTAATATGAATGGCCACACAACTGGCAGACAAAGCTATGCATAGATACAGAAACAAGGTTTTAGTGAATGCAAATTTAAACTATTTAACCTTACTGCCCATATGTAAAGACCAAGTGGGACTTTTCACACTTCAGGTTGCAGTAACACTAAAAGAATTCTTGCAGATTCCTCAACCCGGCATCCCTTCACTGCCTCTGCAGGAAAGCTCAGAGAGACCAAAATATACGTAGGATTTTCACACATTTCTCTTTTCATTTGAGGTGAACGACAAAACCTTTTGGATATCATCGGCACAAACTTGCCTAAGCAGATGAAAAGGCAATGTGGCTGGCTTTATGGCTGCCCCGTCCCTGAGTGCAAACTGGCTTCAGCCCAGCGAAATGACTGTTTTCCCACATCTCTGTACTGTATGGGAGGCTGCGTAGACACACACATTCCCATCAGTTCATACAGATAATTTCCAGTCCCTCTGGAGTCCGGACACTATATGGGGTATCACTAACCTTTTGGGAGTTAAACGCAGCACGGAGTGTCTCTGCTTCCCGTTTTCTACTTCCCCTACTGTTTACCACAACCGCTTCACATGCTGACCATTCCTCCCAAGTTATTACACTTGTTAGAGTGTTGGGTGGAGTCTGTGTGTGTGATTGTTTTAAGTGTGTGTTTGTGTGTTTCAGAGAAAAAAGGGGGACGATAGGGGGAGCATGCAGAATGCTTTTGCAAAAGCTTTCAGAGAAAAAAGTTTCTGCAGCTTTGTTTACAGTAGGGGAGCCAGATACTATCAGTGTGGTACTGCTGTTATTGATACAGTATCACACACTGGCAAATGGAGGAAAAGAACAAAAGAGGCCCAAAGGGGGAAGACTGCTCCACAGTCTGATTTCAACAAGGCACATCAGCATCATCAAAGCACTGGTTGTAAATCACAACAGAACCTCCAGATCTGGTGAATGAGTTCACAATAGTTTGAGGGGTGAAACTATGTTTGTTTCAAAGAAATACAGAGTGATATGGAAGGCATGTCAACACTTTCTGCAACAGGCCTGCAGAGATAAGAGGTGGGTGCATTAGAAAGAAAATAACAGGAAACATGCTGGTGTCATTAAGCAAATGTTAAGTTGGACAGAATCAATTCCAAAAGACTCCACATGGTCTTAACATTCTTGTATGATTAATCCAGACTTAGCAGAAAATACGGCAGTGTTTCTTCAAGTCTGGTGAAAATAAAGCTGAGCCAAATGAACAGAACTGTTTCCCATTTGTTGTTTTTTTTTCAGCTAGATGCAAATAACAGCTGTTTATGGGTAGACAGAAAACAGACGGACCACTCCATAAGGCCTGGTTCTGAAACCTACACACACTGCTTTTACACCAACTTCAGCAAAATCCCTGCTAAGGCCACAAGGTAATTAGTTTAATTCTGATTTATAGGTTGTCAGGAGCAAGCAGACACCATGTGCATGCGACCACGAAAGCAGCTCTGGAGGAGCATGATCCCAAATACATCCTGAGGAACAGGCTGTATTCAGTTTGGATTAGTAATGTGTGTCAAACCACGACTGAACACAGCAATGTATTAGAGATCTTTGCTTAAGCTATAAAGATCACATCTTAGAATAAATCCCCTCCACAGAAAACCTCTAATACACCAGGCAACAAGGCTCTTCAGCTAACAAAAACAGAAATCTGCTGGACCTTAATGAGACCACACTTCACCCCTTCTCATCTGTGCTCCCTGTGAAGGTGTTTAACCTGAAAAGCAAAGAAGACGGAATAGGAACAAGAAGAGCTCACCATCCAGGAGCGGTAGAGCATAAAACCCGGGTCACAGCTCAGGGATTTTGTGAAAAAACAACTGTCGGAAAAATGGACCAAAAACTATATTTAAATCCGTAAAGTGCACATAGATTTGTTGTTCGCAGAGTCCATTAGTGTGTCCGTGCAGTCCATCCTCCGTGCGCTTGAAGACGAGCCTGTTTTACTACAAACCGAGGGCAGGACGCATTCAAGCCTCCTAACTTTGACTCCTCCCACCGCACACGCTGCCTGCCTGCAGCTGCACACAGCAGCACACACTGGTCCCTCATCCTCTTCATCTTTAAAGGAATCACTTCAAGTTTACCAAGCCGGGAAAAATAACAAAAGTAACAAATTACATGTGCAGTTTTACCACTTTTACAGGAAAAGGGTTCACAAATAATGTAAAGAGTGGGTAAAAAGTGACGCGTAGCACAGTGAACGAGGGTAAACTCTTATTTGTTGCAGAGGCTGTAAATATTTTTACTTAAAAGATTTAAAAGGTCTCCAAACCCTCTGGGGGCATTTGTGAGACATCTGGGAACATGGAAAAAGAGTATGTGGAAATTCAAAATCTCTTGTTTGTTGTCTGGTTTTCACTTGATTGATTTGATTTAGAATATATAAAGGAAGGCGAGAAATTGCCCAACTTTGCTGTGCTGCAGAGGCTATGTACTATTTCCCTCAATAAAAGAAACATAGTCTACAAATGTTCATAAACTATGAAAAATGTTCTAAACCCCCCCAGTGACACATTTCTTTGCTGCGAAAAAGTTTCCCTACTCAATTGCCATAGGTATCAGTGATCCTCTTTCTCTCTTTTCTCGGGGCTCCCTCTCAGCCTTCAAACAATGACTGACAACTCAGAGCATGCATCACAAAGAGAATTACAGAGGATTATGTACAAAGGCAAAGACCTCAACACCGCAAGTCCAGTCTTCTTTAATACTTTTTCAGTCCAAACCATAGATAGCATGGCTGCACCTCTCTCCAATCAGAAATTGACATCTTTTTTGAACAAGGAAAAATACAAATCAAGCATGAAGCATAACACAAAACAACTCTAGATACCCAGAGGGGGAATATAGTTTTTAGAATTACTCTCCAGTCCCTTGCATTTGGTGACACAGAAGAATATGAGCTTGAATATGAACCTGATGCTTTATTCTAGAAATACTTTGGCTGGTTTTGTGTGACTGTGCCACAGATGGATGTATGCACGTCTCTCTTATGTCCTCTAAAAAACAGATTCCAAATCAAAGTTTCTCTCTTTTAACTGCCAAATCCTCAGTAAGCTCATTCATTTAAGGATTACTTCTGAGAAGATTAAAATCACCCAACCTATGAAAAAGACTTGAAACAATATGGAGTGAATGGACCATTCAGCAACAGGATGTCCTATAAAGATGGTCAGAATTCTCTTTATTACCTTTCTGCAGTAATTTACACTCTTCAGAACCAAACACTGTCTGAGGTCTTCAAGAAGTTGATTTCAAAAAGGCAAATATGATCCTCAGAAGATGGACCTCATGAACTGGAGATGCAATAACAAGATGTCATGTAGCTCTACACATTAGATGAAGCACTTTCATAAGAATAAATAGCCACTTGGTATTGAGCACATCAGGCTTATCTGGACCATTTTGTACAAAGAAATTATTTCTGATTTAGAGAAAACTGCTGTTTCCATAGGTTGCATTTGACAAACACAAACACCACAACTCCACTTAATCCACAACTCCACTCACATAATATCCCCTTGTTGTGGCACGTGAATGCACCGGGGAGCACACAGAAGCCATTCATATTAAGGTCATTCCCACCCATGGAGCTTTTATTGGGGTTAAGTACATGACAGACTCTTTCAGTGAAACAGAGCACCACATTTGGAGACTCACCTAAATGTTTTGTGAATTTACAGGCTCGACAAAAGCTGTAAGCAGTAGTAGCTCAGCTCAGGGTGAGATTTATGTCAATGGGATTATCTGGTTATTCTTTATTTGACAAACAGTCTCAGATGGCAGAAGGTTTAAATGTTGCGTATTGCATGGTGTTATTTACATATTTATTGATGATTCAAGAAAAACAAACAAAAAAAAGTGAAAAGAAATGGTACTGTTTTAAAAAATGACCACAAACCACAAACAGTGATTTGACCTTGGTCCTGATTGAATAATCTCTACAAGTGTTGATTGCTATTATATTGTCTACATACATGCACGGTCTGTCCTGTTTTTTTCAGAATAACATATGAAATTTTTCTCAGCTGTAACTTATGTTTAGAGCTAACAAGCAAATGTTAGCATGCTAACATGCTAGATCAACGGCTTTCGGCTTGTCCCTTCAGGGGGTCGCCACAGCGGAACATGTTCCGCACGTTGATTTGGCATGTGTTTTTACACCGGATGCCCTTCATGCTCTCATATTTCCCACTTACATATAACATGCATAGTCTCTGTTGGAGGGGGCGAGGATAAGAGTTGTTGACATGCTCTTGACTCTCACGATAAGCTGCACTCCCCCTGACCAGTAAAGCTCCACAGGCTGTGATGAGGTCAGAGCAGCCTGCTTGCAGGTGCCTCCCGCACACTGCGATGACTCATCTCCCACCTTGTCCCACTCTGACAGTCCCAAAAACGTCTCCACTGCGCCCTTTCTCTCACAGGAGACCTTCTCTTTTCACACTGATGATTCATGACTATTCAACTAATGCAGCACTCTGCTCTGAAAGTTTCCCATTTGCTCCCTCTATAAATGATCCTGGCTCAAGCTGTTTTGACAAGTTGCTCGTATATCTTGGATTGAAATAACTTGCTGTTTTTGTACCTTTAAATCAAACTGCATGCACTGTTAGCTGTGACAATTTCCCATATGTCTTCCCATATTTGTCTAACTGGCTCAAATGTTTCTTGAACCAGATAAGAGTCAAAATGAATGTTTGTTAGTAACTTGTATGCACATGTAAACCCATTTGGACTCACCAGGTAAAATAGTGTGTTGTTACAAATATGCATGGAGATAAAAATTAATTCATAATTTACATCAGAACTATGGGCCATAAATGTGTTTGCCCCATGTCTCAGCCATGTTGGCAAATTACCTTGCTCACATTGGCAATGCTAACATGTAGATGTTATATTTATCATCTTAGAACTGTACTACACATTGATACTATAAAGATTTTATCATATGATGTGAATGAAGTACAGACTCATGCTTACATGCTTTTAATGTATATTTCTTTCATAATATATTTCAAACAGAAATTATAGGACCTGTTCACAGCTGGGCATTTTTAAATAACCATGAATGATGGACATACAGCTGCAGCTACAAAAAAGCGTGTGAAAATAAAAATGCCGATATGCATGCAAAGTTGTTTTTCAGAAACGATGAATTGAATGGTAAAATATTTTAAATTGCAGACTAGCTGGTAAAATACTATATACACTAGTATGTAGTACTCAGATTATAAAATAGTATGTATCTAATGGGTTTGGTAAAAAGTTAAAGTAAATCTGCAACTTTTGGGAATATCATTAATTTTGTCATTCCGAATCTTTTGTGATTCACAAATGTCCACATAAAATTTTAGGGCAATCTACAGTGTAGTAGTTGGGACGCTTCAGTCTCCACTAAACCGTTGTGGCAGGTGGAGTACCAACATTAAAACACTGACATTGACATTAAAATCATGTCATACTGTGGGTTCCATAGACAAACAATTTTACCTCTATTGGGATGAGATTAAAAGACAAAAGTGTGACAAAGATCTTTGGGGGTGGGCTCATAAAACTGCAATGATGGGCATATCCAGATATATTCCACCAGAGGCAAATGACAGAACATGACTTTCGTATTGTGTTTTTGGGTCAACTGACCCTGTATAAAACGGGTAATGCATTCAAGCTTCTGTAACAGCCAGTGTGACCACAGCATCAGTCTGGAAAGAGTAACAGTCATTATGATAGCACATCACAACCATATCAAAGACAAGAGAGCTGACTTCCCCTGGTTCCATCCTTCCCTTCTGTCTCATTGGCATTGCTCCATCTTTATCTCTCTCTGTCTCTCTCTCTTTCTCACATGTCAAAAATAACTTGTTTTTGGTAACAATAATTAAACAGGAAATGTAAATTATGTAATTGACTTCAGTTAGTGTGTAGTTTTTTGCTTTAATTCCTGACATGTTCAATCATCTCTCAGGTTCTATCAGTTTCTGAAGCTGGTTCCTGATCATAATTAAAGCCGACAGGTTAAAAGCTAATTTGTCAATACCGTTTATTGTAGAAAATGACATGAGTTGGTGGCTGGAACTACCAATCCTTCAAGGTTTGGCCGTGTGTTATATTTTTAATTCATTTGATTTAAGTTTTCTTGCTTGGTAAAACAGAACAAAAAGGAAAATGCTTAATGGGATTTCTGAGACAACACACAAACAATGAAGGACAAATAGGAAACCTGTGGCAAAAAGTGAGAAATAGACTTGAATCCTTGTGCACATGCCAAAACCACCTAACTGTCTCGATTTCTTTTTATTTTTCATACTGAATAAAAAAACCAAATCAGCTTCTATGTCCATGGTGAGGAGGGAGCCCGCATGCCATATGCTCAACTTCTATAGGATGTTATGACATTAATGCACCTGTGGTTTGATTTTCTCCTGAGAGCTTGATGGAAGTGACATCATTGTTGGCCAGTGCAGGTAAAATAAAGATGTTGGTTTGTGCCTTTGCACAACACATACATTTGTCTCTTTGTCTAGATCTTTCTTTGTGTTTTTGGGAGGTTATAGATGCAGCAGTAGGAGGGCATAGGTGAAGGTCCTCCGCAGCTGCACAGCGAGGGGGGGGGCGGGGTTGGGGGGTCTGGGGGCTGTTGAAGAAAGCCTCCAGGCACTGAGAATGAATTAATGAGTTTCTGATTTTTTATGAATTTGTACCCTTATTAATCTTGACATTAAATATAATATAGCTTTAAAGTGGAATACCATTAAAGGCAAGAAATTGCATTTATGTTTTGGGGGTGTTATGGTATGTTTACCAATGAATATTTTTGTAATCTTTCCTGAAATAAAGAGTAGCAAATGTAAACTTTAATCTGCTCTGCTCTCAGAAGCTCTGTGGAGAATTGTGGAATGTTAGGAAAAACAATTCATTGAAAACAGAGTGAAATTTCCATCAGCTGCTTGGATGGCAAAGCAAAATATTAGTGAGTCTACTTATTTTTTGAGCAAGTATGAAATCTGACTGGTTTACCATAATGATTCAGTGTTTTGGAATGCTGAAACCAACAATTAACAATGCAGGTTTGACCAAACAGACTAGATTTTCTTATGAGCAAGGATCATCCCCCATATTTTTCTTTGCTCTTTACCATCTGTTCATTGTTTAGATTCTCAACAGTGCCAGGTATCAGTGTGCTCTGAAATGTGAGACACACATCTTTACTTTGGAATGATTACATGTTGAGAGTTAGAAGAAGTATTTTAGCATTTTCCAGAGCTGTTTGGATAAAGTGTATTTTAGTGTTATTGTGGAACAAAAGTGCTTCAGGATGGAAGAACCCTAGCAGCTGTCTCACGTCTGTTTTTGCCATAAAGAGGCCTCACATTTAATGCCCTTAAAATCCAAAAGGTTTGGTTGAAAAAAGATGACACCATTGGCTAAAGTGCACATGTAAAAGACTGTGTGTAGAATGGGCAAGGAAATAGTGACTGTCCTGATGTGAATCCTTTTGTGCTGTCAGCAGGAACTAATTGGTTACCCAGCCTGACACAGCCAAAGTCCATGCAATACTGACTGAAATCACATTTTTTATTTTGCTAGTCCTCTGCTATTCTACCTGTAAATGTCCTGCCCTTATCTGACACTTTTCTACCTATTGGTACCTAAAGAGCTTCTCATTCACCCATTCACATTCACAATCATACCCACTGATAAGGGAACTGCAATGCAACTAAGATGGGGTTGGGGTTCAGTGTTTTGCTTGTGACCGGAGGTGCCAAGGATCGAACCAACAACACAGGGGATTAGGGGGCGACTGCACTACCTCCTGTGCCACAGCCGCCCTTGATGTAAGTGCACCCCATGAAATCAGGTACAAATTTGAGATGTTCAGTCAACATTTAAACTGTACATACACACATCATTCTGCAACCTCAACTCCACTTCACAGGAGGCTGTAAAGTCAGACGGGGGGAACTACCACAATCAGAAGATAGTCTAACAACTGATGAACTGCTTCAAAGAGCATATTAACATTTAGACTCAATTTAGACTACATTCACAAACTACAGCTTATGCGTGCAATAATAGCTCTTGGTCTTTGGGGCAGTGGGGAGGCACACTGTCTGTTGTCGACTGTAATGGGATTCAAACAGTAAGAAATCAATAAACTATCTCAGAATGATCACACACTAACCTTTTAAAGACTCAACTAATGCTCTAGCAGTCAATGTGAACTGACTATACGCTGCACTTCCTGCTTGTCTGATGGTTTATTAGTTGTTGTTGGACCAGCATCGCAATTACTTTCCATTTATACCTAAAGAGAGTATGTCAAAGTTAAACAGCCTCGAGGAAGAGCTGTTTCATGTGCTAATAATTGATTAAAAATATTTGGTCTTTTATAAGGGACCAGGAAGAATTTGAAGAAGGTTAACAGATTTCTTAAATATCTTATTGGATTCCTTCCATTCTGTGTGGTTGTATCTGCATTTACTGATAATATTGAAACGCATAGCAAAGCTAATTTGTGTGTTGGTTAATTAAAGAATGCAGATTATCTAGCATGGAAAACATAGCCAGTGAAGTAATGGCATTTGGTGAATTCCACTTCCAGCTTTATTAATTATATATTTGAATTTGGATCTCACTAATGTACCAATCACTTTGATAGGATGGAGATACTTATAAATGAACCCACGTTTGGCTTTTCTAGTAAAATGGAAAAGCAATGAATCATGTCTGGCTTTTTTGTCAGCTTCACGTGATACAGAAATGGAAAAAACATCTGGATGAATTAGTTATGAGAGTGTCCACATGTGATGTAGACCAGCCATATAAAATATTAACATTTCAACACACTGGATATAAAAGGTTAGGTTGCAGTGCAAAGCTACACAAAATTCAATTTGGTCAAACTCACCCAAGGAAGAAAAATGCACCAGTGACTTCATTCACCAATTTCCATTATCATTAATGTGTCATTTAGCAGTCAAAAGCTGTGGAAATAATAGAATTACTTTTCCTATTAGAC
This sequence comes from Channa argus, assembly GCF_033026475.1. Lineage (NCBI taxonomy): Eukaryota > Metazoa > Chordata > Actinopteri > Anabantiformes > Channidae > Channa > Channa argus. The sequence goes on from NC_090198.1 coordinate 11,569,270, forward strand.
TCAATCTCATTGAGCCTTAATGGGGATGGAAGAGACACAGGGAGTTTTGCAAGTGTCCAAATGACACAGGCACGGAAGTTCACACCACATGCACACACCCTTTTGTCAGTAAAACAACAGGAACAGTGTATAATGTGACTGTCAGTGACTCAGTGTAGCCACTATACACAACCTGTCCATTTGGCAGGAGTCAGAACAAACTAAACCACCATAGCAACTTAATGCAGAAGCTGCTTTGGTTGCATATTTATGTGATTCAGTTTCTTTTTCCCTTTCTATGTTATCTCAAATCAAGCAACTGGCATCTTTAAAGGAGGCAATAGACAGCATAAGCCACAGCATTTAGGTTTCCTGTCAGGCTGCACATGCACACGTATGCAAACAAGCAGATTTCTCACCTCACTGAAATCACATACACACACGTGCAGCTCCCCTCAGCATCCAGCACCTTTCTAGGACACAGACACATAATGAGCCAAGACCCTGACTGAATGCAATCCATTGCCATGGCACCCGGTGAGATGACCGGTATCTGTAGTAACTGAGCAGCCTCACACCACTTCATTACTCTAAGCACAAACTCAGCTGCAAGCTTCTTCTCCCCAGGCTGCAGTGGCAGCAATGCTTCCCGGTGTTAATCCGCCAATTTCTGCAGAAAAAACAATGTCCTTTCACCCTTTTGTCTTATTGTGAAGCACAATCGCCTGCTGTCATCAGAGAAAGGAGGGACTCACCGTGCTTTTCCCCCACAGCAGAAGACACCAGCCAGGTGGAGCGAGCAGAAGCTGCAGTGGCGGAGGAATCCCCCTGATAGTGCATGTGTAAGAGTGTGTGAGAGGGAGTGTGGGAGTGTGCATGCATGTGTGTATGTGTGTGTGTGGGAGTGCAAGTATGTGAGTGTGTGCATGCAAGTGTGTATGTGTGTGTGGGAAGTCAGAGCTGATACAGCAGATGCAGGCGGGAGCCACCAATAGAATGAGGAGATGAAGAGAGAGAGAAGAGTGTGTGAGAGGAGGAGGGAGGGAGAGACAGCAGAGGAGGGGTCTGATAGCATTACATCATGGACTAGGGAATGGTAGGTTTGAAGGGGGTGGGCTACAGTTAGGGGAAGGTGTGTGTGTGTGTGTGTGTGTGTTTGTTTGTGTGTGAGTACCCTTGTGTTTGTATTTGTGTCTGTACCACCATCACTGTATATTCATTATTTGCAACAGAGCACAGGATGAATTAAATTAAAAATTGTGTCCATGCTGTATACAATGCTGTGTCGTCATGCTTATTGCACCTGTGTGTGTATGTGTGTGTGCGTGTGTGTGTGTGTGTGTGTGTGTGTGTGTGTGTGTGTGTGTGGTTGAAAATACTGTATATAAGCAGAACATAAACAACAGCTATAATCAAACCTCCTGGTAAATATAATTAAGTAGGCGGTGATTCTTACAGCTTTCATGCAAAGATGCATTCCAGATGCTGGTTTTCTTTTCAGTCAACAGTTGCAAATGGACAGAAATGAAAAAAAAAAAATCAACCCCACCCCTTTTCACCACGGGACACACACTCAGAGCTGCCATCTAATGGCTCCCTTGTCAGTTTGAAAAAGCACTGATGGACACCCTGTTAGGAAGTCACTGACATTTCAGGTGAGTGATTCCAAACACTTTCTGCTGGCTTGGACATAGGACATCTCTAAATGAAGGACAAGAGAACACATACTTTTCTACCTTACAGCAATCACCTGTCCTTGTACAGCTCACTATCCTTAAAACTTAACAGAAATGGAGAAAGATGGAGAGAGAGTGGGTGAGAAGCCAGGGCACTGGTAGGAAAACAATGACAGCTCAGGGTCATCCTCGCACCTCTGCTCTGTCAGTACCAATCAGGGACACGACAGTAAAGGAGAAAGATAGAAGGGGTTTTTGTTATGTCTGTTTGCCCTGCAAGCTTTAAGAGACTTACACCTACTATATCCACTTTTCATCTCCTAAGCTGCACAACAGCAAACCTCCCTTTTTGTCATTTGTGAAAAAAAAAAAGAAAAGTTAGTTAACAGCTGTAGCTGGTGAACCACTAACTTGCTAGTCCCTCACACTTACAGTCTTATTCTCTCTACCTTACACTGGCATTTTACTTTTTTAATTACTTAATAATAAATTATTAAAGGTTTAAAATACAACACCCCAAGCTAGGAGGCTCACTAACAGCTCATTAGCAAGTCAGCTCAGTCTCAGTGGGACAATAAATTCATTCAAAAGACTTTATTTGTATCATCAACTCCTGCCTCATACTGTCACTGTCTGCAAATGCCAAAGAGTGCAACTGCCCCAGTGGATGGTGAGTGTTGTGCAAATATAAGGCTGTCATATTAAAATATGTCACATTAAAATATAAAAACCCAACATTTTCCACTACACAATCTATGTCCCCTGAAAATATAAAAAACTGTATTTGGAAAACCACCAACAGCTAAAAAAACAAATCTGTTCACTGAACTTCTGCTTCGTATTGGTTAACTTGTCCCCCAGCATCAGAGAACACAACAGCTGTGCTTGTGCCTTGTGAGTGTTTGCTGAATGTTTAGGCTATTGTGCATCCTCAGGTGATCACAGGTCTTCTATACTGTCTATTTAAACGGCAGCACGTTATCTAAACTGTCTCTTTACAGTGGATGTGTCACTAAAATGTGTGGTTGTAAAACATCCAGGTTTATGTTTTACCGTACATCCAACAATTGCTCCTGAAAATATATAGAGAAGTGTTGCATAATTTTTACAAAATATGCACAACTTACCACACTGCTATTTACTCTGGATGCCCAGGTCTCATTCCCTGTAAAGGTCAGCACTGTCAAAACACCTTGCTGTTGCTTAGCGTTGTAAATTCACACATCAAAGTTCACCAAAGAGACACTCTTCACTGAAAATTCACAGATTGTATTTGACTCCTTGAGCTGAACCAGGGTAATGAATGGATTTCACGCTTTTAAATGTCCAAGCCTTCAGAGATTTCAGGCCAAAGACAAATTCATTAAGTGTGATATAACAGGAATAGCAATGGAGCTTTGTTTGAAAGATAACACAACTGTGATTCAGCAGTGACATAGGTTAATGCAATACTAATGCCGTTATTATGCTCCAGTGTACAGGGGAAATGATTGATGATTGTTTTCTATTTACAGTATTTCTGGCATGTTCCCGTCCTGCTTTCAGAAGTGCTGCCGCTCGAGTTTCTTTTGCCAATATCATTTTGAGTTATTGGATATTTTCACACTCACCTTCACCCAGCGCTTGTTTGCTGCTGTTTCAAGTTAAGAGTGCATTTGGCCACAATCAGTACCTGACTAAAATTGGCCTCCTTTCATGTCCTTATCCTTTAATCTCTTCATCGGAATGCTGACTTTGCACCTCCATGCATCTTCCATGAGCTCAGCTGTCAAACAACAGTGCCTCATTTAAAACTCGATTCATGGTGTTTGATGTAATATGCACTGAAGCAGTGGTTATTAGAACATCCCTATCAGGAATGTAATCAAAAGTAATGCTGTAGATATTCCAATTCTGCTTGACTACTTTTGTAAAAATTTCTAAGGTGAAGCAATAATGCACAACTTCTTTTTTTATAACCTGCGGTAAATAGGTTTGACCTTTTCTCTGTGATGAGCTATTAGAGACTCACCAAATGAAATGTGACAAAGGCTAATGGACCTTTGTCCACACATAATTCATTTGTATCCAACATATACTGTACACTTCCTGGACGGGTGCCTGTTTATTGTGGGAGCCACAACGAAAGCAAAGTTAATACATTATACTTTTCTCAATTTATTTACTGCTATTATCCTGTTAAGAATAAAGTAGGACGATAAAATGCAGAGTGACTGGTCAGTTTGTTATGTGTAACTTCCAGTGAAGCGGTGTCTTCCTGGTCCTACAAAAACAAAACCATGCCCTTTGTCAAGGGTTCACATCTAAAGTCAACATAGTGGCAGGGTTCCCAGGCCCATGAAAGTAAGCAGTAAGAACGTTGAAAGACCAGACCAGACCAAGCTGCAGTGAATAGTCCATAAAACTAGCTGCAGAGTGCATGTTTTTAAATGTTCGGTCTGCTGTGTTACATACCATTGATACATATGCTGAAACATTGCTCAACTTGTGATTTAATTTGGATTACTGGAGCCTATTTGAAAATTATGTTAAAACACTACGTGACAGGATGCTTCCATTAGAAAAACACATATTTACTGTGCTGACATTTCGACAGATGACATTTTGAGACAAGGCTGAGGATGCCTTTCAGTCAGGGTGAATACATATCACTGTTTTTAAATTTAAGCAGTATCCAGTATTAGTAACATTTTCATTGATTTTGAATAAAAGAAGTGAACAGGTGGAAGGGATGAATCCATGTTTGAGCCAAGACTTGTATTTAACCTCAAGCATCAGTGTAAATTTGTATTAGATTTACAGTATTTTTCCTCAGTGTTATGAATTAGTTCAACATAATTTCAAGTGTGTTAAATTTCCATGCACAGTGGACCATGTATCTAATAGAGCAGACATGAGAAATAGATCAAAGCACCCATTCATGCTGGTCTGGATACCAGAAAATGGTCTGTGTCCAATCGTGAGCTACATATCCTGATACTGGGCTCTTCAATTTCAGACACTGCTTAACCAGCACTATTTAATTTAGTTTGGTGTAGTTTTTTTTTTAAAGCTTCTCTTTTTCCCCTCAGATCGAATCGTTGAGTATCTTTATGCACAAAGGTGTCCCCTGGTGTCTCCAGTTATCCCTATCAGCCAAGACCCCTTCTTCTTTCACCACCATGCCTGAACTGTTCCCTGTTGCCTTGGCAACCCTACGGCCAGCCAGGCCCCTCTGATTCTCTGTCTGGATACACAGGGACTTCTGTTCTTGCCCCGAAGCAGCTGAAGGACTTACTAAGGTTGTGCAGAGAAAAGCATACATGATTGTCCTTTTCTTTTCTCCCCAAAGACACACTCACTTGACCGCCAGCTACACCCAAACTAAATTGGGCCTTTTCAAATGTATGTGGGACTGAAAACTTTACTACACGTATCTGTAGAAAAGCTACATTAGAATGTAAATGTCAAATGCTAAAGGGGTGAAGGGTCAACTTCTGTGGTTTTCAGTGCCAGTCAGGAAAGTGCTGATATGCTGTGTCCTTTTGAGAATAGTGTCCATCATGGTAACATTGAGTACTGACATTGTGTCTCTATTACTTTCATCCGCTGGCTCCTTGTTTCAGTATGTGGATGGATTAAACAAGCAGGAGTAACTGTGTTAATTAGAAAAGTTTTGAGGTGCTTTTAGGTGTATTTTTAATCTTGAACACAGCCAGGTTGTTTCCCCCTGATTCCACTCTTATTGGCTAATTGCCTCCTTGTTCCAGCTGCATTCACACAGGCAGTAGAGTGGTCTTCATCTCGTCATCCATTTCTCAAGAAAATGAGAAACAGCAAATCCATTACTTTTTGACACCACTGAACTGCTACATTATCAACCACTCAGACTTTAGCAGGGAATTCTGGGAAATTGGTAAATGGTAAATGGTCTGCCTATGTAGCATTTTTATCCAAAGTGCTTTAAAATTTTGCTTCTAATCCAGCTGTCAAAATAGCTTCCTTCTTCAAAGGTGGCATTAGTCTACCAACACAGATTGTTTTTCTGAGTCTGTGTTTGTAGAAATATCACATTTGCACTGTCCCACTCCAAAACATGTTATATTTCACGAAAGCCTTGTTTATTTTAACTATAACACAAGTGATGTAAGACTAATTACTGGAGCACAGTTGTTGTCATTTCCAGTCTCATGTCCTATTATTCCACCACATCAACATCATGCAATGGCTGAAAGGCCTTTTCCTATGCTCTGTTTTAAGTGATTTAGAGATTGGTTATCACTTTGTCTCATAAGTTGTAACTCATCAGGCTTTATTGCCCGGCTTTGTCTTGAAGGAACCTTTACTTGTTGCTGTGTTTATCTTTTGTCTTCCTTTTGGCAGAACAAACGATTCTGTTCTTAATGAGATCCTCCAGTTTTACAGAGTCTCTGTGGTCAAGGGATTCCTAGAGCTTGGGGCAAAAAAAAACATAGAGGCATGTGTAGCTTAAATTTCATCCACCACTTACTTTTCAGGAAAAAAGATGTAAGCACTGACAAGTTCATGTTGTCATACAGTAACTGGTGTTAAAATCGTTCTACGTATGCAAAAGATTGTGTAAATAGTTTGCATTTATCAACTTCTGGATACAGCAAGAGTCAAAACAGATTCTTCGTTTAACTGACTGAGCATGTGCAAGTGCATGAAAAACATTGAAAGGGAGGAACAGAGAAACCAGATCACTCAGCCTTAAACCATCTCTTAAACCTCTTTCTCAAGACAGAGGAAGAAAAAAGGGACAAATATGGAGTTTTCTTGGAACAGTCCCTGACTTCAACCACCCAGGGTGACAGATGGATAGATCTCCTGGAACAGCTTGTTTTGTTGACACTGGCAATGAAAGGCACAAACCTAATGAGATAATTATTCAATCATACATGGAAACAATGACAGAAATAAAAAAACAAGTTACCCGGTTCCCTTCCTGACCTCTTTAATCTGCTTCCATCAACATGACAGATCTTTCACAAGAAATGAGAACTCCCATGTTTTGCTGAATGATGGTCCAAAAGTGAGTTTTAACCCCAATCTGATATGGGTCTATGGCATCTAGGTCCGATACTTTTATATCATTATGTAGCAGATTGCCTTAAGTACAGCTTTGCACGTATGGCTCTTAATTCCTCCCCGTTGCAGTATGCACATTAGAAAATGTGATTTCATGGGTTAAACATGATGTTTTATATATATATATATATATATATATATACATGCATGCTGTATTTCAAAGCCCCTACAAACCCAATTCACAAACTCACAAACACAAAATTACAAATGTATTATAATTGAAATTGTTCAAGTCCCTATAATAATAATAAAGCACCTATTGAGAAACATTTCTCTATTAGATTACACTCAAACCAGTATACCCTGCCCTACTACAGGAAATACTCAAATCTATAGTGTGTATTAGAGTACAATAACAGTATTCTTTGGCCTTTGGACTCAGTTGACAATGTACAGTATAAGTCAAAGTAAAAGTGAAAGCAGACAGCCAGTAAAGCAGCAAGTTGGTCAATAATTCATTCTCTAAGACAGTCAGTCAGTCAGTCAGTCAGTCAGTCAGTCACACAAACACAGCCAGATTTCAAAGCACCCAGCCAATTAACCAGCTTGGCAGCCAGTCATCCACAAGACTGATGACATAGTGGGAACATAAGGGAAATGGGAAAAAGCTGACGAAAGGTTTTCCTTTAGTGAGAACAAATATTGTCAGAGATTTGAAGCACACAGTTCAGCAAGATCACAGAGTATGGTTGTAAATGAACAAATGAACTAAGTAATGTGTAGATTAGTGATTCTATTGCAGTGCAACATTAGTGTATGTTAAAAACAATTTTCAAAATTACAATTGACAACAAGATCATATGTATTTCTGCTGTGGCCCTCATTCCCTCCTTCCTTTTTTATCATATCATGTGCATTTGTGCACTATGTATCTGTATAGTGGATAGATTTACAAACTCTGCCTTCAGACATTTAATTACATCGCAGACACTTAATCTAAAATCAGACTGGGAGAAGGGGTTGTTGGAGTTCAGTTCAGTTATACACCAGCTCTTATAGATATGAAGAAGGAATGAGTTTGGACACAGCCTGTATTTTTAAGTCATCTGGACATGCACCATTCGATTGGCTGTACATAATCTGCTAGGGCTGTGTGCTAATGTCACACAGACCACATTGGGGCCGGTTAAATGTTAAGGACATTAAACTCCCAAGAACCAATAAGGCCTGTCAAACAGTGGCAACCGTCCATTCACAGCACCGCAGGGGAAGTCCCAGCAGGTGATTGTCGTATTGTAACTAATGTGACGTCAATGAGAGCCTGAGATGGACACCTCTGTCTCATCAGTGTAAAAACCATTGCAGGAATGAATAAACACAAACACTCTGCTTATAAACACAAAGGAAACTCTTTGAAATCTGACAGGGGCCTTGTTAGTCTGGGGGGTAGGTTCCCTATAGGCACCTTCAGCCATCTGACGATTCTAATGTTGATGAGGTCAACTTCCTCCTGGTTAAATGAGAACAGATTTTGGCCTTTTCAAACCCTTTTGTACTTCATAGTGTTAAAGAGTATTTAAACTCCAACATTATAACTGAAAATATATTATAGTAGCTCATTACAGCTTCAGTTAAGACTCGAAGCCGTAATGAAAGATTTACCTTTTGATTTTTCAGAAATTTGCCACAGCTTTATAAAAAAGGTGTCACTTTGCCATTTTTTGCCATTAGACTGCAAAGTTTTAAATATTTTTCCACTTTAAATTAATTACCACAGAGTAAAATTTGAAAAGTGAAGGGGTACCCAAAAACAAAAAGCACAGATTGTAATATGGGCTACACAGCTAAAGTATAGCTCAGAAGTCTTTACATAAGCTATTGCTATTGACAATTACTTTCTCAATTGTGGCTTTGAATATATACTTTCTAATATACTTACAGAGGTGAATGAACATCTTGTGGTTCATGTCCATTTACATGATCCTTTTCAGTAACACTGCAGTGTTATCATATCAGCAGAAGTGTGATATGATGCAGTAGAAGGAAGCTCTGTCAACATCTATCAAGGCAAATTATTTCTGTTTGGCTTTTTCCCAGTTTCACTGAACACTGTCAGAACATGTGTGTGCAAGAGGAAAGAATGTCATAAAAGTTATATTTGGAAAGATATGCTGGATGTTTCCATAAGTGGTTATTCTCATTATTCGGAATTTACTTCAGGGAAAAAAAGTCTGAAATCAGGTCAGAATCTTTAGTTCAAGGCAACAAATTGTACAATGATGAAACGCAGCTGTTGCTGCAGAAAGTTTAGAGTCACAATTAAAAAAAGACACATTTTCTTCTGAAACATAGAAGAAACAACAGACCTGCGTTAGGGATTTAAATGCAACTAAACCACTGTCTTTCAGAAAAGACATTTAGGGAATGTTAATGGTTTCCTCAGAGTATAATTGAAAAACAAATTTTACAAAATTTACAAATATCATATAAACTATATAACTATATAACTTCAGCAACATTTATCAATACCGGGAATTCTCCTAATACACAAAGTCCATTTATTTGTACATAATGCCGACTCTGACAGTAAAAGCTGAATATGAATTTGGACAAGCAATTAAAAACAATATGCAGCATCAATGCAAAGAACTGCTTTATATATGTATTTATTTTAACTTGTTTCCAAGGACTGAGCACAGCAGCCAGAGCACATTTCTTCTGAGCTGGACAAGATGGTAGTGTCAGTTTTCTAGGAAGCAATTGATTCATGAGCAGCCAAGTAGAACAGTAATTCAATTCACATGCATTGTTGATATTTGTTTGTCTAGTTCCAGTAAAGCAAGAGTGATTTGATTGTTGGACACATGTCAAGGAAATCTGATTTTGCCATAATTGTCTTGACCTTCCAGTCTTTGAACCTTGATTTTCTCCAAAGAAGGGAGGAAAAAAAAATAAACTGGATGTTGGTGTCCTGTTTCATGTCACATTTTATAGAGAAATAAATGATCTAAAATTGTTTGTGTCCATTTGTGTTGGAACCTTGTTTTTGTTGCAATAAAACAACAAATTCACTATGTTCAACCCTCTGTTTTTTAACAAGTTAGAGAGCATAAGAGCAGAGAGAGCAGCATAATGATGTGCACTTTGTAAGGGTTTGGCATGTGTTGCTGTGTGTACACACAAGTAGAGCCCCCGTCACAAGATATAACATCAGAAATAGAGTAAAACCTTATTATACAGTATGGGGAGCTTGGCTAATGCTCATAACAACATGTTAGGAGCTGTTTTGTGGTCCTCAGTATATATACCTATTACTCTCTGACAATAGCATTTATATCTTTAAAACAGCTTTAAAACACTTCTAAAGCTGCACAGATGTGTTTCCAAACACATGCCGAAAGCAAAGATTTCAGTTTTAAGCTTTCTGTAAGCACAATCTCTGCTTTAAACCAAAACCAAGGCCAAACAAACAGGAATGATAGCACAACTAAGCCAGTGTTGAGGAGACTGTATATGACCTGCCCATCTTATTTGCATGAATATGTTACTGCAGGCTCTAAAGAGCTGAGTGTTAGCATAAAATTTTGAGGTCCATCACTAAGGAGAATAAACATTTTTTTAAATTCTAAGCTCGCCTTTAGCTTTAAGAAAATGTTGATGCATGTGTAGGGAAATGCAGCTTTGCTGGTTTGTGAAGCTGCATAATTGTGCCCATAGAGGCATCTGCCGCTCCCACACCATCAATAGACAATAAGAGAGAGGAACAGATGCAGCTTCTGCAATACAATGGGCCCTGACAACATGGAATTACAGCCTCTGCTGTTGAAAAGTAGCTTTTTATTTGTGTGCTCTTGGGAACAGCAATAAAGGGTATGACACATATAGAGTAAAAGCTAATTTCCATACAAAGACTGAATTGAAAAAAAGAAAACAAAAACAGAAGCAAAGCATAGCATCTGGACTGATCTGTCACTCCAAAATTCATAAAGAAGAAACAAACACACAGAAGGAAAAACTCAGCGAGGAGAGAAATACTGCATATGAGATGATTCATGTAGACACAGAGGCATGTGATACGTCAGTCTTTGGACTCTCCAAAAAAATACACCACAATATAAGCTGTGGTGATCAATGCTGTATTCATGCATGTGGGGCCTATGTGGAGTTAGCTGAACAGCTGTGAAGCAGGCTGCAGGTGAAAGATGACTCAAGTCCTACGGGGAGACATCAATCATTGATGGACTGACACATCAGAGAAGATAGAGTGAGAGACAGAAGGAGAGCCAGGAGAGCGCAGACAACAAACGCTATCTTACACTGTGAAGCTCTGACCTTGGTGCAGAGTAGGAGAGTCATTTCTGTCCAGCCCTGCCAAGCCTATCCCAGCACATATGAATCCAGTCAGACCAGAGGGAAAAAATGATATCATGCAACGCACAACAGAGGCTCTGACGATAGCTACATTTATTTTCCAAAAACTCTCATCATATCCTTTTCTTTAGAGGCAATTCAATTGTAGTGATTTTTTTTAACATCCCTTTGTGCTGTATGGAGTTTGAGAAAAGAGCAAGACATCAGAGCGATGTGACCAACAAGGCCACGCGGGACATTTTGCTTCTCTTTAATGAATATAACTATTATTTCTGTGTTAAAGTGATTCATTTTTACTGGATGCACTGGAGCATCATTCAAGGTTCATCTTTTAACCTATTAGACATTGTGTAACATTTGACTGATGGGATTTTAATTGATACATAAAAGCATGTGAGAAACTACTTTACATGAACAGTGTCTCCTTGACATATGAGTCAGTGGCCAGTGTCAGGCTTTAGGGAGTTTTAATGGATGTGCATTTTTGCTAATGTACTTATACAGTTAATGTCCCTGATGTTTTCTCTCTCCTTCTCTCTCTAGTAATAGCAACTGATTAATTCAAGGAAGGTGATTACCATATTACCAATAATGTGCAAGATAGAGGCCATTCTGAAAAGCAGCCTTCCAGAGATCCTTGTTGTTCTCTCTGAGCTGCAGTGTGATACCACGGACAGATTGTGCAACTTCCCTCAGTCACTCCAGATCTCCTGAGTATGACGTACAGCTGTATTCAGTCAGCACAAAGCCCCATCTCATATTTTTTGCCATGTGGTAAATGTGGCCTCTGTGACACTTCACCTGCTTTCTCCAATCTCCCACCACTTCCTACTTGTTATGAAACAGAGAATAAATGGAAACAGACCAGCGCTTTTGCTAATGGCTCTGTATGTAAACAGTGGGATTTAAGGTTCCATTGATTTTTACCTATTTAAGGAAAACCATTTTCTACCAAATGCTAAATACTGTCTACAACCAAAAAAAATTGGATTCAAACCCAGAACCTCTGTTTTGAGGTAACAGTACTAACCTGAATAATAGGTACAAAGCCCACAAACCATATCTACCAGTTAGGGCTGTAATACACCAAGCCGATGTCATGGGTGATCATCAACAAAGCCTAACTGTGCAATGACTCTCGTCGGCTTCGTCTGGACCGACAAGTGATGTTAGAACAAAGACAAAGAGCACAGAAGCACGTAGAGATGCACCTTCTGCGCTTGTTTGAGCGGAAGAATTGCCGGGTGTCAGACTAGCACTGACGTTTTAGGAAACACAGCAAATACTAGGCCGAAGGATGCTTCCTGACAGCCTGACTCTTGCCGAGATTAAAAACTGTGTCAAATCAACATGCGAACAATGATGTGCTGTGGCGACCATGAACTTACGGGATAAGCCGAAAGGACAAAAAAAAAAAATGTGTTTGCATCAAACAGGTGTAGCACATGTAGCTCTTCACCTGTGGGTACAAAAGACTTTTTCAAGGGGGGTAGAGACACGTGACACATGCACCTCTCACATCTTTCTATCCACCAAATCACAGGGTTTACATCAAACCTGGCTGTACTAAAGCAGGAGACACCCCAACAACCTCAATGACTTGTTTTTCCCTCCAGATGAATGAGATTGTCCTCAGATTTCCAAGTGGACAAAGACCAATGAACAAAGATTGTTCATTGGTCAAAGTGGACAAAGATTATTCTGCATTCAGAATAATTGGATACCACACATGATGCATCAGATTTCACTCCAGTTTAATTTTCTCATCCTAGTTCTTAAAGGGAAACACTGCAAATTTTTAGGTTCTAGGTCTTTGTAAAGGTCTCAGGAAGTACTACTGCATGAGTGAGAAAAATATTAATCCTTTTCTGGTTTTAGAGAAAAGTGTTTCAAGTTCTACTACTTTCATGAACATTTCTAAGTGAAGAAACTGGTGCAGGATAATGTAGTGAACGTTCATACAGAATTTTGAATTATCAATATATTGTACTGAGAGGAAGCCCAAAACGGTTACAGCTACATTAACCGTTCCATACTTTTATTGTATTTAACATATACAAATGTACACTTGTGTTACGGTTTGTATAAGTAATTTACAAGGACCCAAGTAAGGAGACGGCAAGAGGAGGTATAAAGAAAAGGGTATTTATTCATAAAGACAACTAAAGGCAACAAAACGACAGACTATACATGAATAGGGAGAACGACAGACAGCACAGCAATACAAACAAATGGGGTGCACACATACAAGACTAACACAAGGTAGGGTACACTCAGGGACCAGACTAGACAAACTAATTCCAATACCCAGGTAAGAGGGTAAATTAACAGGGACAAATAAACTAAACAGGAATAGACAGAAAGGAATAAAACCTAAACAAACTAAACTAGAGGCAATGGGAAATTAACATGGGTAACTAATACAGGGAACAGTGTAAAGTAAATAAATAAACTAATGCCAACCTAACAAAGGAGAACCAAACCACTATAACAAGAAATAACCAAACCACATAACAAGGAGAGACCAAAACACATAACAAGGAATAACAAAACCACATAACAAGGAGTGACCAAACCATAGACCAAAAACCTTGACAGAGACCATACAGGGATCAGGCAGAACACAAACTTGTAACAAATGTAGACAGAGTACTAACACAAAGTACAAACCAGCAGAGAACAGTGGGGAGAGCAGGGTATAAAAGGACTGGGGAACAGGTCAAAAAACGATGAAGGTAAAGACAGCAAACAGACTCTCAGGAAGAGACACAGGAGGATCAATAAAATAAAAGCCAAAACAGGAAATAAATCTAGATAACTTAAGCACAGGGACAGGACTATGACAACTTGTGTAGGATGGAATGATTAGGGGTTGATTTGTTTTTATCCCCTTTTTTTGGCAAGAGGATGGAGAAAGGAGAAAGCCTGATAGATTTTTTTGTTCACTGATTTGCAGTGATATCAGTTAATATCGATGTGTTTGTTTAATCCAAATAATTGTTTTAATTGTGTTACATTTTTTTAATTAAAGGCAATCCCTTTGTAACACACTGTACAGAGAATTACATTATATTTAGATTCAGAATATTTAAAATAAATGAAAAATGTCACTGAGATTATTGAGATTTTTATTCCCCAGCATGGTTGAGTGCCATGTGTAATAACTGTGCTTGATTTAAAGCAAAACATTGAATGGGCCACAATTATGGCAGACTTTTTAAAAAATTAAATCTAGAGGATTGTGACTTTAATTATATGAATAAGTAGGTATATTTCTTGGGTACTGGTTGCTAAAGTGGGCGCATCTAAACTGAAAGAACCTGTAAAACAGATTAAAGGTAGAACAGACATAGTCTTCAGGCTAGTGGGACCAATTAGTGAATGGATTGTGGCTTCTTCGGTTTGCTTGTGTCTGAACAAAGTACTCCAGCAATTAGAGAGTAGCCAATGTTACATAGTGCTTAATCCTCTTTAAGAGTAAACTCTCAGATAGTGATGCATGCTGGGACTGTCTGTGTCTGATGATCCAATCAAGGATCATTTCGGTCGTACATTTTTTTAGTCATGGCTTTGTTGTATTATTCAAAAAGTCCAACGTATGGATCAGTTGCCAGGATTAAAAGAAATTTAAGTAAGAGAGTGCACAGGCCTTTCTGGTGCTTTAAAAAAACTAAATCATGTGAAGAGACAGTATTTAAATCCTTTTTAGCGTACTCAAAAGCTGATACAAACTGTAGGACTAGATGAATAGATCCATATCTTACCAAGAAAAAAATGTAACCATATTTTAAGTATAGGTGAACAATCATAAATCAAGTTATTCATATTCTCAAGTAACCAAATCAAGTGGAGTATCCAAAATGTTTACTTCTAGCGTGGTTCTTCTTGTGACACAGTGGGAGTGCACTGTAGCCTTCACAGAAGTCTCACTTTTAACGACAAAGATCATCTAATTTTGAGCATCTCTGGCTCTGTATTCATTTGTTCCCTTGCACTCAGATTTAATAAATATTAAGGTAAACACAAGACCCGTTTGGCTGATCAGTATAGATCTACATGATGGCTACCAGTCTGTTTTTACTGAGGTTATTACCCAGGGGATGTTGAAGAAATCGATTCCCTTGCTTGTCTGTCAGTGGACAGATATTTACCGCTGTAGACTCCTAACTGAAGCCATACATCCTGAAATAGTCCAGAAAGTGTGTGCCATGGTACAGGGTGTCATGTTGCTGTGTTAATGAATTGTCTCTCATCAGGGAGTAACAACAACCTTAAATGGGATTGTAGACACACTGACCCCACTGTGGCGTTCACATTGCTGTCATAGATCACATGCTTCTTATACAGTCCAATAACTCCTGATCAATATGATGTACTTTAGCTTTTTGCACTACATAAGGCAGGATATTAGTGTACCCAGCCCCTGACATGTGCAGTTGAATAAAACCCCTTATTCAATTCTGCACACCCAGCTCTCCAGAAAACATAAAAACACTCTTTTAAATGCTTTACAACAACATGGGATATTTCTTAGATAGTCTTATGCAACTGCTTATGGATTGTCAGGGGATATGAGTTGACGCTGAACATGTGAACTGTTGTTGCCCCAACACGCCCTGCAAGCCCTGAAAGCTTGGGGAGAGTTTTCAGAACAAATGAGGTAATAAAGTTACACCCTAATAAAAACACACTGTCTACTGAATGGCGAACAGCGTACTACGCTGCCATGAATGAATGGTAAAAACATGGCAGCCCAGTGATAAAATCCACTGGTGAAAAATCAAAATCCAAGCACAATGGGCTCTTTCACGTTTATGTCCACTCAAATGTGTGTAATTATGTTATGATAAATGATGTTTGATCAATTTTGCCTTTGAGGAGAGCTGGGCTCAAACTACTCATTGCAGAAGACAAAATAAACCTGAGATAACCCATAACCCATAATGGACAAGAATATTGGATTTAATTTGTAGATTATCATACAATATGATCGAAAGTCATAGATGTCAGTATCACTATGAGGCTGTATTTAGACACAGCAGTTGTTTAACATCTGCATGCCTAAATGATATAATTTATTAATTGATCGAGTTCCAATAGGTAGAAAAGCGCTATATAAGTGCAGACCATTTACTAATTGGTACCAACACAAAGTGCAGCCTACTTTTGTGTTTTGTGGGGAAGTTTTGTAGCTCTTGTACAAAGTTTAATTTTGATCTGATTAATGCACTACACTGAAGTTTACGTAATTTTGATTCAGTGTTTATAATAAATTACAAAAATTTAAATACATGGCAATCAATCAAACAGCTGATATTTCGTTCTATAGGGTGGAATTATTATTATTATTATTATTATTATTATTATTATTATTATTATTATTATTATTATTATTATTATTATTATTATTACATCACTAACACGGGTAAAAACTGGATTATTTGGATTTCACTGTCCAGTTGTTAGTGAGCTTAAGACCAACGCTGGCTGGGACCTGATTTGTTATATAGTTAACTAACACGGTAGGTAACTCTGTCCCAGATTTGTGGTCATCAATTTTGTTTTAGGGATTCTTCAGGAAAACTAACTAAGATTCCTGTTATTATCTCTCACAGACTCTGTCAGTAAAGTGTTACACAACTGGCTTTGAGATTACATCATTACTGGCTCTATTATGTTCACATTCAGAAGAACAGTATACTTGATCACAAAACAGGTCTCAGCTAGCTGAAGCCCTGACAAGTACATAACACATGGTGTGTTTTCTGTTTTTACTTTAAGAGAACGTCTGTGTCACATTATCATTGTGAAACATGTTTCCCATTCTGAGAAGAAAAAATGTTGTCATAAAGGCTGAACTTATCACACTATCTTACAGGATGGACCCCAGCTTCTAATGCTACATTTCACTGACATATTGACTTGGAATGAAAGGAAACTGGGTTTGATGGGAGATCACTCATAAGAATCTGCTTTAGTATCTAATTTAATTGTGTTAGAGAGAGAGCATAGAAAATAGTGGACCGTCCGAAGTAATGAAGCAATGGTAATCACAGTCTAGACAGGCAGGGCAGAGGAAGTAGGCGAGGAGGAGACAGGCCTTGCTGTTAAATCAACCACCCACAGGAACAACATTTTAAGGCCCATTTCAAAGACTCCACTGCACATATTTCTGCAGTCAAATTATCATGGTAGTGCATCATGATGAACCAACAGTACTTGACTAGAATATTAATATGTTGGTATGGAGTGTATTTTAATTTCAGTCAGATCACTTGTATGGTCTTACCACGTATTCTGGCCATTGTGTGCATAGCATTTCTTGCTGGCAGAGGACAAGACAGACAAAAAGGTAAAAATTGGGAGAAAGCTTCTAATGGCCAGCGTCTAACAAATACAAATTATAACCCAGTGAAATCCACAGACGCCCCCACAATACTGGTGAATTTTCTATTTCACAGTGTGTGGTGTGTTCTTACCCTTTAATGTTTTACATAACAATCAATAAAAACTCCTCTGCCTCAGCTGTCACATTTTTAAGCTAGGTTTGAGACCACTGACCCAAAAACATTTTTAATTCACTGCACGTATATTGTCAGGCCACTGAATACTGAAGGGCACAGAGGCATCTTTATGTAAAGGAGCAAATTCAGTCAATAACACTGGATAATCACAGGCTGCAGGGTGCTGCACAGCCTTCTGTGCAGACTGATAGCACAGCACAACACGACTGAAAGGCACCGTTGTGAAACAGACAAAATCACATCTGCATTTTCCACAACTATACAACATAAAGCCTCAATCACTTTAGATTGTCAGTGACATATTCTCTTAATCAGTGAAGCAGCATTTCCTTTCATGAGGAGGACAACTCCACTGTATTGGCTTCAGTGAATAACTGTAATGTCACAGAGTTTATACCAGGAACACTGATGTAATTATTCTAATTCTAATTAGCGGCAATAAATTAATTAAGGAATCTTAATAATATGAAACAATAATCACTCGGGCACTGAAAGGACATTTTTAATGCCCTGTCACACAGGTCTGGTGGAGTGCTTGTGCCCTCTAGGGTCAGACTTTTGCATCTCGCTTTGAATGTTTACTCATTCACATCAGGATACAAAAGACATTTTTTAATGAAATAGAAAGAAACATATTGTGTTTGATTGAGGCAGCATTAGGTTTTTAGTTTTATTTGAATTATTTCTCTTTCCCACCTTATGCAATTCCCCACCTATAATTGTGTTAATATTATACAACTAATGTGTTTTACAGTAAAAATATATAAATGGGGGGTTTTGCTCAGTGACATTATAAAGATGATTTATGAGTATCCAAGAGAAAGCACATTTGCAGCTGGAAGCAGATGGCCTGGTCAATTTCTGCTCTTCACCAGCAGATGTCAGCCTTTACACTTCGGTCGTGGGTTAAATGCACCATAGTTATCCTTGTGTGTGAAGTTTGCTCTAAAGCACATCTGGTTAAATGGTGTGATCTTACCAATAATACCAACAGGTATGCACAAAACCCGGCAATGAGCAAAAACTATAAATGGGAAGATCTTGATGTTGAGGAACTATACAAATTCCATGGTCCTCAGTCTCCAAAGTCAAAGTCAATACAGTACAGTTGAACTTCCACTTCAGTGACTCAGAGGTGACTATGATGAAATGTTCGTTGATGATATCTGACACGCATGCCAGGGTTATTACCACCCAAAATAAGAACTGGCAGTTTATAAAATAATGTACCTCACTTCTAAATTACATACTATGATTTTATGGACAACTTCTACAACATTCCTGCACTGTTCAATGATCTGGCTGAGATGAGAACAGGGACAGTGAAATGAGTAAGGGCCCCCTGGTCTTCATCAAGTGGGTGAACACGTGAGAGGTGGCAGTGTGCTCCACTATCCAGCCAGCAATGTATGGTGAGGTGGTGCAGAAGAGAATCAGGACTAATCTTGGACACTAGAAAAAAACATATCATTCCCCACCTCATCATTGCTTTCAACAATAACATGGGTGTGGTTGACTTTCTGACCAGCTGATCCAGTACTAGTCCACCCAACTCAGAAATGCTCGGTGGCAATCTACCCTTTTCCTGTATTTTGTGGAAATTGCTTCAACAAATCCCTACATCCTGCACTGTGAGATCAGCAACACACAGCAGAAACAGCACATCAGCCTCATAGCAACTGTCTCGTTGAACTGGTGTCCCATCTGTATGGAGTGGACAAGACAGGAGTTCCTTTCCAGAGGAGCACTGATTGTGTTCCTGTTGCCTTTTCCATGGTGAAAGATCCCAAGAAATAAGCCCCATAAAGCAGGAGGACCTGCCAACACTGCCTCCAAGTGGACAAAAAGGAACTTCACAGCATGCAAATGTAAGGACTGTGATGTTGCCCTCTGTGGCAACATCACAGTCCTCAAAACTGTTTTGTTTTGAGGACTGGCACAGATAAAGAAAAAAAAAAAGGAAAAAAGCGGAAAGGAAGGATTATAGATCTGAATGAGGGAGCTGAGGTAAGCAGGAGGTGTGGAGGCGATCAACTTGTAGGCAAGAGACAGATTCTCCGGGAATGCAAAGCCTGTAATGTAGATCTCTGTATAATTGTTGAGATACAAAGATATACAGATAAAAAGATATATGATCAAACTAAAAATCATTTTCTGGTGATATGAGTCACACATTGGTACATCGAGCAGTTTTTGATGTGATATATAAAGGTATAATTATAAATTCTTAAAATGAATCTCTGACATTTAGGAGCAACTGGTTCTGAATGTTATAGGTCACATTCTGTGGTGTCTTTCTAAAAGAGATGCTTTTGAAGGAAAACAACAATTTTATGTTTAAACTACCAAGGTATATTCAGAAATGCAAAAATACTACTAAATTAATAAAATTACTACTGAAAAACACTTTGTCCTGGGAAACAGATAGACAATACTTAGAATTTGGGATAATTTAAGATAAGTCATTTTTTTACCTACAAAACAGAACAATTTATAACACAGATATTGTGGGTTGGAAACAGATGTTATAAGTATGGTGTATTTTAGCTTGTAAACTAAAACTTGTTTTTTCACAGGAAAAACATCTCCCTGGAATGTGATAAACGTGTTATTAGGCCATACACACTTTGTGCCAATGGTGGAAAGTAATTTTTCTTTGCGTATATAGCTGCTTGTTTAATGTTTGTGTGTCAGCTTCTCTGCCTATTTCAAATTGCAATCTGTTTGTGTATGAAGGCACATGTGCTGCTTTTAACAAATGTGTTTCTATATGTGTGTGTTCCAGGGTCATCTAGAAAGCTGTAATACTGAAGCAGGCTGTGGAAGCACTGATTGCCTCATTTAAACCCTTCTGGGACATTGTTTACATTAGCAGCATCTTCCTCAATTTATTTGGCATGTTTGGCGTGCATGTAAATCTGCACACACACACACACACACACATTTGCGCAGTTTCTTTTACCCAGAATGACAAGCCATAAAAATAAACAACATTAGTCTTTGCTGCCTTTTAGTAAACACCCACTGTAATAGCTCCCTTTTATTCTTGGCATTTTTAGTGTTTTAGTCTGCTACCTTTGATATGCCTGAGATGAAGAGAAGATAATGGCAAAGTTAAACTGCAGAAACTCTGTGTTTCACAAGAACTCTGTTGTTGTTCAAAGGGAAGTTTTTTTACTCTGTGGGAAATGACACAAAAAACATCAACAAGATTGACTTTCTGCTAACTATCACTGGATACGGAAGGAGTACAACTTCAAACGTCTCCTTTAGGTAGACTTGCACTGAGGAGGAGGAAGGGAGAAGAAAAAACACTACAATCAGAAACTGGGAGCTTTGTGTTCGAATCAAACGCTGATTGCACTAATCAGCAACTTTTCCTTTAGAAACTTAAAGGTTTACAGATGGAATGTTTGTGGTTGTACTGTATTTTATGACTGTATATTTTAAAAAGTTTACGATTTTGTGTTTTATTAATTGTTTGGATCTTTGGTCAGGGTTGATTTATATTTGGATTAATACTATGAAACTGACTTTCTTGACATTTTTCATTTGTGTTGTGCAAAGGCCCAGAATTATAGAAGTTTACGTAGTTTTTCACAACGTTGTGCCAGATAATAAAAATTCAACACAGCCCGATGTCAGCTTTACACTCTTCACTGTGAATAATAGTGTTAAGACCTGGAAAATCTCAGTTTAAAAGTTGCTTCTACGTTTCTCACTGAGACTCTAATGGCCTTGTTATTAATGTACTTCAAAGACGGCTGGGCGAACATCGGGTACAATGGGATAGATGCAATGGTAGTAGATAAGGAGGTATTTTTGATGTCAGTATGCCTGATTTTTGTTGACAGAGGAGTCAGGAATTTCCCTTTTATTATTTTTTCTCATGTACAAGAAATCTGAGGTTTCTTCTCTTTTCTTAGCCTCAAAGGAAAACCATGAATGGATACTTGAATATTTTGTATTTCATCTTCTTCATTATAGTGAGCTTCTTTCTTCTTGACAAGTTTATCGGTATACAGGTTGAGACCTTTCACTACATCAACACAAAAAAATAAAGGTTTACCTGAAAAGGAAAGATCAGAAGTCAGTGTATTCCTGTGCATTCTTTTTCAAAAGAAAAATGGACGTCCTGCTGAAGCCTGTGGTATTAAATCTACAGAAGTTCATAAAATAATTTTATTGTGCTGTAAAGTAGGTATTGTAAGTGTTACCTTACATGATGTTTGTATGTGTTCAGTTGGAATCTTCTGGACATTTACTGACCTCCATCATCACCATCATTGTCAAGAACGTAAAAACTGGACAACAATATTTCTTTAATTCTACCCTCCTAAGAATGTGTTGAGTCCTCAGACTAGCGCATGATACACACATACACAAGTCAAAACAATTACAGTTCTTCGTAAAACCATCATCAAGACACTATCACAGTGGTGCTGATTGTTATTACTATGTTTATTATTATAGATGTGTGCTCATTTAAAAAGTACGCTGTAGCAACACCTGTTAATGTAAAGTCATATTTACCAGTTCTCTTCAACTTAAAATACAAATGAGTTGGTTTTACATCATCTAATGATTGCTGCACAAATGGATACAGACAATATGAGCAGATGAGAAACTATACTGAATGTAAAGTATTAAAAAAAAAATTGCAATTTGCCACTTATGTCTTTTTGTAATAATAACCTGCATAAAACAAAGCCTTGTATTAGAGATACGTGGAATATTCTTGTAGTGTTTGTTATGCACGGATTTTAACATGCATTTTGATTGCAGGTTTTTTTTAACAACAATTGAACAATTATCTTTTAATAAGTAATATGTATAATGTTTGTCAGTCCAATTTTAGAAGTAATCATTGCAGCAAAACAGCCCTTGTCAGAGTAACCAATTACCTTAAGAGCAATTTTAATTCAAAACGACTATCCAATTTATTTGTGCTCGATCTCACTGCTACGTTTGACACTGTTGATTATATTTTAATTAAAGGGCAACTTCATAATTTTTTTTACTTGCTCCCCATGGCTTTAGTTTAGGGTGTAAATGTATAATGCTTTGAAATTTCTGTCTGACTTCCCTATAATAAAATATCTCTCTTCTTCTTGCTGAAAAATGCCTCCAAAATTGGTTCAAAATTGGTTAACTAAATACAGCTCAAAGACAATAGCACAAAAATACTAGGTCCCTCTCATTGTAGGCTCTGTTAAGTTTTATTATAAACTGAACTGTATTTAAAAAACTAACACCAAGACACATTTCTTTGTATGCTTTCATACTTTGCTAATAAAACAGATTCTGGTTCTGCAGCAGTGGTTATTTTACTTTTGACAGTTAACATAAGCTACACTTTTGCATACAGTGCTTGCATCATCATTCAAGCTTTAATGAAGAACTAGTCTACACATGTGGGGTATGTTTTTATGTAGCAATAGATGGTCTATGTGAAGATCTTAGAAATTGGTTACCAGCAGCCTTGTGACTGCTGTACCCACACCAGAGCTGTCAATCTTGTATCAGAAATACGTTGCTGACAGTAGACCTGACCAGATTTGCTGGTTTCCTCATCTTTGACTTTTCAGAGTAATGATACAGTGGCTTGGGCCCCTGAAAGACTTCTATTGCCGAATCACAAAAATTAATCTTGTGCCCTCTAGTGTCGAAATTGTATATTTCAGTTATTTGGAGTTGTCTAAGGAGGCAGGCAGCGTTTTGGCATATTAAGAGGCCATTTTTTCTCTGAAACGTTTCTTTCACCTAATCGGTTTATTCAGATTATTCTTTGAACGACGGTTCTTTGAACAGTTTTAATCAATAACATTTTTAAAATGAAATTGAAATGATTTAAAACAAATGTCTTTAAATTATAAAATGTCAATTAAATAATGGTAACGAGTTGTCAATATTTTCAACTGTGTGTGTTTCACGCAGCCATTCGTGTTCATATAATGGAGATTGACACGTTTTTTGACAAGAGAAGTGAATACTTGTATCAGAATCTTAAACTTTATTCTACTGAATAGTGTCTTAGACATTACCCAAAGCAAAGTAAACGTCGGAAACACATCTGGAGGGAATCTCTCTCGTGTCAAACTCAGTATCGCTGTGCACACATAGTGCCACCTGGTGGACTCTGTTAATGTCATATAAATCATGTGTTTCTTATAAAACACATTATTTAATGATCATAGGTGTATATATCTAGATATCTATAGATCTAGATATATACGGGTTATCCGAAAGACAAAGTGTTGTTTTATAGAAAGCAATGTAACACGTTGTGGCTGAGGTACAGTCGCCATCAAAGGTTGCGGAGCCAGTTAAAAACATCAGCATTAATTGCTACCTACTACATAAGGAGGCCGTTTGATGGCTGGGGGTGAATTTCACGAAGTCAGCCACATTCCGCCTTTACTTGTGGCGCTGAGGAGGAGCTCGGTTGTTTATTCATTCACGTCAGCCCCTCTTCCCTTCCCTCCTCCCTGCCACACACAACGGGGACCCACCGTTGCAACTGTTTCCCCCCATATTAAAATTAACCACAATCACGTCGCCACCATAAACCGATTTTGGAACCAGGTGAGTTTTTGATTTTATGTTTCTCTTGCTTTGGCGGTGATAGCGGGGGTTTATGCGCCGCCGGAGCGTTGACTTGTCCGGCCCGGCGAGGCGCAGGAGGAGGAGGAGGAGGAGGAGTGTTTCAGCCGTAACTTATTAAATTCCTCCTGACCAGGCTAGAAAATGTATCCGCCGTATGTTAAGGCGATTTTACTGCCTCGACGTCCCTTGACGAGCGTCCGTCGGTGCGGGTGTTTTTACGCCGTGCCGAAAACAAATGGTCGATGTAGGTCAGCAACTACAGTCAAAATGTCGTCTTTTCTTTTTTTTACTTCCACATTCTCATGCCACAAACAGATGGCGTCGAGAGGGGGATGGAGAGAACGGGGAAAGAGACGCCTAAAGGAGTAGGGGCTACACCAGGCCACATTAGCCCGGCTCTGCCCATCACCAACCTACACCCTACACACACACATGACAGAATGCTTCATGCTAACACACCGGAGGAGAAGATGTGTCGCCGCGGCCCGTCTTCAACAAAGTTTTTGCTGTTAAGTTGTCGGGGCTTGCTTTTTAAAGATACAGTGCAAGTTTGTGTGTGTGTGTGTGTGTATGGAGGTGGGGGGTATTTTTTATTTTGAACAGATAAAAGTACCCACAAACCCTAGTCGAGCTTGTCATTCGAGGCCACATTCTGGTCCCAACCGTGCACGCACGGGGACGATGCACTGCAGCAGGGACCTGTAGCCCCGGATGCTTTGCTCCTGTGGGGAAGAGAGGCTGCCACCAGTTGGCTGACTCGTCACCGGGCTGTCAGGGAGCATTGATAGGCCACAGGCATCCTCCACTGCACTAATGAGGGCAAGTGCATCTCAACACTGGCAGTCAGGGGATGTGAAGGTGCTGTATGGCTTTTTGGGTTGCATATGTGCCCCCATTTGGGACTGCAGCACTGGCGTTTTATGTACTAAAATACAAAGCCAGAGTGAAGAGTAACACTGCTGACCCCATGCGTAGCTGCCAGGCAGTGTCTAATCATGTAAAGTGAATGGGGTGCTGCATGCAGAGAGGCAGCTGCATGCTATAAATGTGCTATGATGCAGTTTGGTGTCAGTGCCCTCCAGTGGGATGCAGTAATTAAAAAGACATCCTCTCCTGCTCTGTGGGTCATCTGATTGATGGTCATTTTGAGGGAAACGTTCAAATGACTCTGCATCATTTGCGAAGGTGTCACAGCTGTGCACATCTTAAATTCACACAGTACATCTTAACTGTGTTGCATTTTTTGAAAGAGACCCATTTCTGGTGTCCGTTTGAACAGGAGTCTCCTGAGTGCATGGAGTGCGTTACCCTGTACTATCCAGCTCACCCTTTTTTAGCTATTTCAGCTCTTAGACAGTGCATCTCCGAGTACTTTTGGCTTTCTTTAATTCTCTTTTGAGTGTTGGTCAAGTGATTTTTGACCTGATATTTTCTCATTTTAGTGTCCACCTCCATCTTTGTGGAGTGTGTCCATTGGCTTTTGTACCGTTTTGCCTGAATTGTCAAGCAGCTCTTGTGGATCACCAGTCATGGCCACTTCATAGATTGGAGTGCTCGCCTCCCTGAATGCAGTTTTGAGGGGCCCTGTTTGTTCATAACATCACCCCTCTCTTTTTGCTCAAAGGCATTCCACCAAATTTTAATTTGCTTTGAAAACTTGTTGTCTCTCAGCTGGCTGCTATATTCGCTGTTTTCTCCGTTAACCTTGTGTTAACACTCTGTCATACCTTTTTTGTTCTGCCTTGTGATTTTCCTGTATTGTTCATACTGATACAAGCATTTTGTCTGAGTGTTGAAAGATTCTTCATTGTGATACAATAGTATTGGACATTATTCATGACATCCCCATAATGTGATTAAATAAGTGTACTGAAAATTGGTCGAGATTAACAAAGGCACAGGCAGGTTCTCAACAATTCCGGCTCACACTTTGTCAGCAGAATTTATTCCTTCAAGTTTAACTGCATTTTTTTCATTTCTTGGCCAGCATGAGCTGTACAGTGATGAATGAATTTTCCCAAGTTTGGATCAATAATGCGTTATTACACTGCTGCTGCTGCTGCTGCTGCTGCTGCTACTACTACACAATCTGTATGCTACTCAGGGGATCATAAGCCATTCGTCCATGGATCATCAGCGACAGGGTGACTGTGTTGAATGAGGTCCAGCAGAGCTAAAAAGGCTGCACATCGGGACATCCACAGTATTCCTAAAAAGAGCTGAATCAGTCATCTTACCACACGCTAAAAATTATTCACATCTTGAAATGAAGATAACTGAGAATTAGGCTTTCTTTTTTTCTCCATCCTTTTTTATCAGGATGTGGGAATATAGCTGTGGTAAAAGGTTTAGAATTGCTGATGATGGTGTCAGCACATTGCAGTGCTCGGCTGTGCTGCAGGCAGGGTTAAAAAAAAGAGAGAGAGAGAGGCTGATGTTTCTCGAAGCACAAAGGCCTAATGTGTAGTAGTGGGTCTGTTGGTTGGAGCTATGTTGAACAACCTCCAGAGTGTAATCCCTCTGTTTGTATATGCTGTGGAAGTGCATGCATTGGCCTGTTTGAATGACACAATACTTTTTGTTTTTCAGAAGGTCGTTGCTGGAAAACAATGTTAAATGGCTAAATGTAACACCAAATTGCAATGTTTTAAAGGAAACTGATGGTTTACTCTATATGGCTTGCTGTTTTGTCATTGCATAACAGTAACACAACTGTCGAAATGTTGAATTTATTATTGATTTTGGTCCAAAAGAGAAACAAACTTGCCAGTTGTTAGAGCTTGGAGGAACCTCATCAGCCAGTTTGACAAAAGTGAGAAGGACCTAGATGTTTATCAGTGTTTATACTGAGTGGGCAAAATTGAATCTAAATTTAAATCACAGGATCACCTATTGATGCTTAAACTGTGATGGCAAATTCTTAAGCCACCTTGTTTTTTTTTTATATCTGTACCTAGTACCAGTGCAGGTTTTTAGCATTTGACTGCATCAGTCCGTGACGTGGTCTGACCACCACTTTTGAGACTGAAGTATCACAACAACTACTCTATGCATTGTTATTGACGT
This sequence comes from Channa argus, assembly GCF_033026475.1. Lineage (NCBI taxonomy): Eukaryota > Metazoa > Chordata > Actinopteri > Anabantiformes > Channidae > Channa > Channa argus. Next base: position 11,596,520 of record NC_090198.1, read on the forward strand.
TCATTGTCCCCAGAGGACGTACCCTAATGACTTGTGGGATTTTCTGAATTGTCTTCCAGCACGGATGTGGTTTTGAGTGAAATGTCTCAATAAGTACTAAATAATTGGCCACACGTTTTATTAGTTTTATTAGAGGCCTTCTTGTTCTCCCAAGCATGAGCAGTTGAGTGCAAAACTTTGCATTTCTTCAAATTAAAATTGCAAAAAGAGCAAATTCTTTTTCAACAACATAATATTTTCTGCACATTCAGATAGTACAAATGATCTTTCATCATCAGAAGTAAAAAAAAACAAAACAAAATGCGTAAAAAGAAAGTTGTATTAAAATAATTTATATCAAATTAAAAGTCTGTATCCCCCCATGTTAAATGTGCTCTAATACTTTGTATGTCCTCCCTTTGCCTTTTTTTTACTTCCTACACAGGTTTTCAATGATATTTAAGGCCACGTTACAACATTCACATTAGTCTTTTTAAACCATTCCCAAGTTGACTTTGCTTTGTGCTTTTAGGTCATTGTTTGGTGAAGGATCCACTGCCTCTCATTTTTAGGTTTTTGACTGATGGGAGGAGCCTTTGCTTTAAAATCATTTGACATCGGGCTGAATTAGTTCTTCCTTCCACTTCATGCAGAGCTCCTTGATGCAGACATATGGCCCTAAAACATCAGTAAGCTTTCACCTCATTTGACTGTAGGATGGTGTTCCTTTCCACATATTTGTGTGAATTATAACCCAATAATTCAACTTTGGTCCTATCAGACCACATAATATGTTTCCAAAACTCATTTGGTTTGTTCACATGGTTCCTGCTTACTGCATGCTTTTCTCCTAAACAAGACCTGTGCAGACTAATCTTTAGTGTAGAGATGTGGACTTTTATTCAAGTTTTCCTCAAAGGATTTGATCAGACCTCCTGCTGTTTGTTTGGGTTTCTTATGTAGCTATCCATCAAGTTACCTAGCGACTCTTTCTTTTCATTTTTTTTGTGCCTTCAACTTTTTTGAAATGTTTTTAGCGTGTCTGTGTTTCTTCCATTTCAGCATTATGGTCTTAGCAGATGATACTGCTATCCTTAAATGCTGTAAAATATTTTTATATCCCTGTCCAGCTCTATGAAGTTTTATCAAATTCCCTTTGAGGTCTTCTAAAAGCAGTTTTCCTGATCCCATTGTTTTGTTACTCTGAACAAACTGCTTAACATAACGGGTGCCAGTCATCAAGCATTTAAGCGTTGACATTATTTTTTAAAGATCAGGCACCTCTTTTTACATATTAAAGTTAATTGCCATGAGGGTTTATCAAGTGGTTTAATTGCTTCTGATAAGTTAGGATCATTTGTATTAGCTAAATTTGCATTAAATGGTATGTTGACGAAAGAAACCTTTACTGTTTTAATCTTCTTGCCATTTCAGTGTTAGAGGATGCACTTAACCGTAGCTTTAGTGATCCCTTAACTATTTTGTTAGTGCTGTCATCAGGTCACTGCAAAAATTACGTTTCCCACTAGTGGAAAATGGATATTTGGTAAATGTACCTGTTAAACCTTAGCAAGTTTGCGTCATCACCATGAGTATTGTTTTGCTGAGCCTTACAAAGCCATTAGCATGGCTGGTGAGTTAATCTTAATATTTTTAAAATTGTGTCGTTCATTTTCTGTGATTACTAGACAACTGGCAAAATAACCGCATATGTGTGCTGCTGATAAATAAGTCAAGACTTCACAATCTTCATGCACAATATTTTCATGAATCTAAAGTGTGTTTCCTGGAGTGTATGCACATGGAGGTTTTAAAAGACAACTCCAGTATGTAACGCTTATTAGGTGCGAGTCATGCTTGTCAGTTTTGGTCTCGCTGCTGGTCTGGCTAATGGTGTTCTTGCCAGCTTTTACTGTGTGAAGTTGTTACTAGTTGTCTGCTAAGTCGGGTTGGGTCTGTCAGTCTTTCCCAGTCCTTCTAGATTTTCTGCATGTAACAGATTAGCAATGTTGAACTTATTTTGCTGCAGTTTAGCAGAACGTGCTCGTGTACAATCTGCTAACTAGTTCATGCCTGATGGTATTTTCCAGTGTTGTGTACTGTAACAGTCTGCTCATTATTTCCTATGTTTTTTGCTCCTCCATTCTGATAATGTCCTGATTATTAGCCTCCACTGAGCCCTGATCAGAACGTAATGATCTTAGCTGACATGGTGTGCACTGGTTTTCAGTGTTACCCTTTAGCCTTAAGGTCTCAGTAAGCTTGTGTTCACTTAGCCAACTACCACTTTCGAGCATAGTGCAAAGCACTGGCCTAGTTCATGGTCTCCTCATTGTAAATTTAGCTCTTTGTGTATCTATCTTCATACATTGGGTGTATGAGTGTGTACAGTCTTATCTGTTTAGTCTCTTTCTGTGTTTCCTGTTCTGTAGTTCCCTGTGTCCTTTCACACCTCTCCTGTTTCTGTGTCCTTATGATGAGGCTTTTTGTCGTCACAATGTGCAGCACTCGTACTAGTGACACCAAGCAAGTTATCTTAGTAGATTTATGGTTCCTGATTGAAGTATAGTGTTACCCTCGAGAGAGTTGGAGGAAGAACACACAGTTGTGGTTTGATTGACACCTCATGTTGCCCAACCGTTATTGTTGTTATATGAATTACACCAAGAATTTGACGGGGGGGAAAGATTAAGTAGTCATTTTAAATTACTGTGAGGTTAAAACATTTATTCAGTAAAGTGATGGTCAGAAAATGTTCAAGACCTCCTTTCAGAATTAATTGTTTCACAGTCATTGATTGAAAAAATGTTTTGGGAAACATTCAGCAATTGAAAAGACTGAATATAATTATTAATCAAAGAATCTAATAATGTTGTGTAATATCTGTAACAATTTTATTTTATGCAACTAAAATTTCTTATTTTGCAGTTGGTTCATTTTTACAGAAACATTAGGTCCCTTACTATCATCACAATTTGTCACTGGATGGACTTTGGGTCCCTTACGTCAGGCTGTAGAAGAGCTGCACCTAACTAATACTTTACTGATTCTATCTTGCCTTATGTGTCCTTTATTTAATCATCAAAATATGATTAGAAGTCAGTCAAATTTGCATTTAAAATGAATATAAAACTCAACAACTTTAAAGCTTTTAAAACTTTTTAATCTAACACATGCTAAAGTGTAGATTTATTTATTTATTTTTAATGCTGTAGGATTAGCTTTTCAGTTTAAAATTAGAGACGTGTGTTTGGTGATAATACAGGAGGACTGTGTATCTTAGTGGATAGTACAAAGTGATTCACCGTCATATCTAAAGACTTGGCTAATGCACCATACAGTATTGCACCAAGTACTTTGCGTGTAGTGTCAAAGTTTAGATCAAATGGTTAGGTTGATCACTATGCTCTATCTCTAATTCTACAGTATTGCTCTAAGGGATTATGTGGCTTCATGTAAAGAAAATCTGTAATGTTGAAATTGTGTAGCTTTTTTATCTTTGAGTAAATTTATCCAAAAGTAATTTTTGTCTTTTCCTTTTACATTTTCTCTGATTTAGCCCCAGTATGTGCTCGTCAGCCATGTGTTTTCAGGCTTTGGGACGGTTATCTGTTGTGTTGCCCAACATCTGTAGTTGCGTTTCAGAGCCCTAAACGGATAAACAAAAATAAATATAAGAACAAATTACTTGAGTGCATGACTGGGTTACAGCTGATGTTTCCTTGAGCAAGGCAGTTAATCTGGGGAAAGGATGCATTAAAGAAAATGGATGGGAAAAGATAAGAGCCAAAAGATGAGATGGGGATGATACTGGAAGAGAAAAGTGGAAGTGATGAAAAAGAGGGGAAGGGGAGAGGGGAAAAAACAGGGTGGATGGGATGTATCCATGGAAACATGAAGAAAGATGGGAGGAAAGAGGGGAAAGAAGTGATGTAGTTTAAAACAAAAATTACAAAGGCTTGGAACAAAATACTAGGCCCAAGGCAGCAGAGCTGACATTTATTGAGACTTTATGTTATGTCCTATAATTTCACTTAGGGTTGTTTCAAAGCTTCATGCCTCTATATTTTATTATACTGTTGTGAAAGATTTTGTAACATAAGGACGAAACATGGTATGAATAAAATAAAATCTGGAATTGATGTTTTAATGCTGTGAGGTTAGTTTGGATTGATGACCTCGTAAAGATGAAACAAAACCAGACTTGTCTCCCTCGTTGTTCATGTCTGCATGGGAAAACGCAGAGTGTGTAAATGTGTAGCTCAGAAATCCCAAAACTTTATTTTTGTTTAAGGAGAAGAGAGGTTATTCAAGGAACAGCTTAGATAGCAGTTTTTAGAATTGACTTAATTCCCAAAGGAGAGCTGTTCATAAATATATTGTACTATATACTTTGATCCTATGTTGCAAATATGTTACTTAAATATACCAATTACTTTGTACACCTGCGGGAAACTATTGTGGCATATGTTTAGATCCTTAAATATGCCACCATAATGTTGGTTTACCTTAAATTCAAGAGATATTTCTATCTCTATATCTATCTGCTTAAAAAAATAAATCCATCTGCTTAAAAATAAATACATCATTTATTTATTTATTTTCTTTATTGCACTATAACAAAAAAGAAATGTATCCAATGCAAAGTGAAAATACCTACAGTCCAGACACATGATTATCACTGATGTGTTTGGAATAATAGATAAGCAAGGTGATGGCAAATTGACACATTAAAGGAAAAACAACAACTTTAAGGGTTTTGGTAAGGTGCGGCATCACTGGAGACTCATGGCTCCATTTAATAGTTTTTCCTTCAGTGGTTTGATGATAGTGGTGAAAATTGCTTTCTAACATATGAAATCTTCACTACACTACATTGCACATACACATACAGTACATTACCTAAATATATTTTAGAATTTTTCTCATTCCAGGTAATATGACAATTTAATTATTCTGAAAGTCTCATTCCTAAATTATTACAATAGATAATATCACAAAGTAAGTACATTTAATAGAAATCTGTCAAGTCTGCAGTATTGTATGTGTTAAAGGTTAATTAGCTTTTATAATTTATCACTATACTGTTTTACATTTAAAAACATGTCTGTTCTTTTCAGGGAACAAACTGTTTGCTGTGTCAAAAATAACCATTCTCAGTCATAAGAAAATGGCAGTGCAGAAAATTTGTAATATATTTTCAAATTATGTGTCTACGCATGGCTTACACAATTTGGGGACATCACTGTTCTTTGCCCATCACCAATAAACATTCTTAAAAATCCCAATAAAATCCCAATATAAGTCATAGCAAAAATACACTTCTTACTCCTCCAGAACTTACCAGAGTTTTCAAGTTTTCCTCAGGATTAGTGTCATACTTCCCCGCAACAAACTGATACCAATCTATCTGGGATAAGATATAAGCAGGTGTTAAATCGGTTGTATCGTGCTGTTCAGGGCCTTAGCAGCAGAAAGAAAGGCTAAGGCCTTTAGTGTGTGAACACATCACAGTGCACCTGAATGGAACAGTTTTCACCCTTCAGTGATTAACATGGGTGATTACAGCTGATGCTGGTGTATTATAATGTTACTTGGTGTGTGTGTTTGTGTGTTAAAGAAAGAGGACTTGTGAAAACCAACAATGACATTCTTTTTTTTTTCTCCTTTTGCTGCAGCCATGTTTGTGAAACCACAAAAAAGCGTGATAGGTTTTGTTCTCCCTTTCTCCCTCAATCGCTCCCTATCAGCCTTTTTCTGTTTTTCTCTCTCCCGCTCTCTTCCCCTCCCCCTCTCTGTTCCTCTTTCCTCCCCTCTCTTTCTTTCATTCTCCCTCCCTCCTTGTCTCTCCCTCTCTCCCTTTCTGTCCTTTTTTCCTCTTTTGCTCTCAGTTTCCATCAAGCTTACCCCTCCCTCTCCTCTCTTTCCTTCTCTCTTCCTCTCTCACGTTGCACACTGCCCCTCCCTCCCTCTCTCTTTCTCTCGCTCTCACGTTGCTCTCTGCCCCATCTCTCTCCCTCCCTTTTTTCTCTCTTGCTCTCTGTCTCTCGTTTTCGCTTGCTCTCCCTCTACACCCTCCCCTCCCCCACTGCTGCCTCTAATTTTCTCTCTCACACTCACTCGTTCACTAACTCACTCATTCACTCACTCACTCACTCACTCACTCATTCCCCCTCCCATCCTGGTTCTCTTTATCTCCTCCCCTCCCTCCCCCTTCAATCCCTCTTTCATTCCCTGCAATCATCTGTTCTCTCTTTCTCTCTCTCTCTCTCTCTCTCTCTCTCTCTCTCTCTCTCTCTCTCTCTCTGTCTCTCTCATTCTCTCTCTCTCTCTGCTTCCTCTATTACGCCCCCATTTTGTCCTCTGTCATTTCCCCCTCTCTCTTTCCTCCATGTTCTCTCTATCCTGTTGTTTACCACACTCCCATTGACATTTATGTTACAAACTTTATAAAAACAAATGTTTGCTATCATGAAAAAGCAAAACCATGTTATTGGTAGTAACTGTTATCTCTACCGTAAAAGCTGTATCTGGTACAAAAAACCTTTCTCTCCATCACAGCAGTTTTGTTTCTTGTTTAACCGTCCATCTAAGGTGCCATATACTGGGCTCTGTTATTCACATTAACTCACATGTAATTGCCTGCCTCCTGTAACATTCACTCCCCCCAAGCTAGCCATTTACCCCAACATCGTGGTTCCTTCTATTTCCCTATAATCAACAAGTGGCTAAATTGCTAGGCCACAAAACAACAACAAATAGTAGTCATGATCCTCAGGGGAATGTGAACTACATGAACCAGATGACAGCCTCACCTCTAAGATTGGGATGGCCTCATAAATTGCACAGCTGGAAGCTGCAACTCCTACAAACTGGTTGAGGTTTGACTGAGTAAAATGCAAGTGCTACTGCTTGGGCTGGGTAAAGTTTGAAAAATGTCAGTACTTTATGAGCACTTTGACTCCTAGATGTAAATGCAATGGAACGTTTCTACAGCCTGGATTGGTATGATCGATTAGGTTAAATCATCAGTACAAAACATGAATAACTTTTTTGGAAATGATCTAATTTTTTGATAGTTAAAAAGGTAAGCAACTGTTCGACTCCTTGAATTTCTGTAAGTCTAAAGCGTATATCCTGTCAACTTTTACTTCTATTGTTGAATTTCACAACATTGGAGAGTTTTATATTTATTTCTGCTCTGATTCACTCCTAACTAAAGCAACAGTGACTGAGACTTGTGGGTTTTGTTGCATTTTCATTAGTCTGCCATGCCAAAATCTCACAATTTAGGCTAATGCAAGTAAAACCTAAAATTATTACTTCATGGTTGGACGTCTCTGGCAACAGTCCAAGCTGCAGTTTACATGCATGTCTGCCTAGACTCCTATTGCAACCTGTTCATCCATGAGTACAAGTGGATGTTGGGTGTTGAGATATTGCATTGATGAGAACAGGTGAGACATTTAACATGGCATGGAAGCATAGATATTGATGAGGAGAACCCAGCCTCAATTTCTTTCTGTTGACAGATTTAATTGACTATTCATTTCAGCTAAATTACTAACATTTACCCAAGTACCCTCAGTTACGAAGCAGGGATGTGGACCATGCTACCATTGCTTCCAGCAAAGACTGCTGTGGCCACATTGATTACCACAGATTCTCTGATTGAGTTGACAGATCAGGAGAAGTCTGAGCCCGTCCCTCTGTATACCAGTTTTTTTTTTTCATATATATCTGGACTGAAATATATACCTGGAATCAGAACGTGTCTCAATGCCAGTGCCAGTTTGTACTTGAAACTGCATACCAATTAAAAAATTTGTTATATATATTTTTTTGCATATGCTGTTTGGGACACTGTGCTATATGGTTGAACTGAAAAAAAAAAGATTTAGTTGCTTTGTAGGGAACTGGGACACATCCTTGCTATGCTCTTTACCATTTATTACTCTTTTTGATGAAACAAGGCTTTCAGCTTTTGCTGTATTTCCAATTTTTTTAATTTAATTTGTGTTATTGGAAAAATGTGTCTGGACAAATATTTTAATAATATTTTATATCTTTTTGTGTTTTGTTTTTTGTGAGAAAATGTAAAGAAATGTCAAATGTCAGAGTCAATGGTCATGTATGCAAATATGTAAACAATGAGCAAAATGTGTTTCTCACAGATTTTTTATGTTCCATTTTTAATAAATTGAAAGTCTAGATATCACTCAGGGAAACTGGAGGTTTTGTTTTTAACCTTATGCAGACATCTTATTATCTCCTAAACCAACAGATCACTAGTTTAATGTATTATAAATTTAAAAACAAATGCTAACCTTCACATTACTTAATTTAAGATTTTTGCGGAAAATGTTGTTTTGCTTTAAATTTCATTTAACAAACATAACTACAAGTTCTTTAGTACAGCGGTTCTCAATCCCAGTCTTCAAAGAACCTTGCTCAGCTTGTTTTACATCTAACCCAGCCCCACACACTGACTGCCTGGATCCGATGTGTCAGTCAATCAGAAGCTGGAAGATGCCAATTAGCTTTGTCTTTCCCATTTCCACCCTCATCTAAAATGGTATCTTCCAGCTTTTGATTGGCTGAAAAACCCTGATCCAGGTAATAAGCAACAAGTAGGCCAAGGGTAGATGGAAAACAAGAAAAGCAGGGGTCCTTAAGGCTCATGATGGGGAACTACTGCTTTTGTAAGTAAATCATTAGTTTTTACTTCGTTTTTGATGATTTAGTTCCATTTTGGAAAGTAACTGAATTCATATTTCCATAGGATAAAAGTTTTTCCCGTTAAATTTTTCTTACAACCTCTTTCACGTTCTGTTTAGATCATGACTTGTCTCTTTGTTTGACACTGCTGTGAGTGTAGAAACTGGCTGTGCAGACAAAGAGAAGTGAAGCTGCTTTTGCTGCAGTCGTGTTCTGTAACATGGTAGGATTGATGCACTTCAGCATCTATTATTGCAATCCATGGACTCATTGTCTTAAAATGTATAGCAAAACAAATGAGTCTTTGTATTTTAGAGCAGAAATAATTAATCGAACAATCAATTTGTTGAACAACAGAAAATGTATCAGCAACTGTTATGATTCAATAATTGTTATGGAAATAGTCTAACTGCAAACATTTGCAGTTTTTATTTTTACCCTTTATTAAATTAACTAGTTTTTGGACAATTTATTTACATTACATTTACATTTAGTCATTTAGCAGATGCTTTTATCCAAAGCGACTTACAAGACAATTTATCTCAATGTATTTTAATTTTGTTTACGCTTTTGATTTTTCACAAAGATTTATGGATGAAATGACTAGTCTGTGAATCCAAAAGGTAAAAGGAAGTTGATTTCATCAAGTAACTCGTTAGTTAGGGCTGGGTATCAATAATAATGTTTTGATACTGGTACTGATTCCAATAACATGATTTTGGTAATACTTTACTTTTACAATATGTTACTTTTTTTTTTTTTCCCCAAGGTCCTTGACATTTTGAAACATTAAGAGTCATGATGCGGTTTACTTGTCTGCTGTTGTAAAAATGAATGAATACAATTTCCCTTGTTCTACCTAATTTCATTACACACACCTAGCTAAAATGAGGGAGTTAAAACAAAGTCACAGACTAAAAATGTCCTTTGATTTAAAATCTATAAAATAAAAATTAATCATTGGGCAAACTAAAAATTATAAGAAAACAGTCAGTATCACTTATTGATCCTCTGTCTCTCTATTGTAATTCACTGCTGAGCAGGCCCTGCTGGGAGAAGGAGGGGTTGTTTGGGAGTGGGGAAGCAGCACTGAGCCCCATCTTCAGGTATAGAAGAAAGACCTCGTAATTAACCTCACAACTATATTTTCAGATTTGCTTATTTCACTTTTTGCTTTCTTTTGCAATTAATAGGCTAAAATCCAAAAATCATTGGGCTTTCCTACTCAGAGTTGCAACTGCGTGTCCAAACAGATTTTTACTTTCATACACTAACACTCATTTTTAGTTGTTTATGTGAAAGGCTCGCACTGTCACGCTCTGCTTAGCCATCAATGTTTGTTTTCAAGTGACAAAGCATTCTTTAAAGCACGATGGGATCGAGATATTTGATTGATGCTTTAAAAGTATCAATTTTTGATACACAGAATCAAGCATTGAGTCTACAGTGTTTCATTTTTTTAAGTCAATCACCTCAGTATTTTGCAGTTTTGTGTTGGCAGGATATGTATGACCTTTGTGCACTCTCAGGCCACCGTTGGCACCATCGCATGACTCCATGGCAATCTCATCTCGCCACGCATCTCTAATTTCAGTGGCAGTGAGCAGGTCACAAGATGACGTGAAAAGAGGGGAAAGTTTTTCACACTTGAACCTCTACGTTTCCTGAAGTGTCACTCAGCAGCATTAGCATATGTGTGTGCCGCCAGAAGAGAGGGATTCATGAGGCTGTTTGATGCATCATTATAAGTCGTGCAGCACCTTTATTCTCTCCCTGAACTCTTCATTTTGTCTGTTTCTTCCCTTCATCCATCTTCCATTTCTTCTTATTCTTTTACCGCATTCTGCTCCACTCTCCCCATCCCCCTCTGTCTATTTCTCTCTTTCTATCTCTCACTTCCACCCCCTCCCCTCTTTTCCTTCAACGTTCTTTCCTTCCCCTCCCTCCTCCACTCTCTCTCTCTCTCTTTTCCATTCGCTCATCTCCTTGTCAGTCACCTTCCATCTCTTTCTCCCCTATTGCATCTGAGTCTGTGCACGAAAAAATCTTCCAACACTTTTCCCCACTCATAAACCTTACTTGAAAAATGAGAGTGAAAGCTACGAAGGCACAAAGAAAAAGAGGCACAGATGATCCACAGAAAAGGACCAAGCTAGCAATATGGGAAAGAACCGATAAAGGAAGGAAGATGGGCAGTGAGAGGCACAAACAAAGACAAAAAAAATGACAGATGGAGAAAATTCATGTGTGTTTCTTTATGTGATCCAGTGTTTTCAGACTGTTAAGATGAATATTTTATTTTTGTTGCTGGCATGTGCCTTGCGACTTTGAGGTGACTTAGCCCATTTATCACCAGACTATCGAGGATCCTTGTGCATCTGATGTACAAGCTGTGTGTTAGTTTTCAGACCTACTGGCCACATGCTCCCTTGTTGGAAGACTATTTGTTTGTGCTGGTGTGATACAAAGTCACTATCACAACTATGTTAAAGAAGAAGGAGAAAAAGAAGACGGGTTTTGGGGGGTGGGGGGTGGCGGGATGGAGGCGGGCAGTGTTAGCCCCGCCTCCCCTCATCCCTCACATATAAATAGGAAACGAACACAGGCTATTTCCACTCAACACTCGCTCTGAAGAATGAGATCCTTAAAGCACCTGAAACCTCACAGCAGAAGGAGCGTGGTGAGTTTATTAGCTCGCTCTCTCTCCCTCTCTCTCTCTTGTAGCATGTCAAGTGGGACTTTACTGAGGTGGTGGGAAACATGGGTTGATCACATTGTAACTGGAAGACAGGTAGAAGACTGCAACCAGAGATGCTCTGGTTGTTTTTTCTTTGTTTTTAAAGTTGCTGTCCATTGATTTCTTATTTCTTCCAAATGAAAAAATGTCTGAGCGACTCAGTTTGTCCTCTTTAAGATTTTTATTTTCAACTATTTATTTTTGCCCTCCTGCCTGTCTGTTCAAATTCACAATTTTTATCTTTCATTCTGTCTGGCTTTCATTTTGTCATTTTGTTTCTCCTTCTGTCTCCTGGTTGCTCACTGCCTCACCCTCCCTCCCCTCCTTCTCTCTGTGTCTACATATCTTTCTTTCTCTTTCTCTCTCTTCTTTTGCTTGCTGCCTCACACTCACCCTCTCACTCTTTCACTCAGCCCTCCCTCCATCCCTCCCTCTACAGTGTCATTTTCTTTCTCTCAGCCTGTTCCTTCCCTCCTGCCCCTTTCTTCGCCTTATCTCTCCTTCACTCTTCCTTTACCTTTCATTTTCTCTTTTTTTCTTTTTTCCTCTCCCCCTCCCCTCTACTAGACTTTTGCCTGCTCTAAGCTCTCTCCACGGTTTCTCTAGCTTCCTCCCTCCTTCTCTGTGTCTCAGCTTTTTTCTTCTTTTCCCCTCTGTTATCTCACTGCTCTCCTCTGTTTTTGCTCTTCCTGCTTTTTTTTTATTATTTTATTTCCTAATCTGGCTGTTTCTTCTGGCTCTTTTTTCCCCTCTTGCACTTGACTGTGTGCGTTTGTGTTTAGATCAGTAGGCCATCTAATCTCCCACCACACACAAGCCATTCATGGATAGCTCGCTAGATCAGGATGATGTCTTTCATAGTTTGTCTGTTTCAGTCTCTGGATCCAAGGTTTGCTATTGGACAATCTTATTGGATCTGAACAAGTGATTTGGGAATAGATTTGCCCATGTCAGAGGAAATGTTCTCTGTTTTTTCTGCATTCTTTATTGGGCTTTAATAAAGGGCTCCATAAAATCAAAATCGTTCTTTCTCCATTTTCATCTCTCTTAATCTCTCTCACTCAACACCCAGCAAAAACAAAACACTAACTGGATGATGAGCCTTGATGCCTTTTTGTCCCCATTGGACCACTTTTGATGAAAGGCACATTCTCCCTAGATGACTGTGTGCTGTAGTTCAGCTTTTGCAAAATTACTATCAGGACGTTCCTGCCTTTGTTAAAATTTAAATAGAAAACTTTAACGTTTGTGGCTAAAGTCTTCTGTGACACAATTGGGCAAGCAATTAAAGTGTTCTTACTTGTCAATTAAGCTACTACCTTTTGTTCTCAAGGTTTAGAAAATAAAATAATAAAACTTGATGTTGTGAAATTTTATTGTTATTCATTATGTTGCTATAAAATGAGTCATAACTAGCTCACTCTAGTCTGTAATAGCTATTTCTTAATTGTTTCCTTGTCGTGCTGATGTCTTGACTCTGTGCCTGTGTGTCTCACTTCCAGGAGGAGGCGAGCCGGCGCCTGGGTAGATGTGAGCCCAAGGTAATGGCCAGGCTGGTGGACATAGGCACACAGACAGATCCAGTAGTTGTGCTGTCCTTGGCTCAGGCTGCCGTGCTAGGTCTCATTTCCCAGAATGAAGTGTTTGGAGCTACCATTGCACCTAATGGCTTCTACAATGGTGAACCCAAAGAGTCCCCTGCGCCCCCAGTAGACGGAGTCGACTACGAATACGCAGACCAGCTTATTGGAGCGAACGGAGATTATTTAGGAGACAACTTGGGAGAGGAAGGACAGATGCAACCCAGCTGCAGTCAGAGGAGGTGGCAGCAGGGGCCACCTCAACATCCAGATGGGAAAATGGTCATTCCTGATCGTCACAGCCTCCAAGGTGGTGATGTGTCTTCATCCCACGTGAAAGGGGAAGGGGTGAACACTGGAATGACCTCCTGTGTCCACATGCTGAACAATATGGCTCCCAGAGGTGGTTTAGTACAAGTAGACCCGGCCACTCTCCGAGGCCCCAACAAGAACTGTGCAGAGTGTGAGAGGGAGGCAACTAACCAGCAGCAAGGCAATACACATGGCCATCCGCCACCTACGCAGGTGGGCCACAGAGGTGGGGAGCAGGGCCACAGAGCACTGCAGGCCCAGCGCCCTATGGGAAGCCACGTTCGAGGTGTTAGGGATGATGAAGAGGAGGTAGAACACCAGGGAAACAACATGATGAAGCCCACACAGCAAGAGGAAGCCATCAGTAGCTACTTCCAGACCAGTGAAGTGGGCAGTTATGATTCAGGGGAAATGAGCATGGGGGGAGAGTACGAAGATGGCAGCCAGAGCATGATGTGGACAGACGGGAGCGGGGGAGGGCAGCACCAGCAGCCTCCACACCCTCAGCCGCCTCGCCGGCACGGTGGCCGGAGAGTAGACCGGCTAGATATCAACATCCAGATAGATGAATCTTACTGCGTGGACGTGGGAGATGGTCTGAAGCGCTGGAAGTGCCGCATGTGTGAAAAATCCTACACCTCCAAGTACAACCTGGTCACACACATCTTGGGTCACAATGGCATCAAACCACATGCTTGTCCACATTGTGGTAAGCTTTTCAAGCAGCCCAGTCATCTCCAAACTCACCTGCTAACCCACCAAGGTACACGGCCCCACAAATGCACCGTGTGCAAAAAGGGCTTCACTCAAACAAGCCACCTGAAGCGACACATGCTCCAACACACTGACGTCAAGCCTTACAGCTGCCGCTTCTGCCGCCGCGGCTTTGCTTATCCCAGTGAACTACGAGCGCATGAAGTAAAGCACGAGCGTGGCCGCTGTCATGTGTGCTCGCAGTGTGGCATGGAGTTTCCCACCTATGCCCACCTGAAACGCCACCAGACCAGCCACCAAGGCCCCCATACCTTCCAATGCACAGAGTGCAACAAGTCATTTGCCTACCGCAGCCAGCTTCAGAACCACCTCCTGAAGCATCAGAGCCCGAGGCCTTACACCTGCTCCCAGTGCGGCCTAGAGTTTGTGCAGCTCCACCATCTACGTCAGCACTCACTCACTCATAAGGTACTGACACAGCCGTCGGACACATTAACTCCAATACCCACTCCTGACAGTTCTAGTTACAGTCACGCTGTCAATTTTATGTGTTTAGATCCTTAGACTGTTGAGGGCATAAATTTTGATATGTAAAGAAAATTATAGTGGAAAGTAAAAGCAAACAGACAAATAAAAGTGGCACTATCGAATCACCGAAGGGAGACCTCACCTCAGTTTGTCTTTTGTCCTTTATCCTCTGAGATCTGGGTGAAGTAGATGAGTAAGAGCACTTAGGCTGAAAGGCGCCATCCTGTGTCCTTCATCCTTGAGTATCCTTATTTGGATGTGAGTAAAACTCGAATTTCAGAGGTCAGAACAGAAATTAAGATGAATAAAAATAAAAACACGAACTAAAAAGTAACAAATTACAAGTACTAGGTTACTGTATTTTACATAAATATATTTAATTATAACTACTTTGATTTTTATTTCACTACATCTAAGAGCAAATATCTATGACTTTCACTCCACTAAATTTCTATTCAAAGTTCCGTTACACAATTACATTACATTACAAATTTCATAATGTACCACTTTGAAAATTAGTCTTTAGCGAGACAGATATCGCTTTACTAAACCAGGTGGAGGTTTCCATAGTCCCAGATCCTCCTTTCATGGAATTATTTAAGACTTATTTGACATATTAGTGGTGCTCAAAGTGAGCCTGTATGCAGTCATTTAACTAGCTGTTTGCCCTCATGTGCAGTAAATGCAGATCAGGGTAGACATAGTGAAGACCCCAGGAATAATGGTTTATTTTTAGAGAGAAGTCCTTCTGAATTAATTGTAAAATGTGTTTTTAAATGGGGATCATTGAATGCAGTGTCAAATTCACTCTGCCATGTCAAAGTCAGTCAAACATTATAATGACCAGCGTTCTAAACGTTTCATTGACTTGAAGTTGGTGTTGCTTACCAAAGCACCACGACACACGCATCAAAAGGGGAGATTTTTTTGTTCTCTCTCCATTCTGAGGAAACACAGTTGAATTCGCTAGTGCACAGTGGGATTACGTGCGACCTTCCACTTTGTTACTTGGATAAAATTAGGTGTGAATAACAAAATAATGCTACAAGATAACCACATACCTTCACACTCATAATTTCTTATTGTTAAGGGATTTCTGTGGCTCTGTGTTTCTGTCAATACAATTTTAAAAACGTGGAAAAAACAAAGCAGCACTGGTCCACAGAAAGGGGCAGAAAAATAGTCAAGTACTTTTAATACCTTAAGTAAAATATAAATCATCTACTTGAGTAAAAGTGTCATTTGGATCTTTCATTTTTACTGGGGTACATTTCGTTCTCTACACAGTTTTTTGAGTACTTCCTTCATCACTGGGAAAAAAAGGTAGCTGTTTCATCTACAACATAAAAAGGAAAGATTTACTTGTTATTTGTTATTTACTCATTTCTAACAGTGTGGATCATGAAATCTGCTCATTTTCCATTAATTTACTTTGATCACAGTTAATTGCTTATTGACTATAAGCAAAGTCCAGGATGAGTTTATGCATGTCAACAAACAAGATCTGTTGCAAGACTAAATTTTTATAGATTTTTTTTTCATTTATTTTTTAAATGTTGTAAATTCACGACAGCAGCTATCTTTAGGTAATATAATCATCTCCTAAATGAATTGTTTGTAATGGCTTGTTGCCCCCTGCTTGTTCCACACATATACAGACAAATGACGAAGATAGAGAACACAATTTATTTAATATACATGTGCAGGTGCTGCAGGTGCTTCAGGTGAAATTAATTATGAAATTATGAAATTAGAAAATGAAACATCATTCAATTTCTAAATGAGACCAATTTCTAAATATATTTATGTGGCAAAATTATGTGAACCGGTGAAGTGGTGTGACCCCCTTTTGCAGCAAAAACTTGTTTCTTGGCCCTGCATATCAGTTTGGAAGATTTTAGTCCACTGCTCCTCTCAGAACATCTTCAACTCAGGGATGTTAGATTTCTTGCATGAACTGCCTGCTGTAGGTCCCTCCACAACAGGTCTGTAGGTTGAAGGCCAGGACTTTGACCTGACCAAAACATTTCAATTTTTCTTCTGCTTTAATCCTTCTTTGCTAGAAGAACGTGTGCGTGTTTGAGTCTCTTGTTCACTTCCTATTAAGCTTCAGCTCACAGATTTTCCTGTAGAATTTACTTGTACAACTCTGAATTTATTGGCCTGTTAAAAATGGCACGACAACCTAGTCCAGAGGCATCAAAGCAGGCCCAATTCATAATACAGCCACCACCATGTTTCACACCTAGGATAAGGTTCTTGTGATGAAATTCAGGGTTTGGTCATCGCCAAACATCATGCTAATTATGCAAGCCAAAAGTTGTTTGTTGGTCTCACCCATAAACAGAATGTTTTCAGTTTTCTGGCTTGTCCACCAGGCCTACAAAGGGGTTGTTCTTGTTTCTTGTGATCTATAACAGACGTGGCCTTGGTGTGATCTTTGTTGATTGAACACTCTTGGGGAGGGTAACAGTCAATTAGTGTGAAAGTAGAGTCCAACTAACTTAGCGAGTCAGTAAGTTAACAATAAGTGTAACTTCTTTATCATTCATGTTTAATTGGCTTCCCTGCATCTAGTTTTAGGGCTTCTGCTCACTTTAGGTATTTTTATTGCAGAAATAAAGAAAGGGGTTACAAACTTTCAAGTCCCACTTTACCCACCTGACTATCTTTTTACTTAAACCTTCAATCAGTGTGATGTCTTGATGATTAAGTGTGTCGTTCTGAAATTATAGCAATACTGAAATCTAATAGGTCAGCAATTTCTCATGGTTTGTGTTTAAGCCTGCTGTCTGTTCACTGCTCCCCCTGGTGGACAATAGCAACGCAGCCTGCCTTTTGTGCAGACGGTGGGTGGACTGACAGTCTGCCAGTTTTGTCTGCTTATACAAACACTGTCTCTCGACTCACTAGTGACCTGTAATACATATTTGTTCTTCTCAAAAACCTGGAATTCTCTTAGTCAAACTCCTTTTTTTTTCTCTGCTGAATCTAACTGAACAGTGGTGTTTATGTTGCAGCAGCACATTAATTCAGAAAGGCCTCAAGACCATAAATATTTCGAATTGTTTACTCTTGTGACCTGCTTCTCAGTGTTTGTACATGTCCTCTGGCTTGTGGTTGGGAATATTATGAAAGCAGAGAAAGTAGGGGTAGAAAGGGTATTTGCTGTTGTAGTGTAGTGATCTCCCTTGGTACACATAAAATGGCTGCCATGAATATTGAACTTTCCTAAAAAAATGTACCTAAAAAAACAATATCTCAGAGGAAGGTTGAGAATAATGTTATGTTCAAATGTTAATAAGGACAAATTGTTTTTTTGCTTGAGGGCCTGTTCTTACATCATGTTTACATGACGTGATGAACAGGTGCTCTGTCCATTGCAGTGAAGTTTAAAACCTGCTCACAAGTAAAGCTGAGGCTTGATTCTTTCTCTTAGAAAACCTTAGAAACTCCTCAAAATGAAGACGCACTGATTCTACAAAAATGTATATGATTCCCCTTTTTAAAGCTCAGTTGTGATATGCAATTGGATATGAAGGGTTTTAGCTTAACTGCCTCCGTGTGCTCCAACTGCTGATAATGTTAATAAATAAGCCAAATAAGCAGCCATATGACAAGAACTAACTTGTAGTTGTTTTCAGAACCTGTACCTGTTGCTTTCACCTCACGCAGTATTTTACATCAGTCTGTCCCTCCGTGACCACACTTCAATTCTATTGCCTTCAGAGTTTAAAAACCTACAAATTAAGTATTACATCTATAATCTGACAACGAGGGATGTGAATTTCTAAATTCATCTCTAAATTTGAATGATTAACCGTTTCCTTCTGCTTGGTCTCTGCAGGGGATGAAAGGACACAAGTGTGATGTATGTTCCCGGGAGTTCACGCTGTCTGCAAACCTGAAGAGGCATATGCTCATTCACAACAGTGTCAGACCCTTCCAGTGTCACGTGTGCTTTAAGAGCTTCATTCAGAAACAGACCCTGAAGACCCACATGATCGTCCACCTGCCTGTGAAGCCATTCAAATGCAAGGCGAGTGTTTGAACTTGATTCATTTTTAAGAGGGATTATATCCTTGGTGATAGCAGCAAACCTAAGATTTTCCAAATTCTTAAATTGGCATAAATTGAGATTTGCAGACACATTTCCAATGAGAAAATACGGTGCAAGGAAGCAATTCATAAGGTTTTTACAGTTGGATAATAAATGGTTTGTTCCAATGAACTTCACATGCTTACAGTAAAATAAAATCCATAGACATGTTTTCATTGGTGTCTACTGTTGACTATCTTGTCTGTGTTTGAAAATGTTTTTTAAAACAGTATTTTTAAATTTTTGCAGGTTTGTGGCAAGTCTTTCAACAGAATGTACAATCTTCTGGGCCACATGCACCTTCACGCTGGCAGTAAGCCCTTTAAGTGTCCTTACTGCACCAGTAAGTTCAACCTGAAGGGGAACCTTAGCAGGCACATGAAGGTCAAGCATGGTATGGACGTTTCACCAGAAGGACAAGGTGAGGACTGGTGGCTGCATGTTTACTGTTTGTCTTTTTTATTTATGAAGCAAAAGTTGACCCAATATACTGTATGTGCTCTTTTCTATGAAAACCCAACCTTACTGTTGAAACACCATTTTGTCTACTGGTGTGATTGATTTGATTTTACTTTATTATCGGAATATTGTTCTGAAATTTGCCTCACTTTTCAAGGCTCATATTAGGTAACACAAAAACCTCCGCCTCTTATTATGGGATCCTACATGAACACACAACTTTCCTCCAAAGTTGGTTTAGCTGTAGTTTTTGTTAATATTACATTAGGACAATTACAGGGTAGTTGTTGTATGCTGTCAGCCAACACATATCATGAAGCAGATTAAGGTTATTTATTTTGTTTATTTACTTTAACTATAACTATCTAATTTATATCAAATATTCAATAATTATAATGATATGTAAAATAAATATATTTTGTGACACAATCAAATGGAAAAAAAGTGAATAAA
Source organism: Channa argus (assembly GCF_033026475.1). NCBI lineage: Eukaryota > Metazoa > Chordata > Actinopteri > Anabantiformes > Channidae > Channa > Channa argus. Next base: position 11,616,099 of record NC_090198.1, read on the forward strand.
ATAATGGGCAGCCATAATGGGCAATGTTGGCCCAATAATGTCTTCGCCTTGTTGACACTGACTGTACTAGAATGGGAGCTTTTGGAAATGATTAATGTTTTATGTGTGTGCTTTGTAGAAGTTCTTCCAGAAATGGAAAACCAGGGGGAGTACGAAGGACAGACCTTCAGTTTTACATCACCAGACAGTATGGACAATGGTGGCTCCCAAAACCTCACTAAGCTCACCACAGCAAACATGGAGGACATGGAGGAATATTACAATTTTGGGAAGGATACAAGCAGCTACACTACACCTTAAGTAGCAAAGGACCAGAGAACATGTTTTGCTTTTTATTTTGAAGGCAGAAAGAACAACAGAGGTGTTGTCAAGTCTTTGGAGACAATGGCGAAGCGATTGTCTTTTAGGTTTGGCCTCTGTCCAGAAGAGCCAGAATTGATGGACTCTGATATGAGGCCAGGAAGGAGAAGTGCTTCAAAGGAGACGTTTCAGCTTGTTGCTTAAAGCAAAGATACTGAAACTGTTGACACAGTCTGACGCACTTTTTGGGGATTACAACACCAACTGACTTAAAGACTCTCTGGCGGACAGTCAAATCTGTATGTTGTGTGTATGTATCAGTTATTTGAAAAGAAAAAGTTGCAGTCGCAGAGCCATCAGTTACATTTGATGTGATAGAAATTTGTTTGCGTTACTCCATTCACAACCGATGTATTTTTGACTGAGAGTGCCAGCTGGATACATTGGCAACTAAGCTTCCATCATGTCAACTATTTACTCACTGTATATTAAACTTTTGATACATAATCACAACATATTCATAGATTTGAATGCGCTCATTAAACAGATCCCAGTTGTCACTATACTGTATGTTGCTGCCCAGCCCTTATTTTAAAACTTAACAGACCTGTCTTTCAATAAATTTGTGCTTTTTGCACAGGACATTGTAGCCTTTTTCCTACCAGGGCGCTTACTACCAAAGCTGCTAATGTCCCACATCAGCTGATACTAGAAAACAGCATTGCCAGCATGTGAAGCCCCTGTCACTGTTCAAATGATACGCACGCAGTGTGTTCTCCCACCATTTTTGTTTCACGCGTTTTAGCTTTACATTGATAATCTGTGTAGTGAATATACCGCTCTAGTTTTTGACTTCCTGAGTGAACATTACAAAGCACTTTTTCATGGAAACTGTAATTTTTCTGTGAAGGCTGTCGTTCTTTGATAAGAGTGCACTTATTTGCCTCAAGAAGGAGAGCTTGGGAAGATAAGATTGTAGGATCTTCTAAACCCCTATAGCGGCAATATTATTAAACACAAACAGCTTTCACAGTAATTTTTTTTGTAAACTCCAGTTTCCGTGATATTGATGGTACAGTCATTTCATATGCGATATGAAAAATGAGCAGTTTGTACGGAGAATCAGCAGTGTGCTTTTGTTTTTGTAGATTAAGCACTCTTAAATCCAGGGCTGTGATCACTTTACTTTCGGTTCACTTAATTCAGAATATGCCCCCCTGATGGAAAAAGAACACTGAAAATGTTAACAAAGCCAATGTGTAGAGAAAAAAAAAATTGCATTCTTGGTTAAAGTTTGAAGTGATTGAATTGAAAGTGGACTGACAGTAGTCCTGCTATTCATTATTCTGTTTTGGGAAAGACTGTCAGCTCCCCCTGTCCTGCTATGCAGGTCAGCCTCGATATGCACACTAAACCAGAAGAATGGTCTACTAGTTCTTTTTTTTTTTTTTCAGATGAGGAATATTAAACTGAAACATCATGGAAATTGACCATGAAATATTTAATAAAGGTCCTCTAGTTTAAATGATTGAGACTGGTGTTTTAATCTGTCATCTGTCGTGTGTGTGTGTGTGTTTGTGTTGTTTGTGTGTTTAGTCTGCATGTAATTTGTCCCCAGTGGATAAATCCTACTGTCTGTTTTCCTTAACAACTATTCAGTGGATTTACATGACATTTGAACATTTATGTTCCCATTAGGATTATTGGAATAACTGAAGTTATCCCAGAACTTTTCAGTTTTCAATTAGTTCAAATCTGGAATCACACCACCCAATGATTTAATTAGAGCCAATGACATGTTCCTGGAGATACCCATGAGAATAGTACTTTTACTGTGTGGTTTTTTTTTTCCCCCTCATGTTTGCTTCCAGCACTTATTTCACCATGCATTTTTCTTGTGGGTGTTAACACTCCAACAAAAGTAACCAGAAATTATCAGCTATATTTTGTGCTAATTAGAAAATGTTAACATGCTAAACATAGAAAGATATGCACCGATCAGGCTTAACATTATGACCACATGTGCAATTTAATGCAATCCAATATACTCGCTCTGGCATGACTTCTATTTTTACAATATTATAATTTCTCAGTTTTTAGGTTTAAACTGTAAAGGTGATAATTCAATGTGTTTAATATTGAGGTCAAAGTGGGTAGTGGAGTTATACTGGAGTGCATTATAAGAAGAGCTGGTTCTTATGTTTTGTCCACCTCATTGATTTTTAGAACCTGCCTCTCCCTAAACATATGTTAAGTCGTAATTTTATGCCTGATCTCTCTATACTTTCTCAATAAATGCACACAGAGCAGTAGTGGGTCAGATAAATGGTCGGACTTATTGTTGAAAAGTTTTCATACACTGCTGACTGTGACCATGTCGACATCTCCTGGCGATACACTCCCTTGGGCTTTGCTAAAGCTTCTATCAGGTTTGGCCCCCTGCTGATGCAAACACTACTCACTGTCATGAAGGGTATAACACAGTGCATCCACAAAGTATTCACAACGGTTAACTTTTTTATTTCAAAATGGATCAAATGTGTTTTTTTCCTCAAAATTCTACAAACAACACCCCATAATGAAAGAAGTTTGTTTAAAATCTTTGCAAAAATATTAAAAATAAAATAAAAATCACATGTACATAAGTATTTATGGCCTTTGCCATGACACTCAAATTGATCTCTGGTGGATCCTGTTTCCACTGATCATCCTTGAGATGTTTCTATAACTTGATTGGAGTCCACCTGTGGGAAATTCAGTTGACTGGATGTGATTTGGAAAAGCATACACCTGTCTATATAAGGCCCCACAGTTAATGTCAGAGCACAAACCAAGCCATGAAGTCAAAAGAATTGTCTGTAGACCTTCGTGACAGTATTGTATGGAGGCATAGATAATGTAATGCTGTAAATGCACTTACAGCCCCGGATGAAGCCGCTGCAGGACATTCATTCTGACTTCATCTGGATTTGCCATTTAGCTAAAGCCTATGTGGAGTAACCTCTACAAGTGCTACAGCCTAAAGGAGGGGTTGGATTTTCATATCGCATTCCTGAACCTCTCTTTACAGTTCTCTGGAAGGCACAGATCAGACCAATATTTCCAATTCTGGGTTTCATACATTCAGTCATTTGGCATGTGGTTTCTAACAAGGAACTTACAGGTTCAACTTGGAATTCAGTATCTTGCCCAACAACACTTCAACTGGAGGAGCTTGGGATTGTTCAACTAATTCTGTAATTGCTGGACAATCTAATCTGTGTCCTCAGTCACAGACCATGTATTTTTTCCTTCTTCTTCTTCACAGGGTTAGCTAGAGCTTCTCCTCATTTTTAATTTTTTGGTCCTTTCGGCTTATTCCGTGAGTTCAGGGTCGCCATAACGGATCATTGTCCATATGTTGATTTGCCAGTTTTAACACTGGATGCCCTTCCTGATGCAACCCTCCCCAATTTCTACCGTGCTTGGGCTGGCTATGCTGTCATACTTTTAAAAAATTATTCAAGCCATAATCAAATTTATTCAGTACTCTTTGTGCTAGTGAACGTTTCCCAAAGTTCAGGAGATATAAACACAGCTTGTTAACCGAGTGAGTTGATGCATTCTTATATATGTTAGTCTGTAAATATATATTCTAAATAAAAGTTAATAACTGATACTGCATTTAAATTGCCATTATAAGTTGCAATTATAAGTTAACAGAGTAGATGTTATTCAAAACCTAAAATCCCTTAATTTGTGCAACACAACAGACTGCTGGCAGTAGGAAAGGCAGCGAAACATAGTGAGGTATACAGTAAGTGAGCTATACAAATATAAAGAGGCATGAAAAATTACAAGTGTATAAATCTTCTCTGACTTTAAAGGTTTGTACAAGGGAAAGTAAACTCTACAGTCAGTGATTGTTTCTCTACAGTGTGCTTTCTGATTGATTTTCATTTACCCAGAGTTTTGTCCAGGTTGGTCTTGATCGCATCCAGGAAGTCTGATGTGTTGACATAATGTTCATTCAGCTTGCAGCTGCAAGAGCACAGCAATGTTAGATCTTTAATACATTCTACAACCTGTTCATTTTGTTCAGGGGATCTGCATATGTAAACTCACTTGGCCAAACCGTGGATGCAGCCTGCCAGGTCCTTGGTCATCACACCATTCTCTACAGTTTCCACACAGACTTTTTCTAATGTCTGTGAGAACCTAACATGGCAGAGTGAAGATCATCATGTAAAAAAGGTACATTATATGTCACATGAATAAATGACAAAATAATAAATCCATACTCTATCAAATCTTGATTTCCATCAAGTTTGCCTCTGTGTTCCAGGCCCCTGGTCCAGGCAAAGATACTCGCAATAGGGTTCGTACTGGTTGGTTTTCCCTACAATGCATGGACAGAATTTGTTGGTAACTTTACTGCATAATCGCTGCTTTCTATTCAGGTCTATAGTGTCACTGGGGATGCACACATTAGTATCAATACCCTTTCTGTCATAAATTAGGTATTTTTTCTGATACTTATCAAGGACATGAGAGTTCACCCAAGGTTCTGTTTTCTCTGCAAAAATATTGCTAAATGATAATGTTAAGTAGCAGTTCTGTAAAAAAAATGTCTTTTCAAAGCCGACAATGGCCATCTTGTCAAGATGTTTTATTTTTTGAGCCACTATGTAGTATATGTTCAGTTTAGCTCTAAAACTCTGAGCTGCCAAAAAAAAAAAAAAAAAAACCTTATGTGTGATGATTAAGTGACAATTTTAATTCACTCAAAATAGCCAGATTTATGTTACAGGCTTCCAGTACCTAAATGTCATTACTTCGACTTTAAGTTCTCCTTAAATTAACTAAAACCTTAATCCTGACAGCTAGTCTCAGTCCTAGCTGACTTTACTGGCCAAACAGTGCACCACTTTGGAAACATTTCATCCCTCCCAAGGTCTAAAATTAATCCCAGCACAAGTAAAAGTAAAGGTGCACACACACACGCATACACACAAAAAATTGACAACACTCCAGGAAATGCATGTGATTTAGTGGCCCTTACCTTTTTGTGTTCACGGTAGTGCCTGGTGACAGTACCATGGGCAGCCTCAGCCTCAATAGTTTTACCATCAGGACACACCAGTACTGATGTCATGAGACCCAGAGATCCAAAACCTGACACAACATATGCAAAAACACTTGCCATGAAAGACTACTGCATCACAAAGTAAGGCCAGAAACAGAACTCGATATGTAGATCAGATGTAGATAACTGACCCTGAGCCAGAATATCTGACTGCACATCTCCATCATAATTCTTGCAGGCCCAAACAAATCCACCAGAGGACTTCAAAACCTGGGCCACCATGTCGTCAATGAGACGGTGCTCATACCAGACCTTAAGTTTGTCAAACTCAGGTTTGTAATTCCTGAAAGGAAAGCAAATAATTCACTTGACAGAGGCATCCTGAATTCAGTGGCCTGTTAGCTGTTAAATGCTCTAATATACTACAGCTAGGAACAGTATACTGTTGGTCTGTAAAAGAGCGTTTTTCTTAAGCAATATCAGGAAACACATAGGCAACGGGTCTAAATGCTCGTTTGTTTAGTATCGTACTTTTCAAAGATTTCTTGAAAGATGTCTTTGAAACGACCATCATAGGCCTTGAGAATGGTGTTCTTGGTGCTCATGTACAGAGGCCACCTCTTCTGGATGGCATACTGGAAGCAGCTGTGAGCAAATCCACTGATGGACTGTGCAAAAAAAAAGGAGCATTACAAGAGGGAAACAGAAATAACACTGAAAACATCCATCTTTAACAAATTATCTTTAATTGACTATGAATACAGAGCTTTTTTTCCGTCATCTCGTGTTAACATATAAACCACTTCATTCATACCTCATCAGTGTTGTACATTCCCATCCCACAGCCCCCTGCAGGAAAGTCAAACACCTCCCACTCCTTTGGCTTGCTCCCATCAGCTGGAGAAAACACAACCTTGAACTTTCCAGGCTGGTCAACAACAAAGTCTGTGGCTCTGTACTGTGAGAATGAACATCAAACCTGAAATGTGAGATTGTTGTTCTTGAATGTTTGCAAAGACCGAACAAACAGTTAGTGAATTACCTGATCTCCAAAAGCATGTCTGCCGATTGTTATGGGTTGTGTCCAACCGGGAACAAGACGGGGAATGTTTCTGCAAATGATTGGCTCACGGAAAACTGTGCCACCCAAGATGTTCCTAATGGTTCCATTGGGACTCATCCACATCTTCTTCAAATTGAACTCTATTACAAAAACAGTTAGAATAACATAGATAAATATAGTTATAATATAAATAAACATGAGTCGAACTTACCCTCAACTCTGGCCTTATCAGGGGTGATGGTGGCACACTTTACAGCTACATTGTATTTCTTAGTTGCCAGTGCAGAGTCAATGGTGACCTGGTCGTTGGTCTGGTCTCGGTAAGGCAAACCCAGGTCAAAGTACTTCAGCTCAACATCCACATTGGGCAGGATGAGCTATGAATTTACAAGATGTTGACATGTTATGTACTTTCAGCTTTAGACACATTAGCTTTAGGGACCTTTTTCCCCAAATCACATTATTTTCTTAATTATAGATTAATAAAAATAATATCCATCGCATTTCCCCAAAACCCCAAAACACAGATTTGTGTCCAAGAAGATTAAGAAAACCAAAATATTTTTATAGTTTAAAAATGCAGATCACTTTTCCTGGGATGAATTAATCAATTACTCGTTTCAGCTGTGACCAATTTGGACTCTGGTTTCAGGAAATATCCTCTAAATTGCTTCTAACTTTAGTGATGGTCAGTCTGTGTGATCTACCTTGTCTTTAATAAACTCCCATATGATACGAGTCATCTCATCTCCATCCATCTCCACCACGGGCTGGTCCACCTTAATACGCCTTGTAGAATCTGAAAAATTTGTATATATATATATTAACTTAACAGCTGCTGCAGAATGATGATACTAATGATATCAGGTGAAAAAATATAAGCAACTTTCAAAGTTTGCACACCTGTGACACCTGTCTCATCCATCAAAATGAGCTGATGACACACAAGACTGTACTTTGATTCATATCCCTTTCACTACTTGCTGAGGCAGAGTTCACTGTCCTGAGACAGTAAAACTCTGAGCTGCCAACCTTCTGACCCTAGCCATATATGATGTCTTTGATAGACCTTATCACCTGTCAAGCCCGATTTGTGCCTGACACGCCAAGACAGACTGGCAAAAGCAGCCACTATAGACTAAAGGGGTTAAATTATTTATATGTGATGTAGGCTACATACATTATGTCAGTGTTTGACCCCGTTAGGTTCATAACTTCCTCTTCCATGGGAAGCATCAATTTTGTTCTTACAAACACTTTCTGTTCTGCCTCGAGTATGTGATACATTAAAAATTTCCTTCATGAAAACTTTGTTTTTGTTGTTACAAGGATCTGGTTTTTTACCGTTATGTTCCGCCAGCAGCACCACAACCAGGGGACAACATTAATGTTGTGAACCTCTCGAAAAAGTGCGAACCAAACTACATTATGAGTCATACTGTGGTTTCGCGCGACGACTGACTTACAGTTCCGCTCTTGTGGTCTCTGATGGTGGACGGCGGCGGGTGAAAGCACTGCGGGGTTTTGCGAGAGCGCAGCAGCTGCGCCTCTCGACAGGGGTGTCAGAGCCTTTAGGTAACACGCCATGACGTTATCAGCTGGTCACGGTCACTAGAGCTGTACCGTTTTTATGAATGAACCAAACACCGGTAGAACCCGAAATGCTGAGGCGCGCGTGGCCGCTAATGAATAGCACGTCAGCGTCAATGCAGCACGCTTCGCTGTGATTGGTCAGCAGCTGCCGTGGGCCAATCGCAACGAAGCTTGTACAATGAGTAGTTTAAGGTGAGTTCACTATGGGTAAACTCACTATTGAGAAACGTTAGTTAACTTTGGCGTTGCTCCCAAACTTTATTGAATTTATCCGTTTTACAGATAACAATTACATAAACACAGGTTCAGGAGATAGGTCCTTCTCTTACCGCTCCTCTGAGTAATGTACACTTTAGAGACAAAATATTGTAATGTTAAATTAAATATTTGTGTCCTCCAGAAAATTGTCTAAAGTACATCATAATAACTGCAGGTTTTGGCGTCACATTTGATGAATGTTTAGAGTTTTTATCTAATGGTACTTCATGCTTTTCCCAAATCTGATTACCTGCACTTGACCTAAAATTAATGTAGGGTGGGATTTGTTAGCTTCTTTAAATCTTACACTTATATATCGTTCTCACATGAAATTAGAAAGGATACTAGTATCCGGCGTAAAAACTGTGCCAAATCAACATGCGGACAATGATCCGCTGTGGCGACCCTGAACTCACGGGATAACCCGAAAGGACATCATCATCACTAGTAATAAAGTCTAAGCCAACCAGAATTAATGCATTATTGTCCCTGGAAATATAATGTGAAATTTTCAATTAGAAAACACTGACAGAAATGCTGATATATTAAGGCTGTAACATCTTCTAAATTCCAGATTTTAATAGGAAAACATTTTTTCCTATTTGTTTTTAACTTAGATCTGAAAAGGAATCACAATATTCATGCTGCCAGAAAATCCTAGAAAGAATGAAAATGCCAATCATAATCTGGCAGAGTTAAAATTATTATTATTTTACAGCTCCGCCAAAACTATTTCCAAGAATTTCCATCAAACTTTATTGAATTTATCTGGTGACAGGTTTTACAGATAACAATTAGATAAACACAGGCAACTGAGTACATAACTTTGATGGTGAAAAAACAGCTAGAATAATTATTCACTTTCCCCTATCTATTATTGTAAAACATAATAACGAACACTAAGAATCAATTCTTCCAGTAACAACACGATGGGACATAACTTCCCAGCAATCTTAGTAGGTAGGAGATGATAGAACTTAAAAAATACATAAGGCACTTTGCAGACAGTTCTTACAACTTTTAACAAATACATGTACACAATAGCAAAGATAGCTCACTAGAAAAGAAACTAAACTTAAAGTCAGAAAGTTTATTGTTGTGCCCCAACATTCACTGTAATTACCAGGTGTCAAGATGAAAACCTATAATGGTCCCAGTGTAAGGCAATCTGGGTCATTAACAAGCAGATGAAACTGCTTTAGGTTATAGTTCATTAAAATATAATAAATAGTTGTGCAATATTGAAAAATGTAATTTTCAATGCAAGTATGAGTGGTGTCAGACACTGGGTAAACAGTCAGACATAGGAAAGCTCCTTGAACTATCCTTTTAAAAAAGGATTTGCTGACGTGCCATTCTCAAATGCACTTTTGCATTTACAGTGAAGACTTTCAGAGACTATATGTTCTAAGTGGTGGCTGCTACAGAGCCTTTCTTATCAGTAAAGAAGCTCTTAAGCAACATAACTTGACCGATGCCAATGACAAACAACAGGACGGTTTCTCCGATAGACCAGAAGGTTACCCGCTCAAGAAGATGGTCTGCCTTTGTGCGGTCATTTGCCTCTCTCAGTCTGTACCATGTCTGTGAGTCAGCCACTACCTTCAGGATCTCATGAATTGAGACACAAGATGACTCTAGCTGAAAAATACAAAGATGAACAGAAATGAAGGACAGAATTGGCCAAGGGAAAAACATTCAGTTCAATGTGGGTCCACACATATGCAAACACTGAAACATATTCTTTAATCTGCTCTTGATCTGCACTTTTCCTAGCAACTCTCTGACGATCAACAGAGCATATGCATAATGTTGTATTACAGTACATCACAGTATATATTATCTTTAACTAGAAAACTATGAAGGTGGGTGAACTCATTTTAGAATAATAAGTATATAAAAATATTAACATCTAATCTGGTTTATAACTCGACTGTAAAAAATATGCATTTGTGGTTGTATCTTTGTATGTCTTTTTCCAAACTACCAAGACACAGGCTATTTGCAAGTGTTTAAAAACTGTGAAATTAAACAAAAAATAACATACAGCAAAGAAGCAACAGGACAAAAAGAAAACCCCTACTTCTAACACAAAGGATGCACGTATACTTTTTGTTGTCCTCATTTTAACAGTAAATTGACAATGAACAGCAGTTTTTCCTAATGTGCAGCTTTAAATAAAGTTCCTCAGACTTACCTGAGTCAGTGCTGTGGTCCTTGTCATACTGGGCATGAGAGGTTCCTCATCTCCATGGCGGAAGTCCAGATACACAATTTTATGGGTAAAAGTGGAAAACTCGTTGCTAAAGCAGACCTTGTAGACCCCTTTCATAGCTGTGACATGTGAGAAGCTGTCATACTGCTTCTTTCTCTCATTATACAGGACATTGTTCTGGGGATCCGTTACAAAGCAGTCCACATCATAGCTACCACCGGAAATAACCTGTAATAACAGAAACCCCAGATCAAAAACATATGTGGATGACACGATATAAACCGATCAGCAACAACTTTAAAAACATATTTTATATTAAAGGGATAAATGACAAATTCGAAATGTGATTGTGTTGTAGCATATGGATTGTGAACTGACCAACAGGTTGGGCAACAATGTTTAACAAAACATCTACTATAGTTGTTTTGCTTTAATAAATTGTTGCATTAAGCTCCAGCTAAAATGATTAGTGCCATTCGAATAAGTAAATGGTGAACTCAGTTAAACAGATGCATTTTGATATTACATACATTACAGGCATGCTCTTCCTTTCTGAGAACAAGGGACAAATCAACCCATCTCACGTGAATTCTTCAATATCTTAAGAATAAGTTGATAACATCATCCTGGAAACAAAGTAAGGTGGTGACGGTTTTACAGTAACTTACTTGAAAGTCGAGTTCAAACTTCACGTCCTTCTCTAGTTCCTCGTAGAAACATTGCTTATCATTATCAGGGAGCTCAAATGTGAGCTCAGTCCCAAACACCACAAGCACATGCAGCAGCAAACAGCTCAGTTCCAGATGCAGCATGTTCAAGAACGATTGCTGGGAACTGCAGAGACCCCTCTTCCTCAGCGTACCCTAGCTCCGATGATAACACTTTTGTAACTCTGACGTGGCAGAAGCACAAACAACTTCCGGGGCAGTTTTATTTACTTTTTTGGTTAAAAATTAGCCCACGCCTATGAAACGTTAAAACATGTTAAATAATACATATAACCCTCTAATACTGGACAGATAATTTTCAAACCATTTAAAGACCAATTTGTTACTGAGATCGGAAAGCTTGCAGATAGCACTTCAGATGAGGGACGATGATTTGTTCCACCTTCTTGCTGAAAACAAACAGAGCAGGGCTCCTTGATGACCTGGGTTGAGAACCACTGGGAACGTGCACACTGTGGACATAAACGTTTTTAGATCTCTTTGGGCCCGTAGGAGATCTTCAAACCTATGTGAGAGAATCTATCATTAACCCACGGCGCCTTCATATAGTTGCTATGACAACAGATGGTACGCATGCTAGTAGTTTTATTCTGAAAATTCTATGAGGGGCACGCCTCTTTGCCACTTCCGCTCAGGAATTTCTTAATACACACAACGGAAAAACCCACAGGTTTTACAGTATTAGTCCTTCTATCGAGTTTATGGAATATTGTTCGTGTAAACCGACTGGGTTTTAACATAAGATCTGTGATTATAATTTCATTTTGAAGTGAGTTGGCTAAGAATTAAGAGCCTTGAAAATGACGAACTACGCAGACACGATCAAGGACTTTGTAGAGAACCATGCGACCAGTCTCACATTTGCCTTTGCTGCAGGTAAATACTTGTTTTGTGTTTGTTTACAGGACGTTGCTTCGTTTTGTACGCATTTTACATATACTTAAATACCATTGTGAGTAGAGCTAACTCAAGTTCATTTCTTTGTGAGTGAGATACAAATGGCTCATGTTCATGACAGAAAGTTCAGTGAAAGGACCATTTTAATGAACATATTTTAGTAAATAGTTATCACACAAAGGAATGAAGCAAAAGTAATCACAAGTGAAAGATATTTGATTGTATGGTTAAGACTGTTTTTTCGTCAGGCGCAGGCTTGTTGGCCTTCCGTAGATGGATGGCTGGGGGAGTGTGTCGCAGCAAGGTCAGGCTGGATGGAAAAACAGTCCTGATCACAGGAGCCAACACTGGCATTGGAAAGGAGACGGCTTTGGATATGGCCCAGCGAGGTTGTTTAAGTGACTTTGTCATTATTTATGCAACCATGACACTACCACCTCAGTATCGTTTCCACTGTTCATCTCAAAAATAAACCAGTTTTTTTTTTTTTTATGTCAAGGGGCTAGAGTGATCCTAGCCTGCAGGGACATGACAAGAGCACGCATTGCAGCTGATGAGATCCGGCAGAAGAGTGGCAACGGCAATGTGGTGGTAAAGAAACTGGACCTGGCTTCTCTGCAGTCTGTCAGAGACCTAGCCAAGGACGTCCAGGAGAACGAGGAACGCTTGGACATTCTTATCAACAATGCAGGTGTTTTGTCTTTGTTACTGTGAAAACATATATGTAACTATACCTAATAAGCGGAGCTAGTGATGCAAACAGTTCAGTGCAGCTGAATAAATATGATCCCTCATTTCTTGGTAGTAAAATGTGGTGTAGACCCAGTGAAGGTAGCAGGCAATTTATATTGCTCGTGCTGGCCTGGTTCTGTTTGTAGCATAATGTTCATCTCAACCACAAATTGACAAAAGATGTTCTTTATTTGTTAGATTTATTCTATCTAAGTCTTTTTGTGTTTTAGGTATCATGAGGTGTCCTAAGTGGAAGACTAAGGATGGATTTGAAATGCAGTTTGGTGTCAACCACCTCGGACATTTTCTCTTGACCAACTGTCTCCTTGACCTGCTCAAGAAATCCTCTCCAAGTCGCATTGTCATCGTCTCCAGCCTGGCACACGAGAAAGGTAAAGACAATGTTTAGTCATTGTAATCCATCATTTACTCATTGCTTTCACTTCGTTCTAACTAAACTTCAGTGATTATATAACTGTTTTTAAAATGTTATTTCATTTTATTTCATGCAGGTCATATAGACTTTGATGACATCAACCTCGATGAAAACTACAAACCTGAAATTAGCTACAACCAAAGCAAGCTAGCAAACGTGCTGTTCTGCAGAGAACTGGCTACAAGACTGCAAGGTAATGTCCACTGCACAATGTTTATGATGAATACTGTATTGTTAAAAATATTAAATACCCATGTTGTTATTAACCAGATAGACTGCAAGGAAAAAGATGAATTGTCCCAGTTTAAAGTTTCATGTGTTTTAAATATGACTTTATTTGTTGGCTCTCTCTCGTTAGACACCGGTGTGACAGTGTACAGCCTTCACCCTGGGGTCATCCGCACAGAGTTGGGACGCTACTTTTTCCCAACTTTAGCCCTATGGAAAAGAATCTTATTGATACCCTTTGTAATGTTTATCAAAAGTCCATGGGAAGGAGCCCAGACTACCATCTACTGCGCTGTGGAGGAGAGCCTGGCAAACAACAGTGGCCTCTACTACAGGCAAGTCTATCTCTAGTGAAACTGACACAGTGTTCCAGCAGAACCTTAAACAGCCTGAAATTCAATACTCTTTCTAGGCCTTTTAAAAGTCTTTAAAACTCCTAAAAACATACCAAAAGTTTTATATATGATTTTGACACAATTTAAAATTATTAATTCTATAATATATAATAATATATAATAAAATATTAGTTCTGGACAGATTCTAAACTGGAGGCATTTGACTGGCTTTGTGGCTGAGGGCAGAGCTTAGCTCTGGAGAGTAGCACGGGTGTGGTGAGACAACACTCATAGTAGCGCTTTAAATGAAACCAGCAGTCCCCCATCAAAGATTGAGAAATGTTAAGCATGGTTGTTGATAAATGGCATTTAAACTATGGTAACTGCCTGACTGGACAAATTGTGACTTTTTAAAAATGAGCATGTTCCGTTGGACTTTCTGCCTGAGACACTAGCCCCTCTCTGTAGAGGCAGTGGGGTACTTGCAGCCATGAATCACATTAGAGAGAGGAGGACAAAGGATCAGTGTTAATTCCTGGTTCCTTCATTCTGTTTAAACTTCACCCAGTGATTCATTTTAGCACTATTTGTTTATGTTGATCTTATTTCAGGAAAGTATTGGGTGTACAGTATATCTCCTTGCTTTTTCAATGCACTTTTACTCGGTTTAGAGTTTATGAGGGATGTCTACAGGTAAAACTACTTTAATTTGTCTAATCCAGGAATCCTACATCAAATCCTCATTCATGAAGATGATAACTTGCCAGTTTTGTTTGGAGCTGTTTTAGAGTAGTTGATTAAACTGCTCATTGCGATCATTGTTCAGGTTCATCTTCTCTTTTCTGGCAGTTATTAAATAACTGGTGGAATAACTAATGTTCTTAGGTATACAGTATAATTAAATTAAAAAGAATAAAACAAAACATCCCTCAGCTGTTATACACTGTTTTTAAAATAAAGTCAAGAGATTTTTCTTTGTGAATGAACAAATCTGTCTGGATGGTATTTTATATAAAATCAGCATGCTAACATTAGGTCCCTAGAATTTCCATTGTTTTTTTCCTGCTTTCAGTTCCAATAAGCCCATCTTATCAGCATTAACTGACAGCACTTAACATTAAAAGAAGGGGTTCTTTTAATGTTAAGTGCTGTATGATATACATATCTTCACTTTGAAACTGTAGTATGTACTCACTGAGCAGAGATTTAAGAAATACCAAGGCAGCATTTGTGGAGGACACAGGCTGACAACGGGCTGTTGAACTGTGCTATGTTATTCAAACATGTAGCCTACTGAGATTCCTTCATACAAATATGGCAATATAAATAACAAACCCCTGTTAGTATAGTGCAGCATAGTTCAGCCTGCAGCTTCCAGAATGATCATACAGGTTAATCAGTACGTTATATCGCTTCAACAAAATGAAAAACTAAATATTATAAATTTCATGATATGAGAATTTATTACCCTGAATTAGTTTTAACTGTGTTCCTAAACTAAATTTTCAACTGAGTCTATTTGATCATTTTAAACACGGTAAAGTAATTTAATCAGGTATATTCACGGCTGCTTCACAAATAAAATGTTAAACATAATTTCTTGTCACTAATTTGATACTCAATTCTTCGTGGACAACATCACACCCCTAACAAATCTTTAGACTTGATGTCATTTGAAAAGGGAACCACACATGGAATAATGCATCATGGTACTTTTTTAAGTCCCAGGTTCATCTCATGTTTTAGAAATCTTTAGTAATCTTTCTGTTAAGTCAGTATCACACAGAACATTATACATTATGTAAATGTAATATTAAATGTTTACAGCTTAAATAAGACACTTTAATGATTTTTAAAAATTACCGTTGTTTTCATGTACAGGTACAAGAGAATCTATTTCATCCAAAGAAAAGAACACAGTGTTACTGTGCAGTCTCAGTTGTGACGTACCTCATCTTCACTTACATGATGATAATTGTGTTCATGCACAAGCAAAAACATTACATCACGATCCATCATAGCCCCACTGCTGCACAGATAGCTTCTTCTATAGCTGGCATAATCAAAGTAGGCTAAAACTTTCAGCAACTTCCAGTTTTACCCATAGTTTTTACCCCACGTGGATAAAAGTAGGTCTTAAAATTGTTTTTTATATTTGCGTTGCAGCTTCAGCAAATACATGTCACATGACTAAATTAACCGAGTGATGTTCATAGTTCAGTTGTGTGGAAAGCTATACATTTTGTATCTTTCCAATGTACAAAACCTCTCTTTTGGTCTTGTTCATACAGCGACTGTGCCCCCAAGACACCAGCACCACAGGCCCTGGATGACGTTGCAGCCAAGAAGCTATGGGACGTCAGTGCTTCTATGGTTGGTCTAGCTTAAAAGCATCGGCCTTCGCTGAGTTTATCAGGCCCTTCTGCAGCTGGAGACAGTGGCCCAATTTATATGCAAGCCCATTTTATTTTAATTATCGAATATGCATAAGGGCACTGAATGTTTACCTGTTTAAATATTCAGACTTTAAAGATTTGCAGTAAAAATGCACAGTTGAACTTCAGACTCCTGAGTTCAGTAATATTTTGAGATGTATGGCTTTATCTATATTCTATGCATTTTCTGCACCCTGTATAATATATGCTAGTCCTATATAACTTAATATACCTTTTTAGCTTCTTTGAGTTTTTGTTACATATTTCATTTAAGTTGTGCTGCAACTTGCAATAAACTCATAAGGCATCAGATAGCTGCTTTTATTCGTAGCATCTAACAACAATTTCCAATGACACAATGAAATAATTGTAAAATTTCTGTATCAGCCTTACTTCAGAAACACAATCCTGATAACATGGACTGTAACACAATACATTTCTCCAAAAACTACATGGAAATGAGGGTGAGAGCTCATTTGTTTCCGCTTTGAAGAGGTAGACCTTGGTAAAGTAATGCTGCTGTGTAAAGGCAGGGAAGTTCGATGTAAAAGTCTTGCTCTTCAGAGGAAAGAAGATCCTCCACCAGATGTAGAGAGGGAGTGGGTGCCTCAGGCCCAGAGAGCAGTTAGGAAACACCCAATAGATCAAGAAAACTTGTCCTGTGTGTGTGTGTGTGTGTGTGTGTGTGTGTGTGTGTGTGTGTGTGTGTGTGTGTGTGTGTGTGTTTTTACATAGTCAATGCTCTTTGTTGGTAATTTTGGTGTTCTATAACTCTGGAGGTGAGAAATCAATTGTGAATCTTTGAATAAAGTGTACAAAATTGAGAGTTTGACAAGGAAATCTTTTTTGCAATAAATTATGAATTTCTCTTTTCTGGCAGTTATTAAATAACTGGTGGAATAACTAATGTTCTTAGGTATACAGTATAATTAAATTAAAAAGAATAAAACAAAACATCCCTCAGCTGTTATACACTGTTTTTAAAATAAAGTCAAGAGATTTTTCTTTATGAATGAACAAATCTGTGTGGATGGTATTTTATATAAAATCAGCATGCTAACATTAGGTCCCTAGAATTTCCATTGTTTTTTTCCTGCTTTCAGTTCCAATAAGCCCATCTTATCAGCATTAACTGACAGCATTTAACATTAAAAGAAGGGGTTCTTTTAATGTTAAGTGCTGTATGATATACATATCTTCACTTTGAAACTGTAGTATGTACTCACTGAGCAGAGATTTAAGAAATACCAAGGCAGCATTTGTGTGGCTGTAAAAAAAAAAAAAAACATGTCACTCATTTGGCATGTAACACATTAATATTACTCACCTAATTTTTGTTTTCCAGTTGCATCATTCCCAGCGCAAAGTTAGTGGATTAAGTCAGGCATGCTGTAGCATGTCAGAGTGTCCGGGTTCACTCTTACCCACTGGTTTTTATTTTGCGGCACCACATTTGGTCCAAGTGTGCCCTTTCAAATGAAGTGCATCATCTTGACTGAAGTCACACCTGAGAAAGAAAGCTGCATTGGGAAGTACTGTATGCCTCAAAACCAGGTGCACTCTAAGCTGCCTGAAGGGAATTTGTGTGTCTGTTAATATTCCCCTGTCTTTCATTTTGCCTGACGGAACATCAAAGACAAACCTTTCCATTTTATTTAGTTCACTGCAAATAAAATATGTACCCGGTTCTCAACCATCTAGATGTTAACCATTGTTTGATTACAAATCGCCAAATAGGTTAGAATGCAAGCTAAGAGTGGATAGTTATGACATTTCCTTACTTACCCCTCATTTAAGATTGTGTTTGCTGCTACAATTGTTCACATTTTAAAAGAATGACATAACAAAATCTTTAAAAACAATACCTGTAGTCTTGTCAAAATCCATCTATACTCAAAAAACAAATGAGTAGAAACATGTATAACCGCTTTCAACATGACCACCATTGAACTGAATTGAATGACTAAATTGCATCAGAGGCTCACAGACTCAGCTGTGTCTTCAGTATCTGTAGTTAATGTCATGCACATGCCCTTATCAGTTCTCCGTCCAACGGATGCAGAATCTATAGCTGGGCTGGAAAAGTGATAAGGAGATGTGAGCGACCACAGTATCACACCAACATCTGTTGTATTGTCTGCCATTTTATGCTGACAAACCTATTGTTTAGGGACAAAACTACACCAAAAGTCCTGAAAGTGATTAAAGTCTCCAATAAAGAACAGCATCAATCTGCTATCCTTCACCTCAAAGTCTTCACAGGCCCTGACAGAGTTCCTGATTCCAGATTTCCATGATTCACTCACAGCAGAGCTGGATCGGTCATGGAAAAAAGCTCCTCTCTGTCTTTTTCTATCATCTCTGCCAGCTGAAAACTGCCCAGATCCTGACGCAGCAGGGAACTGACAGAGTTAAGCTTTAACCAGTCAAAGTGGCTTCCTGCATCTGTAGCCCTTCACTGTTTGACTGCTGACAAACTTTTGAGACACACCCCATTGATGAGTTTTATTTCACTGCAGCCCCGCCTGGCTCAGAGGGATTTCTCAGCTGCTATTGGTTCATATTCCCAACTCGCCATACCTGCCCCCAGGCTCCTGTGGACTGGAGCCAAATAGTTCCTCCAGCTGTCAGTCACGGAGAGATCAGCCAGTGGGATGAGGGGAGGCCATGTTGACGGGTGTGTTTCCCCACAGGTGTGGCTGAGAAGCACATTCCAATATGCACATACCTTTCAGCTCTTCTGGTATTCAGCTGCTCATAGAAACTGAGACCTTTGTTGACCAGTCACTCTCCCCTCTCCTCCTCATGGGGCCCACACTGAGGGAGAAGGAAATAGCTCCTGTTTAAATGCACAAATAATTTTGGTTCATCCATGAAGTGTGTATCTTCAGTTTTTGTTTAGTCTTTGCTTATGTTAATGTTGGGAGATGCCATTGCACAAAAAGGAAATAAAATGTGTATCACCGATGAAAAAATCACTGTGCAGACGAGAAGGCTTCCTCTGTGACACTTTTCCGTTCTGAACTATGTGAGTGATTAAAAGCAGCACGTTTTTAACGAGAATGTTTGTGTGTGTGTGTAGACTTGTGTTGTGCGCCCTCTGGTATGCAGGGTTCTCTAGTCTCACATCCTTTGCGTCTTGCAGTCGATCCCTCTATGCCCGTCTCTTAATACCTCCTGTTTCATTTCAGGCAGGTGCGGGAATGCAGGTTTGCTGCATTCATTGGCCTTTAAACAGAGCAGTGCAGCCCATGCCGTGATTACCTTCGGACGAGTCTGTGCATGTGTTGAGTTGAAGCAGAGCAGCCACAGTGACTAAGCTTCTCTGTGTCGCCATACTCTTACCCACAGTACAGCTGCATCTCGCATCAATTCAGTTGGACTATTAAACTGTGAAACTCATTCACTTAAATTCTGTTTTCCAGTTTTAATCCTCACTCCGGTATTATAATGTAAAGTCATATCAAAATCTATCAAAGATAAAAGACACTGCTGCTGCTAATTATTCCACAATATTGTTTTCAGTAATACAGGAGTTCACTGACCATCTCAGAAAGGATATACAGCTTAGTTTGTGTATAGACTATGTAAATATTAAAAACCTAAAAAGGATATACAGCTTAGTTTGTGTATAGACTATGTAAATATTAAAAACCTAAAAACATGTGTACAAGTTAACATTACCACTACTGTGTCCATTGTCCCTTTTCACCAGAAAAAGAAGACACAGAGGGACCACACTGTCATATTCACAGCTAGTAACTCAACACAATTACATGTCGTTTTCTCTAAATAAATCAACATGTCTTGTTTTCACCCCTTTTTTTTTTGTTACAACCAAGTGACAACAGATTGAGAGTGGAAATATGCGCTTGGTATGCTGCATTCGTAGTGCAGTGCTAATTTAAAGGAATCAGAAAGGAAACAGCCGTTAGGGTGCAGAAAATGTACTGGTTTGTTGGTTGGTTAATTACCACATAGGTTTTCATATACTTCTTGTTGAGACTGTGCAAAAAGTAGTAATAGTACATTAAGTGAGAAAAAAGACATGAGGCTTGCTTTGTAAGATGAGTAGCACTACAAGAATTGCATAATGCGGCAAAGTAGTACCAATAAATTGTGGGGACAGAGTTTTTGTGGAGACCTGGGCTTTGTTAATGAACAAGTCAGGTTGACAGTTCTGTTGTGTTAAACTATATAATATTGCAAAGTGTTTCTTTTATTTTATTGTTCCTCCACACAGCTATCAGTCTTAACAACACATCGATCCAGTGATACACAATGTGAGTAACGTTTTTGTCATTGTTATGTGTATGGATTTTATGGGAGTAACTTTTGTGTCTGTCACGTAACTTTTTTGTGCTCTTGTTTTTAATGTGAGTTGTAATAATTTAATGTGAGGTGAAATATCTGGTGCTTGTTTTTTCACTGCTTGAACAGTGGAATTTTTCCCATTTTGGGATCAATAAAGTGTTATCTTATATTATCTTATGTTTTTGTTGGCCACCCTATTATATTTCTTGTAGCTCATATACTATGTTTCTAGTCTTAAAGACGAAGTTCCTCAACACTTTTTTCATTAAATACTACTTCATGACTGACTCATTTTATGAAAATCATTGCTAATAGCTGTTCCCTGGGATCTGAGTGACACAAGTAAGTAAGTAACAACAATATGTAGGAAAACCCAGGCTGTGTAAAGATAACAGCCAGTGTAGGGAATACTCATATCCATGCATATTAATGTATTGTGAGATTAAACAACTAAAGACTAATTACTACATTAAAAATAACTTTTTTTTGGCCGAGGGGAGGATAGCAGAGCCAATAGAGCGCAAATAATAGCTACATCGGCTTCACACTCAAATTTCCTGTGTTGCTGCTCAATTTAAATATAAAAATACTAAAGCATTTTATAATAAAGAAAAAATATTTAAAGTCTTGTCCAATCAAATCTATGTAACAACCCTACAGTAAGAGTTAAAGTGGTGATGCCTTTTTTTGGGGTGTTCTTGTGGGAATGAAACGGCAGATGCTGATCACCATCAGGGCTGTGTTTAAGAATTCCAGGGTCCGGCCTGTGAGGAGGATTTTCAGATGGTTAGAGAGGGGTGTTCAAGCCCTGAGGCTGTATTCTGTCGCCAGGAATTAAAACACTGTTGAGTGAACACGAAGACAACAGGGAGGTGCTGAGTAAGTTGTCCGCCTGGCTTAGCCCACGCTGCGCTGCCTCGAACTCTTCACTGCACAGATCTTATCAGTTGTGTCTTCTTTAAAATGACTCGGGTGCCACAAGGAGACAGAGTAATTGTGTCAGAAAAGGAATTAGAAAAGATTTTGATTTATGTATTTTAGTTTGGCTTTCACGTGGTGGTCAAATTATTACCCAGTATTCTTCCTTTTGGCTCCATGCAGCCCTCTTCCACATGATTTGACATTGTGCACTTGATATTTTGTGAAGTCTTAGGATAACAGTGGGAGAGAAAGGGCTGTAGCTAGATCTGCTGGCATTGTTGTCGGTTATTTAGTTGAGATCCTCTCGTGGGTGTGAAAGTCTGGTGTTAACCAAACAGACCTCGGCCTCTGTTTGTCCAGTTCCGGAGTTTTGTGGGAATATCACACATTAGGATCACTCATGTGGACCAGAAGAGATCAGCTAAAGCATCTTCTGTACCTCACTGGGATTAAAGCAGGCACATTTCTGACCCCTCTGCTCTCCATCTCCCACCACCACACATGTGCATTCATACATGAGCACACACATGTGTAAGGATGTGATCAGAGACATAGACACACGGTGAATTGTGATTCAAAACACAGTTCAGTTAATCCTGAGTGGCTAAATAATCGTGTACATAAAAGTAGCTGTAAAGTATTTTCTAAAATTATGCACCACTGTCTAATGTTTACAGACCTCTTACATAACAAGTCAAACTCTGTAAGTACACATTCTTTCTTTTTTTTTTTTTTATAAAACACACAAGTTCTGCCTGTTGCTTGTAAGTTTACTTTAAAATAAACCTAAAACGTGCTAAAATAGATCGGTTTGCTTTAGAAAAGCTTAGAAATATTTCTCATTACAAGTTACATAAAGTTACGTCTGATCATAAATGAGAAAACACATTAGTTTGATAATAAAAGCAACCACACTACATTTCATTCCATCGCTTCAAACATCCACATCCTACGTGAGACCAGTTAATGTCATCCACACAACACACGCCATCTCAGCCCAGGCCAGGCAGCAGGGGAAGTACCCCCTGGCGTGTCGAATCTTCCTCTGGATGAACTCCAGTGGAATGTCCCTACATGTTTTTTTCCAGCTTTGGAGAAGACTGCTGTCCCATATTGTCTACCACCAGGCTGAGGATGACTCCTACTTTTTGATTCTGAAAATTGTCTTTAGCATGTAGTGGTCTCTTTTTAGTGTTCAAACCTAGAGAACAGCATATGAGTTTTGTTGTAATGGCCAAAACCATTTGTTCTGGATGGTACTGTGGTGCTTATGAGATGCATAGATTTTGCAACATGTTTATGAAGAAACTAACTTTTTTCAAAAAGATGCTTTGACACGTCACTGCAGAAAACAAAAAGCTGACTGTCACTTAGCTTCTTCAGTTCGCTGGTATTGTGCAGCAGAGCCTGAGTTTGTACCTGTGGCAAATGATTGTTGTCACTAAAATAGAGAATTTTGGATGAAATGTCATGACCTTAAGTGTAAAATATCATAGCATGCTTTGAGAAAAATAAGCCATTAAAGTATACAAACATTAGCAGGACACTGGAAATATTCTTTAAAAATGTAATGCAGCCATAATTAATGTAACTCCTTTCATTCTCTTCTTCAGTGACATTAAAACGCTTAACACCTTACCCTTCTACGACAGAGGTACATTATGACTGGACATACAAAAATACAAATGAACACAAAACAGTACAATTCAACACATTATCACTAAATCTACAACAAGATAAGATACAAAGTTGTGGTGGGTGTTTGCATCTGCATTTGGTGACAGTCATCACAAGCTTCACTGAAGCTGTAGATTTTTAATATGTTTTATTTCTACATCAGCTGCTAAATTGTTACTGGCCTTTCTCATCTCATCCATCAACTGCCTCAGTGAAAGTTAGGTACACATTTTAGGGCTGATCCGGAGCCATTGTTAATTTTAGCTTCTCAATATAATGAGCTGAGTTGTAATTAGTAGTATTTCTACAACACATTTATATTAGAAAAAGGGGTTCTCCTTAAACAAATCCTGCACTTTAACAAACCTTACAGTTGTTTATAGCGAGAAAAAACACTCATTCAAAGTTAATTAAATTTAAATAGTTTAACTGCACATCAGTCACACCCACGTGAGGTCAATGAGCAAACTGGTGTATACCGTATTTGTGAAATGCCTCCAAGCATCTTTTCATAACACAACTGTCACATGACTGCATGTTACGAAAGCTAGAATCATGCACACCATGACTTGGCGTATAAAAAAATAATCTTGCACCATAGGAAATAAGAATACAAAACTATTTTGTGTTTCAACTGAATTTCTACTGTCCAGATTTTGAATGCAGTTCATTGTTGACTCATTCAACATCTTAGACACTGCACAGCACAAACTGTAATTGCCCTAGTGTGTGTGTGTGTGTTCCTTGATATATAGATTGAAAAATATGCATATTTGTTCTTATTACATATTCTAATTTGGGGTGTTATTCAAATGGAATTGCAGGTACAGTAAAAAAAAACATCTCCTATTATCTTGAATATCTGACTTTATTTAAACATGTATATATGAAGTATATTTGACTTATATTTGATGATAAAAGATGAACTAATGGTGGTAATGAGCACTGATGAACTCTATGACTTGTGTGAGGACTTTATTTTAAAGCAAATTAATGTAACAGAGTAGAAATGAAGACATAATTTTAATTGATGGCTGCAGTGCCGTCTAGTGGCCTTTTCTGTTGTGCTTGTGTCTGAGAGCTGGCTTTGTTCATGGCAGTTGTTTTATATCTTGACCGCCTAAAACAAAAATCTCCTTCCAGTGTGTAGACATTTTCATTTTAAACATGTGCCCCAACTGTTAATAAAGTTGTACCAGGCATAAGTTCAATATGAAGGATTTAATCTCTCCCTTTAGATGAACAAGGTTCGAGTTTAAAGAGGTCATAGTCAACAGTTAAACACGGCTGTAACCTTGGAAATGTTGTCGCAGGTGGTCTCACAAGAATATTTTATCTTTGTAGTGGACTGAAACATGTTTGTTTAGAGTTTAAATTTGTACAGAAGCAAGAAACATATCTATATCCCAACCCCCATCCACACATTAATTACTGAATATCAGTATCGATTTGAATTAAAACAGATATTATCATGAGTCTGGGAAGGAATATGTTTTGCTGGACTGCTTTAACCATCCGAAACAATCTCAGTTAATATTCAAACTATGACATAGATTTAGCATACAGATCTGTATAGATAATTAAAATAACAACAATTACATCATTCCATTATTCACAGTTCAAAGGAAATGTTTTTGTAGTTGATTGAACACATATTTTCATTGCATGTGACCCTTGGGTTTCTTCCCATTTCCAGATACCTGTCAATTCATTTTGAACCGCCAAACAGCACCGTGTGCCTATGGACACAGATGATGTTGTGTTTGAAATAATTTGTACTTGTCAACCAATGACAATTTTCTGTTTGTGTGTGTGTTAGTGTGTGTGTGTCCCTTAATACTGCATAAATACTGTATGTGCATAACTAACTTTTATTCCATAAGAAAAATGGTAAACCTTGAAATCAAAGCACTGAATTCTCAGGTAACTAGGGCAGACAGTGTTGTGCTCCAGTGTGGGAGAGACAAAACCAGGCAAGCTCCCGTTTTAAGCATGAAAATGGAAATCAGTAACTAATAGACTTTGAAAACCTTACTGAAACAGACGAAGAGCAACACTGTGGAGCTTCCCGAGCTGCTGCCGTTGTGCTGTGCTACACCCCTGCTGTTCATTGAAGGGTGAAATGTGATCATGGAGGGCTGCCAGCACACATCAGGAACTGAGAGTTGAAATGGCAAGCCCAGTGAGCTGAGATGTAAAATGTCTGTGCTGTCAGTGCCAGTCTCTGAACAGTAGAGGGCGAGCACGCCCTTCACTGGGAAACTGGCAGAACAGACCCTGCCTGCCCTGATCAACACTTCTGACTGATCCTTTACAGCAGGGAATTCATCTCATTTTCAGCTAGGTTCTGCAAAGGTTCAAAATATGCCTTCAAGCATCTTTACAGCTGGTGAACATTTTGTTGTGTACAAATCCACAGAGGTCTATGCTAAAAAGTTAAACTACTTGGTGGGAAGAACAATGCAAGTGTCCTGTTAATAATGGAAAAAGTACTGAACTGAAAAAAAATCAATTTCAGTACCAACATGCCATCCCAGAAACAATGCACTCAAGCTTTGGAAAATCCAGCTTCTTTGTCAGAGTTTCTACTGAGGAGCTACAGAGGGTTTAATATTTTTGTGCAGCTCCACAAACAAGTTTCCATTCATTCATATTTTTCCACATCTATCCTTGGGGGACATGTTTTGTATGAATGGTGTCCTTGAGTTCTGCTTTCATGTGTTATGTGTCCTGTTTGTTTTTATTCCACACTCCGCACAAGGGACAAACCCTTTGACACTGTGTTGGAGACTCAACAGTAGATGCATTATTATTGTGTATTATGTACTTCTTCTGTTTCTTCCTCAGGTTCCATTCAGTAGATTTTGGTCAGAGTTTTGTCCCTATATTCTCTGGGACCAGACTTACTCTTCATGTTGTGTATAGCTGCTACATAATTTTAATATGTCCTGTGCAGTTAAGGTCTACCGCACTCTGACACTGCTCTGAACAGTTCAACTGAGTTTGGCAGGTGTAACTTTTACCTTAGAAACTGAGCCCTCAAGTGGTAGAAACCAATGCCTGCAAGGTACAATAGCTGAGTATCAACAAATTTTCGGACCGAGCACAGCAGGGTATTAAACTACAGCTTAAGGACACAGGAAAGAGATAATGTGTGACTTTTTTAAAATATCACCTCTTTAGTTCTGGTGACAGCAGAAAGGTCCTTACTAATTTTGAGTTATATTGTCTGAGCTTTTATCAGCTCATCTGACTACCTGTTGATCTGCTGAGACTAGATGCGGATCATTTCCACGCACAAGTTTAATAAAGTGTGAATTATCTGCAAGAATGTGTCTCGAGCAGTATGCCCTGTACAAAGAAGTTTAACGGATCCTCTGCCAGTAAATGTTCCACTTCACAATTCAAAACATTTCATTGCTCCATGTAAAAATTCATTTCAGCGTGCCCACAGAAAACATCTAATTATAAATCCAAATTTACATGACCTCATGGTTTGTTTAAAAACACAATATTAATTACACAGGGTTAGTGCAGATGATATGTGTTTCAGTGACAAAGATTCTGTTCACTATGTCCATGGAAATTAATATTATGTTTCATTTCAATCATTTGAAAAAGAAAAAGGGAAATAAACTGTTCATAGTAAGCTTTTACATTCATGCTGACTGCTGTGGAAATGGCCTGCTCTTTAAATACTGAAAATCTCTCGAGGCTTACAACTCTTCAAGTAACAAACACAGAGCTTATGATGTTCAACCCCCAGCTATGACACAGTGAGAAGGAGGGATTTAAAACAGACTGCACAGGTCAGACTCTTTGCTCCTCCAGTCATGTTGCCCCTCAGTGCTGTGCCTATTCTAATGTGTTCATGCTCTGCTGTGCACTGCAGGCGGTGAGTTCTGCAGTTTGGAACTAAGCGAGGCATACTCTGGGAGCTTTATTACTCCCTCCCCCCCCTCTCCTTAGGGCATGGAGAAAGCAACTGCCACAAATAGACTCTCTAAAAATGGAGGGTTCAGTCAAGAGAGAATGCATGATCGAATTTTGGGCCTCTGCACCAAACAGCTTCTATAAAAAGAAAAAAGAAGAGCGGCTGAATGGTTCATGACACTTTCTGCCAGAGTATGTGATTGTTTTGAGCGTCAGTAGCTGTCTGTTGGTGTGGGTGTGTGCCTGCTTGTACCTGTCTGTTTTCCACAGTAAATGTGCAATCATTTGTGCTGCTGCGGCTGCCTTTGTAAGCTTGCTTCAGTGACATTATTGTTGTTTACCCACGTCATGTTTAGCTTTGATGCGCTGCTACATCACTGTTAGATCTGACAACAAGCACCTTGCTGGTTTGAAAAGAATATAAAGTATAAGCACATTTTTGCACAGCAATGTTGACAGTGGTTAAATAAAATGCTTGTAGAATCAAAAATCTGTCCGATAAAAATGAAAAAAGGACAGAAGTTTTACATCACAGAAATGTGCAGCTCAGCAATTCTGTAAATGGAGAGAAACCATAACTTGCTGATCTTTATACAGTCTGCAATCCACCAACACATGAATGATTAGGCCCATGTACATTTTTTTTCACTACATTGTAAAAAAGAGCTGTGATTGGTATGTTGTTCATTACAGTGTCTACAAAGAACACATTTTTTTCAAAGTCAGTCACTTTGCTTTTTGAGGTGGCATGTGCAGATAAAAAAAATATTTTGTGCTGTGAATAAAAAACACAACCTGAAATGCACATGAGCCATGCAAATTTGGGGTCCTTGGAGTTTCAAAAGCCAGCAGCCCATAATTCAGTCCATTGGTTGTAGGTGGACAAATAAAACCAGCCCGAAAATAAGGGATGAGCCAAGGGTAATTGGACATAACCACTTTGTGTGTATTTGTCTGGTTTCTACATGCACACACACTTTAAGCCTTTAATAACTTTGAAAACTTGGGGGAAGTGAAAACAAGCTGAAAGCACATCACATCAGTGACAGCAAGTGCACTCTAAACAGTCTGCAGCTAGGCAGCTCTATACGCAGTCAGCTGCGATGCAATGGGAGTTCTGACACCTGTCGATCATGGTCAGCATTAAATTGTTCCAATGCTTATGCCACCATACAGCCATGTTAGCATTTATTTGAAGTTGTGTTTCAGTTCACCCTCATACATTTCCATATTCACAGTTCAATACTTACTCACCTATGCTTTTCCTATAATGGGTTTTGTTTCCACAACGGAGGGAAACGCCTGGCTTTTTGCCTTTGAAATGGCAAAAAGAGTAGATTTTGGATTTAGTAATTTTTGGTTTTGTAACATAATATTTAATAAATGGTTAATTACAATTAGTACAATTGTTCTCATATCGGAAATAAATTAATTGTTTAAACTTTATTAAGGAGGATCACAAAAAAAATGCACTATCATAGTTTTATTTTACTTTTTAATTTATTTAACATTATTTTATACAATCCTTGAACATTTGTGTTTCTTCTGATGATAAAAGACACACATTAAAGCTCCTCATGTAAATCGAACAATATTAGACGTATATTTTAATTCAGAGAATGGGTTTTAGCAGACAGTACATGACCCCTGTGGCAAAAGCTGGTTCAGTGACACACAATATAGTTATGGTATTTCATCAGATACGTG
The DNA here is from genome assembly GCF_033026475.1 of Channa argus. NCBI lineage: Eukaryota > Metazoa > Chordata > Actinopteri > Anabantiformes > Channidae > Channa > Channa argus. The sequence continues at coordinate 11,644,936 of NC_090198.1, forward strand.
ACATGTGCTAGGTAAAGATTCTCATCCTATTGGGTTCTTCCAGTGTTCCATTCTGGCCTGCATTTGACCCTGTGCTCTGACTTTGTGCTTCACACACTCTAGGTACTCAGGATGTATGTGGAGCAAGCACAAATTCCAATCCAGTCTTTTGTCAACTTGTGAATCAACATTGCAAGCAAGACATTACATAAGGAGGCATGGAGAGTCTGTAAAATTCCTACACTCAGTCACATATTTCATCTGATCCCAAATTTGATCAGCTGAAGATGCTTCCACACTGACTACATTATAATAATGAACACATGCCTTCATGAGTCAGCTTTCACCATCCTACAGCCAGGACTGTGTGATGGTGGATGGCGTCTGTGCAAACACATGAATGTCTACATGATCATGAGAACACGCAAACGCCATGCATGTGTCTATGTGGCCACGTGTCATGGCAGATGTTGCCTGAAGCCTTAGCAATGTGACCAGTGATGTGACCTTCAGCAAATGTGAAGATGCGGTGGTCTGCTTGTCAAGGGCAGTGCACTTCTCTAGCTGATTCTGATGCTTTGCCTTTCATTAATATGCCTCACCTCCAGATCTGCTATATGGCATTTGCATGACATTAGCATATATGTTTGGACCAAATGTTTGAGGCTGTGGTGTGTGGAGCTTGTGCAAATGACACCTGTTAAGCCAGAGACACAGATGCCGCTGTAGCAGGGTCACACAGTGGAGGTTCGGGTGAAGAAGGGAGTTAGGGGTTTGAGACAGAGAGAGTAGGCAGTATTTAGGATCTATACTGACATCTTTTTCTGTGTTTTAGAGTTGGTTGCAGTGTATGATACTGGTTAAAACTGAAAAAATATTTCTGTTAATAAAGCTTTGAAATTTTAGAAATATATACATTTCTCCAGCTATTTCTGGAACTGAATATTATGCCTACTGGCTGCAGTAGAGTAGATCATTTTTAATTAGGTCAAACACTTAATATTTTGAAAATTTGGTTCCATCTAAAACTATCTAGATATAAAAATGAAACATTAGAGTCAGCTCTGTTCAGCTAGGCACAGTTTACCTCTAAGCCAAATGCTAACCATCTTTTCTGCATTGTGAGCATGTATCCTCACACAGGCTCAGTTGGTAGAGTGGTCGCCGACCGACCACAGCGTTTGAGGTTCACGCCCTGCTCTCCGAGCGTTCCTGGGCAAGACACTGAACCTCAAACCGGCCATCACCATCCCCAGCCGTGCAGTGCCGGTCCCACACTAGGTTGAATTGAGGACTGTATTGTCAGGAAGGGCATCCGGTGTACAAATGTGCCAAACCAACATGTGGACAATGATCTTCTGAGGTGACCCTGAACTTACGGGATAAGCAGAAAAGAAAAAAAGGAAAAAGAAAAAAATTGCACACAGTGACAGTACTAACAGCTTAATGGGTAAATTGTTTGTTTTTAAAATTTAGGATGTTAGCATCCTATTGCAGTCAAAGTGGTTGTCGTTTTTCCACTGTAATCATGATGCTGAATGTCCTTTAACTTACAAACCTTAAAATAAACCTATCCAAACCATAAACATAACACAAAATAAAATGTATCTGTGGCTGATCTCTATTTTAACCCACAAATGTGAACCTCATAGTGGTGCTAATGGAAAAGTCAGAGGAACAGATGAGTATTGCTATAACCTAAGCTGTGCTCACCACGCTGAGAACTGACTGTAGGTTGGAGTTTATGCAGTAGGCTGGAGAGCTACCCAGTATTTTCAGGTGTCTGCCTTCATGTGGAAAGCTTTGTTTTTCTTAATGAAACATTTAATCAATATGTGTTAATGAAATGAAGACTTACTGACAAAATAATCTGATGCTCTCCTTTAAAGATGACAAAAAAAATTCTCTTTAGTTTTTATTATATATTTTAGTCCATTTGCTGCAAGATCTATGTCCCTGAGTACTGTCATATAGTATAACATCTGAATTATTGTGTAAATGAAAAGGTTAAAAAGAATGGGCATTGAGGGTTTAACAAACGTTCTTTATATTATTGCTAAAAAAAAACCTTTTACATAATGTCACAATACTTATCCTTAATCTACAGCACAACAACAATGGAACAACAAGACATTCTCTTAAAAATGACACATTTCTCATTTTGTAATGTTCATTTCAGAGTCTGAGTCATGATATAACCACTTCAACCCCCTGGTTGGTTTGTCTTTGTTAGGGGCAGCAAATATAATATGTGGGTGAGCTGTGATTGTATTTGTTAATGTCTAAGACTGAAGCTTTTGGTCAGTTCACATGCTCCCTATAGCCTGAGGATGCTGCAGCCAGGTGGTGGCCCTGTATGCAGTACCTGGCACACAGCAGAGTAGAGTTACAGCCAAATCCCAGAGTCTGAGAGCTGCCTACATGGGCCAATCTGCCGGCCAGGGACAACGAGCTGTGGACGCTGTCACTGATACAAATAATCTGGCAGAGAAACTGTGTATTATAAAGAGGGATCACAAGTGACAACCTTATTAAATGGTAATATTTATCAAAAGTGTAGAAACACTAGAATCAGAAGTGTGCACAGCTTTTGCTTCTAGTTTATTTTTAATTTACACCGAAAATTCCAATTCCAATAAACATTTCATGCTCCACATTTAGGGTAGAACTCTCATAAAATCAATCAATATGCTGCATGTCCTCTGCCCAGCACACAAAGACACACAAAGTAAGTATAGACTAGCAGACAAAAAGCAAAGGTTGGTGGACAGAAACACTACTCCAAATAAATGATGGCATTATGGACAGCCTGGCTTTTGATGCACGGAGCAACCCAGAAACCCAAAAAGGATCCCTCAAAATAAATCCTGTTGCACAACATGCCTGAAATCACCTCCGCCCTCTGAAAGCTGCTTTCTGATTGGCCACAGTTATATGGTTTGAATCCCCTTTATGGCCTTTGTCAAATGTCATCACCACTTTGTGCGTCGAATCTTCTGTATCACTTTTGATTTTATGCCTTTTACAATGAGAAGCCATAAAAATAATCTTTACTATCACTGCAAGCCAGATTGGAGAATCACCACTTCTTTACCACTTGTCTGAGGGGCTGATTATGGGATGGAAGGAGAGCGGCAACATAGCTGAGCCTGGGGCATCCTGGTGGCTCAGTCTTCTAATTGGTGCATGGGGTTGAATTACAGCTCATTCCCCACTCTTTCACCTCGCTCCTTCCACTCCCCTGCTACCCTTCACTGTAGCGGACACCAAAAGTAAGGAAATGAAATACTTAAGATAGGTGGACTGTCCTCTGTGCCATTTAATAAAAGGACCAAAAAACTGGTTGAATCTAGCAACAAGAGCAGTCAAACATCACTCAATTATGCCTGGTTACCTCCCTGGATCCTTTTAATGATCCCACACAGACACAGCCCTGTGATCCCACTGTGAAACACCCTGTGATGAAACAAACCATTGTGTGTGTCCTCGCCCCAATATGCTAATCCAGGATTAATTATGGGCCAACCCTAATGAGTATCTCTCTCGCCCTCTCAGATATGTAAATGTACCAGCAGTGGACAGCACTGAGAGGCTTTTGTTAACTCTGTGCTCTTTGTCTCCCATAAAAGAAGGAGAACATGACTAAAAAGGCATAAGGACAAAGGGTTAGGGACCATAGACTATTTCAAATGCTGGAATAGAATCAGACTGTTTCTCACTGGACCAAGGGAGTAAATTAGGAGTGATGCAGAGAAATCAGTGCAAGCTCACAGTGAATGTTTCACCTTCTGGCTGTTGCTGGACAGTCAGTGGCTGTCTGTCTCCGCAACAACATGGGTGGTGAATTTTCAGCACAGTACTTATGCAGGAACTGTGAATATGGATAGAGGCAGAGGAAGTTTGCTCTTGTAACAGTGAAAAGTGAGGGGACAATAGGACAGCAAGAGAGAGATATGTAAAACCTTTATGATCTTCAGCTCTGTAGCTCCCCAAAAAGAAGAAAATATGCAGTTTCAAGGTCAGGGCATCATGGCAAACAGACAAACTCTTATGCAATATTTAAAAAAGGTCATTATGACTGTATTTTTAAGCAGGCACACAAGCTACTGCAGAGCTTATGAACCAGTTTGTATAAAGTTTATATTTGACTGGGACTCAGCCTTTTGACAAACCGCTAGAAGCCGAGTCTGAGGGATTATGAGATGCACTGCAATAAATTGCTGTAATTTCTACAGTAAAAATTTTACTTCTTATTCTGTCATTTTACAAAGTTTAACTGTATATTGCAATGCATCATGGGTAAAAAAAACAATTACAGTTGCTAACAGCATTTTTCCACAATAGAGCATTTGCTTACGGAAGCAGAGGACCAACGGTAACTTCTTGTTGTTACCGTTGGTAATTGTCTTATTTGTATGAGTGACTGTAATTTCCCATTATTTTAACTAAGCTGTTGTGACCCCAGCAACACTGCAGAGTGAAGCTGCTGGTTTGTCAGTAACAGGGCAAAGACAGCACAGGGAAAGACTAGTTACATGGATTATCTGAAGAGTACAGTTCAGTGAAGATATAGTACAAATGTCCCTCTATCATCCAAAGTAACAAAACAGTCAAAGAGTGTATAAAACGTTATATTAAATTATGAAAATTACATTGGTACAAATGTTGGCATTCACCTTGATGAAGCGAGTAAAAATAAACTTAATTTCATTTCTGATGAAGGAGCATTTGTACTACCTCAGTGTGCATTGAACAATATGTTAACATTTTTTTATTTATTTTACTTTTTTTGTCATTTCAGGGGACATAAAGGGGACATAAATATTTGCACTCAGCGGTTTCATACAACAAAGATGCTTCCAAATTGCACTCACAGTTCTTCAGTACATGCACTTTTTCCACCCACATGTCCTGTTGTTCAATGAGCTTCAAACTGTTCCATCAGGACAAAGGCTTTAGGCCTTTAAAGAAACAGTGGCAGGACTCATTTTATTCTGAGCCATCACTCTTTACAACACACATGCAAGTGTTCCTGCTCACTGCAGATGGACTTCTGCCTACCTGAGTTTCTCACATGCAATATTGATATAGATCTTTGCGTAGAATTAACTGTGGGGCTGTTTCTTCTGGCTGTTATGGTGTAATTCTGGTAAGGATTGGTCTATTGGTCTGCATTACTGGAAAGTAGATTTAGTCAAACATTGTAGTTAAATAGGTACATTACTTAAGTATTTCCCTTTCTGATACTTTATACTGCCTTTAAGTCAGGCAAATATTCTACTACAACATGCAACATTAATTCATGTACAGTTAATTTGCAGATTGTGATTAATTAGCAAAGATGTAAACAAGAAATAGGTGTTGGATTATTATAGGCTATGATAAGACTAATATTTCACATGGCGAAAAGCTACCCAGCCAGCAGTAGATAAATTAATCAAACTCGCCCCACATTTACATGTTACTGTATAACATTCATTATTCCTGAACATTAGTCTGTTTACCGGGTTTTGCCTGCAGTCTGTACTTTCTGCACTTTAGGTATTATGAACTTTTTCTAAGGTCACATTTTTAGCGCAGAACTTAAACTTGACATTGTTGACAGAGTCAGCACAGACTGTGTGCGTGTATGTGTGTGTGTGTGTTTGTGTGTGTGTGTGTGTGTGTGTGGGGGGGGGGGGGTTCTTTCTCCAAAAGAACAAGCTGCGTCTCTGTCCTTCTCTGGTTCACCCCGGAGTTTCGGTCCAGGGTGCTGAAACGTACTGCTCCGGGGACAGGTCACATGACTGCGCTTTCGAAACAGTAAGAGGGATATTGTGCGTGTGTGTGTGTGTACGTGGGACGCCAATGCACGCGGACGCTACAATCCCTTATCATGAGCGATTCGGAAGCTTTTCTGAGACGGCATCGTGGTTGCTGTAGTATCCTTGCAGCGTGGAATTAGTGCAGTTGAATGCGTAACTGTTACTCTTTACGTGCATCATCATCCTCTTCCTCTTGTCCCCCCCCCCTCCTTTTTTCTCCGCCGTTGCAAACATTATTGTGGCAACTGTGGATGGGCACACAGCAGTGGGCTACTGCCCACCAAGTCTGACTGTGTTTCGGGGGTGCTGAGAAGAAGAACATGTAAGAATCCGCAGGCATCCCCGCAGATCATTTCGGATTCGGAGCCAAAATGCAGAAAGGGATAAGACTCAATGATGGCCATATCACCTATCTGGCTCTTTTGGCGAAAAAGGATGGGACAAGGCGAGGTTGCTTGAGTAAGAAGAGCTCAGACAACACAAAATGGCATTCAAAGTGGTTCGCTTTGTTGCAGAACATGCTATTTTATTTCGAAAATGACTCCAGCTCACGCCCCTCCGGGCTGTACCTGTTGGAGGGATGTGTTTGTGACAGGGCACCGTCCCCAAAACCATCTCTCTCCGCGAAGGAATGCTTAGAAAAGCAGGTAAGATACAGATCACACGGGAGGCTGCCATAAGTCTGACCGACTGATACTGTCCAGGTAATTCGGCTGCCAGAGCGCACGCACTCAGCAAAGCTGCTTGTTGTGTTTCTCTCCAAGGGAGAAACTTGCTTTTTGAGTCTGAATCTTGATGAAAGCAACAATAGAGAGAGCAGGCATTTTGAAGACTCTGCAAAAATTCAAACGGAACGTGTTCTGCTTTTATCCTAACATCTGTTTATCAGTGAATATGTTTATAGTCTATTATGAGAATTTCCCAAAGATGTTTTGCGTTATAGTTCACTTGACGTTCGGTGTTACGTAATGGCGTCATCCAACTGATTGATTGTCTCGATTCTGCGCTAAAATAGCCTCACAGCCTGACTCGAAGGCAACTCATCAAATGCACGAAATGCAAACTACCTTGGTTCAAAGTTAGCAAGACTTGTTGTGCAGACTTTGGACACATGTGCACTAATTCAGATTCATCCAACTGTTTTCCTTTCGCCATCATAGTATTTGTTGCATCACTTTTGTATATAAGACTCTATTTTTAGACATATCCAGCGTTCAGGCATTGCAGCGCGTATGTGGGGAGTAAAGTTAAACTGCGTCCAAACTTTGCAGGTTGCCATCTTGCGGGGAAGAGCTGCCCTTTCCATGTCGTTTTGACGTATTGATTTAATTCCTTGTCTTGATATTAATAGCATCCTACCTTGGCAACTGCGTCTCCCCTGGTTTATAGCGACTTGGTTCATTTGATAGCGCTCTCATTATCACGGGGTTGTCAACAACAGTCTTGAATGTAAACTAAACGGTGTCCCGAGCATGCTTTTGTTTTTCAGTGCACCCCCCCATTCGCTTTAATTCCTCGGGCATTTAGTGCCACGGATTAACATGTGTGAGGGCTAAACAATTTCCACTGTTTTTCATGCCACCGTGACACAGAAATGAGTCAGAAATAATCCCAGAGAAAGCATGGTCGCCTGTTGCTTAACAGTTTTAGGGGTTGAGAAGGCTGCTGCTGGAAGAAATAAACGTCGAGGCATGAAAGCATTAAAGAGCTGGAGAAGTGGTCAAGCTGCTGTGAGCTATGACTGCAGTCTGCCAGCTGCAGTCTCTTCTGCTTTTCCTGCAGCAGAGACAAAAAAATAAATAAATAAATACAAAAATAAATAAATAAGATGAAGTCAAATGTCAAAGTGATGGACAATTTACCTATTCAAGTTGTCGCTAAAAGTCTTAAACATCTTATACATCTCAGTCCCACAAGTGGACAGGAGACATTTTATAATCCTCTTCTATTAAATGTGTTTACAAAATTGTTGCAAAGTTGCTAAAGCTGCACCTTGGGCCTTCCAATCATTTTATAATTTTATTATGTACTTTATTTGTAAAACATTTTTTTTTTCAAAACAACAGTAGATGCAAAAAATTCAAAGCAACAAAGACTAATTTTTAAGTTGGGAAGACACCTGTTTATACTCGAGCTTACCAAAACTTAAAAATAAATTGCACAACTGAGAATTCAAATTTTGTTTCAGTTCCTCATTGAAGTAAAGCTCAATGTTCTGAGCCACAAAACAATTAACTGGGTAGATACACCCAAAATCTCTTACACATGTTGGAGATATAACAGTCCCTCCCCACCATGCTGAATAATTATGCACCATGCATAATTCAAATCTATCTGTCCAATACAATAAGAAACTCACTGTACCTTATTGTAGTTTACCATTTGTGGCGCTCATGTGGGTTGTCTCGTTTAGGTGGGTTTAAAAACATAATAAAAAATAATAATATTTGCACTTGACTGTATAACCCCAAAGGAAAAAATTCTATTGACAAGAAAGCATGGACACCGGATAAATGTTCTACAGTGGCTCTTACACTTTACCTTGTGTGCCTGAATCTGTCTCTGTCCATGGTGCTGAACTCTGCTTCCAAGTCTTCTTTGGGCCTCTGCACCTCCCTCAGTGTCACCAAGTGGATACTTCACAGATGTCCCAACACATTTTACTTAAGATATGTTTTTCTTTCTTGTGATGGACATTTCAAATTCATTTAGTAGAACATACTGTATTATGTTTATTTGAAAATCTTTCCCTTATAAACAATGTTTTGCAGACATGTAAACTTTGCCAATTAACAAGAAGAGAGGCTCTTTGTCCTTTTGTTTTAGATGTATAAAATTATCAAAGCTTTGACTAAGTGTAGCTGCTCAGAAAAGCACATAGTGTTACATAGTGATACATGTGTTGTTTTGATATTCACCGGCAATTAACAACCTACTTTGTGGTTTAAGTTTAAACTTGCTGTAAATTACAATACATTGTCCACTGTCCAGCCTGTTTCCTTAAAATCGTGTCAGGATAAGACCCATGCTCCATTCGGAGGATGAAATATCGGCTGAGTGACATGTACAATGACAGCTCTTCATGCAGGCTGCTCCAGTAAATTTATTTCGATGGTGAATTAAATGAATTTGAAAGCCTTCAATTAACATAACAGTCTTCTGTTCTGCGCGTGTCCCTTTTCATATTATGTTTTGGGTGAGCAGGGGAGGGGCACTGGATTAGGTTATCAAATTTGCACATGCGTACAGACATTTTCCTAATAGGTGAAAGCTGTACATTTTGTGTGGTACATTCAGTCATGTAACATATCTCTGCGTGCGTCCACATCTGCACATTTTGTGCAGAGGTCTATACTTGCCTCATTGTTTCCTCTTGCATATGCCAATGTCAATCTATAAAGCTAAGCAGCTCCAAACAAAAGGTGAGCTGAGGACACGGAAAGCAATCAATGCTTTGAGTGTTACAGACACTTGGAGGCCTTTCAACTTTCCCCTTCTGCAAAAACAAACAATAACAAAGACATCGAGTCAACAAGCAGAGTGCAGAGGTCATCTGAGGCAGTGCTACTGCACATTATAAATCCGTTACATATGCAGAACAACATATCCAAGTGCTGTTTGTGCATATACTGTAAGTGTGTGCGTGTCAGAGCTGCAGGGGGAATGGCCAGGCGAGTACTGGATCTTATCTGTGTGTGACAGCGAGAGAGACAATCCAGTGAAGAGATGCCAACTACCACCTTGCAGGGCTTCAGCGCTTTTTATAGCCCTCCCTCCTCAAAAAGGCAAAAGATCTTTCTCTCCCTCCCTCTCAGTCTGTCTCTCCGTTTCCATTGTATTCTTTGGAGTGTTCTACTTTTTAAATGTTCTTATTCCCCATTTAGAAGGCGAGCTACGTTTAAGCCCACAGTTACTATGGCAACCCCTATTTGCATCTGAAAAAGTGCATTTGAAGGGGCCAACAAAATGTGCAACAACATGCCTTGGCATTGTGCTTCACTTAGCAAATACAACAAATATGGGCAAATGAGAAATATGAGGTCTCTCGCCTCATATGTGGTGATGAAGGGGTCAAAGTAAAAAAGCCTAATGGACTGCGTGTTTTCTTTATTCTGTTCTTTGTACAAACGAGTCCAGCGTGGTGAGCTGACTATTGTTTGAGTGATTATGAAAATGTTTTCCCTAATCTACCGTTGTTGAATTTGTTGTATAATGTTTTTGTGTTTGCCATACCATGTAAATAGTGTTTATATAAAGAGCACAAGTGACAGTAGTTTTCAATTTCAGTTTCCAGTAAAGAAACACCAAAGCATAATACCAGAAAAATGGGTCACAGCCTGAAAGAGATTGAATTAATCTGTAATTGGTGGTCTCTTTAATCAATATTCCAAATATCTGTTTATTTCTCATACAATTTAAATTTAACTAGTTTCAAACTTTCAAAGTATACAATAAACAAATCATTCTGGTGATGGACAGGCTGACAAATGAGGTTAGACAGGAACTCATTGGACTATGATGTTTGCAGATGACATTGTGATCTTTAGCAAGAGCAGGGAGCAGGTGGAGGAAAATCTAGAGAGGGGTGGATGAACTGTGATAAACTATGTTTTACAGTTGGATAATATATTGAAGTAAGGCGACATGTTTACAAGTAATTCTCGTAAATGTGATCAAACAGTGCTTAATTGGGTTTTTTGGTTGGAACCATAAACATTGGGGTTAATGAATGGTTATAATATTTTGTTTGGAATAGACAGTATTTCTACCATCTTACTGGTTAATCTGTTGAATTGCAGCTTCTCTGCATCTCTGTTCTAGTTGGGGTATATAACAAATCAGTGTTTTAACAAAGATTAGTTTTTTCTACTTTTTACTTAGTTTTTAAAAATTTAAAGAAATTATCTGTTATTAATAAAATTGTCTTTGTTTAATCTTTTTGCATATTCTCTGTTCTGTTGATAAATTAAAATCAAACGTTTACTACAGACTTTGTTGTCTCACTTACTGACTGATAATGTATCTGTTGCAAAAATGCTGTGACGTAGAGCTAAATATAGCTGTCTGAAAAGCTCGACACAACAGCTCACAGGAAGTGGGAGATGGGAAGCACGTTATTGACAAAGGCCTGTTCTGATGCTCATCAGGAAATATGGAACATTGCTCCCCTTCACAAGTGTTTTGCTCCTGGCATTTGGGGGATTAAGAAATCCAATATATTGGATTTCTGAGGCTCTATTTACAATGCATCTGTGTTATATAATTTGATGTGTTTGTACCACAAATAGGCTTTGTGTACTATTACTGCAATGACCACCACTTTGTTGACTGTGAGGATTTGACCCGTTAGGCCCATTAGAAACCAATTCCAATGCGTTTGCCATAATTGCCGTAACTGAAGCTTTAAGGCTGCAGAGAGATAATTGGTGAGGAAGCGAAAAGGGGTGAAGACTCACAGGTGTTGATGTCACTAAAATGCAGTCAAATTACTGAGGACAAAGACAAAACAGAATAAAACAAAACAAAACATGGCGCCAACTCAGAGGTGAGTTGCCAGGTTACAGACCGAAAGCACAGAGGCTTTATAATGAATCTCTCAAGATGTTTCCCTCAGGATCTTTCTCTCCCACTCATTCACTCACATGAGCATGTGTGTCTACATGCAACTGTACTCCCAACAAAATGTAGGTTTAAGAAACTGGTCAGTGATTACAGTGAACCATTATGTAATGCTTAGCTCCATTTTCTTTTTTTTTTCCCACACACGCACTTTACTATATTTTCTTTTACTCTCTTTTAAATATTTCAATCTCTTTCTGTGTTGTTAATTTTCAGTATTACTTCACTGTCACATTCAATCATGACAACCAGAAGGCACTGGAGCTGCGGTCTGAAGATGTCAAGGACTGTGACGAGTGGGTGGCTGCTATCACACAGGCCAGGTACCTTTCACATATGACCTCTCACCTGCATACACTACTACAGTTGAGACTTTGTGGAGAATTTGTGTGAACGTGTGTGTGTGTAACTGTTACTGTTAAGTATAAGATCTCAACATAGGACTGAGGAATTCAAAACTCTGAATTATTAGGAGAAAACCTCTGAGGCACCAGTTTTTTAAGGAAAAAAATGCATGGACATTTATTAGGTATTGAATCCCAAATAGGAGAAAACCTCTGAGGCACCAGTTTTTTAAGGAAAAAAATGCATGGACATTTATTAGGTATTGAATCCCAAAGTAAAGGCTCAAAGTTCACTTAAGTTTGTCTGCTGCTATAGCTGGGGTCCAGTGGGTGGTGAACATGTGTTTATAAGACATTTTTAGGAATAACTCCAGTGGATTATTTTGTAAATTCCTGTCACATTTACTGTATGTTTACATCTAGATAAATTAAATAAACCATATTATTATTGTTACACCTGATATATGTAGTCCCAACACACACTGCAGGGGATTTGTTGCTGTGTGATTCAGACACAAAAGCAGGTCACGTAAGACAAGGAACAGAATTCACTCCACATGTCTGCAGTGTGCATGTGTTTGGGGGAAAGGTCAGTTGATTGAACTTACTGAAGATTGCATTGATTAGTGTTCAGTCAAGGCAGCAGCACATACTGCACAGGAGTGAACTGGCCTGTAAGCAGGTTAAACACAACGGGGCCGTGAACAGTTAGAACTGCTTTATTTTATCTCATGTTGGAATTATTGTCATCTTCTAACAAGCTGATTTTTTTTCCCCGAACTTTCACATTTGAGCACATTTCCATTTTTTTCTGATGTTGATTCAAGTTAAGCAAAAGCCTTTTTTTCTCACTTGTCAGGAGCCATCCAAATTCAAAGTCTGAGGCCTTATGTACATGGCTCTACATATTTTCAGCCCCACTGAGCATGCACATAAAGTATTAAACTAGGGTAATGTACAGAGTTATTTTCCATGCACAAGCAGTTTTTACACATGGTTTGCTAAGCCCCTAAGTATTTAAAGAATTGGCTGCCTAAGTGCCTGAGATCTGTGTGAACATAAGGTCTGTGGTCCAAATGTATGCTGATCAGAGGTCTCTTCTCGCTTTGATAAATCTAGGAAGAGCTCATGCTTTAATGAGGTCCTTACAATGTGTGTGTGTATAGTTACAGGAACCTGGCTACAGAGCATGAAACCCTCATGCAGAAGTATCTCCATCTACTCCAAATCGTGGAGACGGAAAAAACGGTTGCCAAGCAACTTCGACAACAGATAGAGGATGGGGAAATTGAGATAGAGCGGCTAAAATCAGAGGTAACTTTCCTTGTAATTTCATGCTAGTCATACCTGTGTAATGTTTGTATGTGTGAGTGTGTAAAGACAGGGAGAGAAGGATCAAAGCAAACATAGTCAGGCACAGTGAATAAAGAAAAAAGGGCATAGGGTCATGACCCAGATTCCAAACCCCAACGCTGTGAGTTACATGGAGGTTGTCATATCTTGTAGCACCCATGAGAGGTATTTTCAGTACAGCTCAGTGTTTTGTACTCTAATTATTCAGTCTAAATTCAGTCTGAACTGGATCAAATGCATCTCTCTTTAATGTGCTAATGGAGAGCTAATTCATTCCAATTGAATAAAGGTTTTCAATATGTATGAATCTGTTTCTATTGTACTTAATACTGTGGTCTATACAAAAAAGTGATCACCTACTGTGTCACTGTCCATGCTAAAAGATGTAGTAGTAATAGATTTATGGTTGTTTTGTTTAATTTCAGTCTTTTAACAAAAACTTTTTTGAGTTTAGTCTTATTCATACAGTGTGATTCTAAAGGCAGTAAATGAAAGATGCCTGGGTAAAATAACAGGAAACATTTTGTTGCAGGTCATTTATATTGTAAATATTTCTTTACAATCATCTAATGGATTGTAAGAGAGTGGAACTAAAGGGAATTTTAAAAAGCACATAGTGAAAAGAGAAACTATAAAATGACCAAGATTATGATTTCATCTGCACACAGTATATGGGACTAATCTTAGTCCACTGTTTTAATTCAGATTGCTGCACTGCTTAAGGACAATGAGAAGATTCAGTCAAATCCAGAGGTGCCACCCAGTGAGGATGACACAGAGATCAAGAAGATCAAAAAGGTGAGATGTGACTACTTTGCTGTAATGCCGTTTGAAATGAAAAACCCTCAATCACTGAGTAGTTTTGCTCAAACTTAGGCGATGCAAGCGGTTTTTAAACACTAAATTATCTCCGGCCACCTGCAGGTTTTTTAAACCCTATTTTCTTAAGGGAAGCTTAACATAGCAAAACGTAGCTAGCAGGTGAACATAGCTAAATAGTCAGACATTAAGAAGCACAATTTCATTTTTTCTCAGGAGATGTTAACACTGTGATGCTCCAAAGTACAAGTACTGTGATCAGCTTTGGCTGGTCTTTATAGGGTTAACAGACCCTTTCGCTTGGTGCGGGAAATCTTTAAACCTGCAATATCTGATGCTTTTGACCAAAGTGGAAAGAAGTTAAAAATGTAACATTACTACCAATGTTGCAATCTGGAAGTTGCATTGTGTAACTGGGAAACGTGATGTACTAAAATGTAATTTTTTTCAAGTTAATGCAGATTTATGCATACTTAGTAGTTTCTATTTTTAAAGTGATAGACAACATATCCTGCAATGCATGAGTCTGTCTTCCATCATCTACACCTCGCAGTGGGCTCTGCCTTGGTCCATATTTTACACGTCCTTGCCATCTCACTGCTTGACAAAATACTAAAAACAAACACCTTGGAATTAGTTTTTCCTGGTCTCATTTTGAATGGAATATTGTTTTTATGTCACACCTTAATGTCAATGAAAATCAGGCTTCTTAAAATTTTTGTTGGAGTTGCAGAAAAAGCTGATATAAATCCCACTTTTATTTAGAGAAAATGAGCTACAACCTTCTTGGCTAGCAAAGCCCTTCTGAAGCCCACTAGATTTTTAGAGAAATGTTTGGCCACAAATGCATGCATGCACACATACAACATAGGAACCTAAGATAACTAAATGTTTACATCACAGGTCCAGAGTTTCCTGCGTGGTTGGATTTGTCGCAGGAAGTGGAAGACCATCATCCAAGACTACATTCGTTCGCCCCACGCTGAGAGCATGAGGAAGAGGAACCAGGTGGTGTTTAGCATGCTGGAGGCCGAGGCTGAGTATGTCCAGCAACTCCACATCCTGGTCAACAACTTTCTGCGGCCGCTCCGCATGGCTGCCAGCTCCAAGAAGCCGCCCATCACTCATGATGATGTCAGCAGCATCTTCCTTAACAGGTGGCTGGTGGTGAGACTCGTTGTGAAATGCAGTGACTCAATGCAGTGGGAGCTGCCAGCACTTATGAACAATAGCTCATGATCGTCATTCTGCTTGTTTGTTCTACCAGTGAGACCATCATGTTCCTCCACCAGATCTTCTACCAGGGTCTGAAGGCCAGGATAGCCAGCTGGCCCACACTGGTGCTTGGTAAGTGACACAAAGGCGACCTCTCTGTCACCCACACAGCTCTTCGCTAGCCTCATTTTTGCTAGGATTAGTCGCAGTTCAAGCAAATCACAAATAAAGAAAAAAAAGCAAAAGAAGACATTTTCTGTTTGATTTTAGCAGGTTTCTGAGACATCTTCCACAGAGATCCCATCAACTTAGTGCAACGGTGGCTCTTTGGGACTCTTTTGGGAATTATATTTTACAGCTTAACAGCGATTGTTTTTAAGTCTTTTTTGTTCACATACTTCACACCCTAAACACTTAACTGAGAACTGTTTTGCAACCTGTCTCAAGATTTAATTTAACACGGATATTGCTTAATTCAGGTCAGCACAAAAAGAAGTTTTCACTTTCTGAATTTAGGTGTTTGCAGACAGTATGAACATAAAGCAACATAGCAACAAGCAACATGGGAGGATAGAGGATGTAGACATGCAGGAAAGGTCCCCTGGGACGAACTTAAAATGCTGTGTTAACGTGTGCCACAACCATTTGGCCCCAGTGTGCTCCACAATGTCTCTTCCATTATTAGCATATTTACACACACACATTATACATATCTATGTTGTTTTGTAATTGCGTCTTAATGAGAAACCTGCAAAAAAAATTTTCATACACTGCATGTATCCATAAATATCTCCACTTCTTACAGCTGACCTATTTGACATCTTGCTGCCAATGCTGAACATCTACCAGGAGTTTGTGAGGAACCACCAGTACAGCCTGCAGATCCTGGCCCACTGCAAGCAGAACCGAGACTTTGACAAGTTGCTGAAACAATATGAGGCCAAGCCCGACTGTGAGGAGAGGACGCTGGAGACCTTCCTCACTTACCCCATGTTTCAGGTAGGATATCAAGGATGTAGTGTTGAGTATTGCTTTAACACTGATGAAGGTCTGATCTAAATGATCCACTCATCGTTTAGCTGCAGACAATAAGATTCATGTCAGAATAAAAAGCACTCCAGAGGTTTCCTTCATGTTTGATGCAGCAGTGATAGCTTTCACATGTCATATCCTGATCATCACTTATTGCAGCACCCCAAACAATTCTGTTTAAAATGTACATGTTTAACAGATTAACATTAAAAATCCTTTGTAATATGAAGGCCTCCCTCTTTGGTTTCTCTGCCAGATCCCTCGTTACATCCTGACGTTGCATGAGTTGCTGGCTCACACTCCTCATGAGCATGTTGAGAGAAACAGTTTGGATTATGCCAAGTCAAAACTGGAGGAACTTTCCAGGTAGATCTCCTGTCAGTCAGTGTACCATTTGATGTTTGATTTGATGTTTGAATGTTTTTTTCTGTCCTGATTTTAAAAATGACCGTAGCCAACTGCTTGAGTTAATAAATTGTATGGTTCAAAGTCACCAAAAATGATGACACTTCATTAGCTATACAGTTTTATTAGTACTTGAATTCATGAGTATCTGTTGCACTTTCAGAATCATGCATGATGAGGTGAGTGAGACAGAGAACATCAGGAAGAACTTGGCCATTGAGCGGATGATTGTGGAGGGTTGTGAAGTGCTGCTGGACACCAGCCAGACATTTGTTAGGCAAGGTAGGCTTGCTTTAATATCACATTGAAACACTGAACATGAAAAGACAACATTCATTTTTATAGTAGTTGAATTGTTTGTAACCATATTTTCAGCAGATACAAATAAATTACATCTGAAGGTAAATGTGTTTCCTCCCTCACTCTCTGCAAATACATAAAACATTGTTAACAATAACATGTTTGAGTTAAAATGCAAATGTCCAAAAGTTTGCAAACCTAAAGAACAGTAGCCACGCCTTTGTACTTGTGACAAATTTCATAATCCTACGCAACAGTTTAAAGTGAGCAAAACAATATATCCTGAGGGAGTGTCATACTCAGAGATGTAAGAATGTAATACAGCAAAATATTAACATGCATTTAGCACCATCTACACTCATTTGTCTTGAAACCTTTTCTGTTGTGATGCATCTCATGTGTTCTTACCCAGATGTTCAACACCCTCCTCCATTGCTGCAGACATGTGAATAAAATCATTAAGTACTGACGCACAACAACAGGCTTGTTATATATTTTAGTGAGTAAACATGTTGTGCATTTGTCTTATAATTGTCAATAGTCGCTAAAGCAAGCATTTTAAAGGATAGAGATCTACACAGTCCAAAAGTTAAAGAATGAAACATAAAAAACTTGTGTTTTAGTGTGTTTATATATGTGTGTGTGTGTGTGTCTGTGCATCTCTCAACAGGTTCTCTGATCCAGGTGCCGATGAGTGAAAAAGGGAAGATCACAAGAGGCCGACTGGGTTCTCTGTCTCTGAAGAAGGAAGGCGAGAGACAGTGCTTCTTATTCTCCAAACATCTCATTATCTGTACCCGAGGCTCCGGGGGGAAACTTCACATCACTAAGGTACAAGTAAGATTGTAATGAGGAGGAGCTGGTACAATGAAGAAACATAACATTGTGGTCAACTGTCACAACCCAATAAAAACAGATCAGGTGCTAACTTACATTTTGGAGCTTGCAATGACAGTTTTCAAGACTTTTAAAATGCACGTAATACCTTAAATTTCGTTTTTTGCTCACATCCTCAAATTCACATCTTCTTCATAATATGGCAAAATTTGTTTAAACTATAAAGACACCTTCACTGTCTGTTACCTGGTAACCTGCTGTATGTGACCTTACAACCTTCGACTCCTGTCACAGAATGGAGTGGTCTCACTCATAGACTGCACACTAATGGAGGAACCAGAGGGGACAGATGATGAGTGTAAGTCAAACACACTGACACATTTTAGATGTAATATATGTAAAGGTGGAGTAGTATAGTAGTAGCTGCTATGTTTATAAGGGACAGGTATTAACACAATCCTGAAGTCTAAAAGTACTAATTTCCATGATTAATAAAGTAAGAAAATATTAATTATACTCACTTTTCTAGTTTGTTGTTGATTATAAATCACTTCTATATTTGTTAATTCACAAAGGTGATTAAAGAACCTAGTTACAGGATTTCTACCTTTCTACATTCATTCACAGCTGCAGTCAGAATAAAACAGTATAATACAAATGCAAAATTATAAAAAACAAAATACATCTCACATTGTTTTCTGATTGACATTTTGGATTTATTTTGGATTATTATTTCACATTTGCTGTGGAGAACCTGACAGTTCTCCACAGCAAATGTGAAAAAAATGAAACATTTTTTGACTCAATACCAATACATTTCACCAAAACAATCATAGTCATAATGGTTGGCTGGTTTACTGGTGCTAGTTGCACTTGATGTAATCAAGGTAACCATGGTGGATCAGCACAGATAACAGCACTGTTTCATGACACACTTTGCAGAGTAAAGTCTGAATTCAGAAATTTCCTTCTGTAAAGGAGTAGGCTTTTTTGTTGTAGGAAACAGTCATATTTACCTCAGTATCGATACTATAATGAAGAAAAGTTTTATTTTTATTGGTCATTTCAACAATGGCTATTTCATGTTGCTTTATGGCACGAATATTTGATTTGATCCTGTTCAATTAAAGGTTGTTGAATTTGTGCTCTGTAGCCAAAGGGGAGCGGAGTGGCCAAGATACAGAGCACCTAGACTTTAAATTGATGGTGGAGCCCAAAGACAGCCAGCCTTACACTGTCATCCTGGTGGCTTCGTCTCGGCAAGAGAAATCAGCATGGACAAGTGACATCAGCCAGGCATGTGTCCAAAACAATTCTCAGAGGGGTTCTCGGTCCTGGTCCTCAAAGACCTCTGCTCTGCTTGTTCTCCAACTAACACTGCCTGGATCAGGCATGTTCAGTCGGTGCTGGAACACACCAATTCACTTTGTCCTCCCCTACTACCCTCAAGATGGTATCTTCCAGCTTCTGATTGCGTTAACACACCTGATCCAGGCAATCAGCAGTGGGTGTACTGGGTTAGTTGGAAAACAGGCCAAACATGGGACCTTGAGGACCAGGATTAAGAACCAGAGCTTCAACTTAAATATATATTTTTTGTGGCTTTAAACGGCAATGACTTAACTTCTGTGTTACTAGATATAGAGAAGTGAAAGTTATATATACATTCAACTATCATGAACAAACCTTACCTCAGCTTGTTATTGCAGTTCAAAATGTGATCCAATATTTAATAGGACATAATTATTAAAATCATCAGATCAGAAAAGTATTTGGGCTTAAGACCATGATCAGAAGTTGTTATGGGGGTAGAAACTTGCACTTGCACTTTACTTTGTTTGTGAACTCACCTTCTCTTTTGTACTGTAATATTCACAGAGATTCCTGTCCTTCCTTTGTGCTTGTGTGCTTTACAGTGTATTGACAATATTCGGTGCAATGGTCTGATGATGAACGCCTTCGAGGAAAACAGCAAAGTGACCGTGCCACAGATGATTAAGTGAGAGCTGCAATGCACATACATTATGCATGCAACAATGGAGATTAAAATGGGGATTAAAATTACATAGTCAGTAAAAAATGCATGCATACACCTCACATATATGTACTTCCATACTTCTACCATGTACTTATAAACCCAACTGCATGCATGACATGTACTATTTCCAGTACCTAAGCCTGAAGCTAACTTTAGGCTGAAGTCGTGACCTTCAAACAGTGTTTTAAACAGGTGCCTGATAAAATGTATGCAAAGCCATCAATGGAATTTGTGAGTCAAATTTGGCTGAAGAGCAGCTCTCACACTGTAAATACCTACAGTGTATCACAAGATGTTCTACCTACCTAAATACCTAACTTCACTTACCCTCCAATGCAGGTCGGACACCAGCTTGTACTGTGACGATGTCGACATCCGCTTCAGCAAGATGATGAACTCCTGTAAGGTGCTGCAGATCCGTTACGCCAGCGTGGAACGCTTGTTGGAGAGGCTGACTGACTTGCGTTTCCTCTCCATTGACTTCCTGAACACCTTCCTCCACTCTTACCGGGTGTTCACCAACGCTGACATAGTGCTAGACAAGCTCATCACCATCTACAAGAAGCCCATCAGTGCCATTCCTGCCCGGTGAGTGTTGAGCTTAATTTCAAGGTGGTTCAATTTAGAATTTATAAGCTTGGTATGAAGTTGCCCACACTAACCATATTGTTAGTGCAAGGAGAGAAAATTTCACGGCTGGTTCTTCAAATCCTTTGTGCCTCTGTGTGTATTGCTTTGGTCATGATGTACACCAAGATTTAATTACTGAATATTTTATATTGGGCATTGTTTTAAATCCAGATCTGAGGATCTGGGGAAAGTCTGCTACTCTACAACGCAGTTTCAACATCACTCGAAAGGTCACAAAATCCAATCCACCTACATATCTAAAGCCTTCTATATGTACCTAATTAAAACTTTACACATTATATCTTTCTTCTACACCATGACAAAAAGGTCTTGAACATAGCTCTTGAAGTCTTGGTTTTTAATTTTTGGACAAAGGACCCTAATGAGAAATGACCTGTTAGCTTTAGATCTGCTTGTTATTTTTAGAAAGGGCTTGATGATTCTCCCTGTTCCATGTCTTTGAGCTACACTAAGCATGTGCACCCTTACAGTCATAAAATGTATGGCATATAATTTGGACATTTTGCCACAAAGGCAGCTCATATTCGTCTGAATATCAGTCAAAGTGTCTTTTCAAACCAACATGGGTCAACTAACTGTCATTCAAGGCCAAGTAAAATAGGATACAGCCTGTGGCGTATCAGTCAAATAAATTGCATAATAAGTCAAAGTGTATCAACCACACATTCCAATGTGAAACTGGACCACATAACCCAGCAGTGTTTTTATTTTGGAATTAAACTCCTCCAAACACCCCAGTGTGATGCTACAGTTTGTGACAATTGCAAAAGTTCCAAAGTTTGACATATCCACATTTTTCCTACTGAGGGTGCAGCAACAGTGCAGTAATGGTGCAGAGAAAAACTGTGACCTCCCCGAAATTAGATTTTTATCTTCTGCGGACTCTCTGTGAGCGGCTTATTGTGTCCTGTCCTGTCCAGGTGAGAAGGCACTACAGAGGAGACAGCGAGAGGTCACACCTTGTGATCTTCAAACCACCAGCACAGTTAATTGGGTCTTGTGTCCACCATCCTTTCCCTAACCCCTCCTCCTTTTTAATGCCTCTCTTTACCCTTTGCTACTGTCTGGTTTATTTTTCATGTCACAAGTCTGACCATCCCTCTCTCCGCTGCGCTGTCACCATGGCAACCCTTCACACTGCTGCAGGACCCCACCCTCTCCTTCTTTCCTCTTCTTACCCCCCCCCCTTTCTCTCTCCCTTTCTACCTCAATTTTTCCCATCGTCTGCAGCAGCTCCACAGCATTAAATATTGATGGTGGTGTTTTGCACCCAGATCCTGCTCTCTTCTCCTTTTCTCTCTTCCTCCTGTTTGTCATATTCCTCTCTGTTTTGTCTTTCCTCTTTCCCATTTTACTTGTGTCCTCTCTTCCTTACCTGCTCACCATCCCTTACCCCCCTCTCTTACTCTTCTTTCCTCCATTTTCATCTTTACTCTTCCATCGTTCCTCTTATCTGTTTTCTTTTACTGTTTTGCAAATTTAGGCAAAGACAATTTAGGCACAACATGGCTGCAGCTAGCACCATACAGGGCTGGAGGCTTCCCATTCGCCCACTCCCAGTCAGCACTGTTCACTGTGGTGGAATCCATATTCACTATGTTGCTCCTCTCTCGCCCCCTCCCTTTCTGTCTCACTGTTTTTCGCCCCTGCTTTTTTTTGCATTGTACCTCTGTCTCTTTTCCCACTTTTCCTCTCTGTCTCTTTCTGGTTCCCCTTTTCTCTCTGTGTCTCTCTCTCTCTCTACCCAAGTCTCTATGGGCCTCCCCTGGGCTGGTTGCTGTTGGCAGCACCCGTGCCTCCCACACTGTCACTTGACATGCTATTTATAGGCCTTCAGAGGGGGTGGCTCTCAGTGCAAGGAGGATGCTGTCTTAAACAATGTAGCATAAATAAAAGAGGCAAGAGCTCCCTAGGAGCCCTGTGTTGCCTTTCTGCTTTTGTGTACAAAAACCAAGTGCACCATGCTCCCCTATTACCACCATTTCTCCCTCTTTCCGTCTGTTCTCCTCAGGCCACTGGAAAGATTCACCCAAACTTTAAAAACCATCATCCTTGTGTCTTTTTCACACCTCTCTTTGTTTTCTCCTCTCTTTCACTTTCCTTTCCTGTAGTTCTTTGGAGCTTTTCTTTGCCAGCAGCCAGAACAACAAACTCCTTTATGGTGAGCCACCTACATCGCCACGTGCCAGCCGCAAGTTCTCCTCCCCTCCTCCTCTCTCCATTACCAAGACGTCCTCGCCCAACCGCCGTCGCAAGCTTTCGCTCAACATCCCCATCATCACAGGGGGCAAAGCCCTGGACCTGGCTGCTCTCAGCTGTTCTTCTAATGGCTATGCAAGCATGCACTCCACCATGTCACCCTTCAGTAAGACCACCCTCGACATCAACAAGCTTTATGTGTCTAGTGCAATGGCCAACAAAATCCCTGACGAGGGAGAGCCTAAAGTTGAAAGCAAGCCGGAAGAGTCTGTTCTCAACAAGCAAGGTTAGAATCACTATTCAACAGATTTTGCCCAGTTTAAATAAGGTACATGTTTGCTATGGCAGCTCATATGTGGCATGTATACTCTGAACTCTATTAAGTTTGTAAAGTGGTACTGATGTACATTGTTTTATGTAAGGAAAAAAAGTCAGTGTGAATGGATGTCTGTCTGTGTGTCTCTGTGTTGGCCCTGAAATAGACTTGGAGAACTGTCCTGCCTCTCACCCAATGACAGCCAGGATAGGCTTAGGATAGGGTGTCAAAATTGCAAATTTAACCGACTAAGTATTAGCCATCAAGATTTTAAGATGCTTTTTTCTGTCAGAGTTCATGGGCCTAAATGTATCTGTAGCCCTTTTGTTTTTTTCTCGACCCTGACTTTACTGTTTGCCCTTCCCCAGCACCAACAAAACCCAATGGTTGGGTACTGAGATTCTCTGTCTTTTTGATTTTGAAACACATTTTTTGTTTCCAGACATGTCTGTGAGAGAGGAATGTGATGAAGACCCGAATCAATGTTATGAGACAGAGGCAGAAATGTCTCCTCCCAAGTCTCCATCAACACCCAAGAATGTCAAGTCAAAAAACTCTGGTACAGTATGGCTCAGTTTCTCCATCATTGTGTTCTTCAGTTTAAACTATTCTATGTCCAAGACTTGATTAGAATGTCTCGTGATCTACTTTTGCATCCCAACCCACCAGTTAAACAAAACTGTGTTGGCAAGAATATGAGGTAACTTGGCAGAATAAGAGCTTAGCTCTTAGTGCTGGTGACATACAGTTCTTGCCAGTGGAGCATCTTAGAGAATGGTAATATAACACAATAAGATCAAAAATAATCCATGTTGTCAATAACGAAAACAATTAGTGACATTGGCACATTTGTAATGCCTCCTATTGTTACGTCCTCTGAAATTGCTTGAATAAACAGTTCAAACTGGAAGATTACATGACGTAACTGTTATAAAAAATTGTCTAATATGAAACGATCAGTTTTAATTAGATTCAAATGACCGGTTTCAATTAAAATATATTTTAAGTTCTATATTTTAGGCTAATCTCTAAGATGTCAAGAAAGCCAGGGAACATGGCAGTAGGCAGAACGGTAGAAAAATTTACATTTTCAATTCAATTGTTGTTTTGTTTATTTGAAAAACATGTGTCCCCATGGAATCATGCCTCAGATAATAAAAAAAAAAATGCAGATTGCGCATCTGAATATAGTTAAGAGGTTAGGATGAGAAGTCACAGACTTAAAGAGACATAGCAGACTTACGTTGTAGCAAACTTCTTTTTAGAGAAAATGACAAGCGTAACTATAACCAAATAAGGTCTTGATAAATACCACCCACAGCCTCCTGGCCCTCCCCACGCTGCAGAGAGGGAGCATCCACCCCGTAGGTAGTCAGGCACAATTCATCCCCAGTGTGTTCTCTTCCCACGGTGCTGGATACAAGGGAAGCCAGTGCCTTGTGTGAGTAGGTGGAAGGAAACCTTGTACCTTAGCAACGATGTGCGTGTTCTTCTATACCGCCCCCGGGTGAACGGAGGAAGGCAGGGATGAAGGGAAGGAGGGAGGCAGAGAGGCAGACAGTGGAGTGCTCACCTTCACTGCCACGAGCTGCAGGACACAGTGTGCTAGGTCTGTTTTAGCTCTCTGTTGCCCTCCACTGGTCAACAACATAGTGTGTACATACACGGTATACGGCTGCAACGATCAGCCACCACATAGAAACCACTGATGAATTACATTTTCTTTTGAAGCATGTAGACAGCCAGCTGTGTGTGTTTGTGTGTTGTTTACCTTGGGCGAGAGATGGCACCAAGAAGCACAATGTGATCATGATGGCTCCACCTCACAACTTACCTTGAACCTTAAAGACCATAAAAACATTCACTGATAGGTGCCAGACACCACAGGACACATTCAGAGGCCTTGAGAGGTCAAAGCTGTTTTAGCAGAATGGGGCTTACACAATATTGACCAGGTGGTTTTATTGTTAGGCCTGATTCACTTCCTCTTTACCTGTGAATGTCAGAAAACAGGAGCTGTGTTCAATTTAGTGGAAGAATACTTTAACAGTTCCAGGAACAATGATAAAGAGTAAATAGTGGGATTTATCTCTCTGTTTCATTGTCGTCCTTGTAGAGTTTTCCCTGTTTTCCTTCAACAATGGCATGGTGGTGTCATCTTGCCGGGAACTGGATAACAACCGCAGTGCCCTTTCAGCTGCCTCAGCCTTTGCTATTGCCACTGCTGGTGCCAATGAAGGCACGCCAACTAAGGAGAAGCATCGTCGTATGTCCCTTGCTAGCACAGGTTAGGCAAATGATGAAATAATACCTCTACTGGCTGTTTCAGGTTTGTTGAGTACTGTCTGGAATTTTCTAGTGTCTGTTATGTAAGCAATAACCTTCAAAAACGCAGATGTAACCGAAGTTCACTTGTGGTTGGAATATCTAACTCTACTCCTAAGAAAAAAGAGTTTAAGACTGTGACATACTGTGGATGAACTGTCATTATTAGTCAAAGGCAACTTTGTGACCAGCAGAGGGGTCCCAAACAAATTACAGATGTGAGTGCTGTGTTCAGGGTATGCCATCATTAAAGCATGTGCTTTATTATTATCTTCTTCATTATTATCTTTTCAAACTGCTTTTTAAGGAACTGAAAAGATAGTAGAGAAATCAACCAATGTAGTGGTGCTTTGACAGCGGTCATTCCTGTTAGTTTCAGTGTAACTTTGTTAAACCTGATTCTAGGTTTTCCTACGGATCAGAGGAATGGCGACAAAGAGTTTGTTATTAGAAGAGCTGCCACAAATCGAGTTCTGAATGTGCTGCGTCACTGGGTCTCCAAACACTCCCAGGTACAGTTTACTTCCTTCTTTCTATTTAGCTTTTTTCCTTTTTCTCACTTTTGTTGAAATAAAACACCACTTTTGTAATGGCACTGCTGTTGCTGTTCCTGTATTGGTCTTCAGGACTTTGAGCTAAACACAGAACTGAAGATGCGGGTAATTGGCTTCCTGGAGGAGGTGATGCATGACCCGGAGCTCTTGACACAAGAAAGAAAGGCAGCTGCCAACATCATCAGGTTGGTTTTAAGTTATCACTTGACTGCACACACATAGACTATGACACATCTGTTTTCCAGCTGTAAGCCCCTGTACAACATGTGCATGGACGCTAAAGGTGGAGCCGCAGAAAGAGAACCATTTCTCTAAAATGGAGTCACCGAAATCTTCTGTCCCTCTGGGAAATGCATAACAAGCTTTTTACACTGTGGAAACTAACCAACCTGTCTGCAAGCAGCATTGCTGCTAAACATGATCCAGCTGTGGAGCTGAAACCAAATGTACCTACAACTCTTGTGTAACAAAAGAAACAAATTGTCAATTTTTGTTAAGTTCACATCCATTTATGCTAATCATTGCAATTTTGGACAAGACAGTCAAATTATGGTACAGTATTGCCTTTTTGTATGCAGGACTCTAACTCAGGAGGACCCCGGAGACAACCAGGTCACTCTGGAAGAGATCACACAGATGGTGAGAGAAGTATTACTGAAGCATTTTCAGTCTGTCTTGAAATTACTGGGTGTCCTGTATTAACAATTTTTGCTTTAGTTGTGACAATGCTTTTCAATTTGTGTGTTTGTGTCAGGCCATGGAGGACAATAAGACCGAACCATTTGAGAGCCACTCTGCCCTGGAAATTGCTGAGCAACTCACACTGCTGGACCACCTGGTCTTCAAGGTCATCCCATATGAGTGAGTACACACGCACACACATGTGCACACACGTATACATGTATGCACACAAAAGCGGCAAACACACACAGACAAAGGTACTTGTTATGAGATCCAAATAATAGCAGATAAGTGGGAGAGTAAAGGGAAGTGCACACATTCAATGTTGAGTTTTTATATGAATAATTTGTTTCTACAGAGAGTTCTTTGGTCAAGGCTGGATGAAGAATGACAAAAACGAGAGAACTCCGTACATCATGAAAACAACCAAACATTTCAATGATGTAGGTATTTAAGAAAAATTGAGATTGGTTGATTTATTGATTGATTGATAATATCAAATTGCATTTCTGTCTTGTTTGTCAGATCAGTAACAGGATTGCCACAGAGATCCTGCACTGGGATGATGTCAACATGCGGGTGGCGGTGATTGAGAAATGGGTGGCAGTGGCTGACATATGCCGCTGCCTACACAACTACAACGCGGTGTTAGAGATCACATCGTCTCTCAACCGCAGCTCCATCTTCCGCCTCAAAAAGACCTGGTTAAAAGTTTCCAAGCAGGTATTAGTTATTTCTGAAACCAAAAAATAGTTCCAGCACCTGACTCCTCATAAAACCACAATTTGGCATTTTTGTGCAAATTCAACAAATGGCATACAACTAGACAAAAGCAGACTTGCTGTTTCTCCCTGTAGACTACTTAAAATATCACATTTTTCCTTTAAGGTTTTTTCCAGGAACTGTGAACATTTCAAAACCGAAGATTTTACTTATGTTTCTAGATTCTGGAAATAACAGTTTTGTTTTGAACAATTTTTTTAGACAAAGACTGTGATCGACAAATTACAGAAGCTGGTGTCATCAGAGGGCAGATTTAAAAACCTAAGAGAAGCTCTCAAGAAGTGAGTATTCAACTTCATTTTCTTTCTTTTAAGATGTTCAAGCCTCCTGCTAGATGAGTTTTCTATATTCCTCTTCATGTTTACTTCACGGTACCATCCTGCCTTGTATCCACAGCTGTGACCCTCCATGTGTTCCCTACCTGGGGATGTACCTGACTGACTTGGCCTTTATTGAGGAGGGAACACCCAACTACACTGAGGACAACCTGGTTAACTTCTCCAAGATGAGAATGGTAAACCGCAATGATTTGATTATTTGCCATGATCACAATTTCATAAACCTTTCACTGTTTCTGCTTTGAGCGTAAATTAAAATTTTTGTTGCATGTCAACCAAGTACATATACATTTTCTATTGTCCATATAATGTATTGAAAATTCTATAGTCTCTGTAATACTGGTTTAAGTTTGTTATCCACTTATTTTGCCTTCAGATATCTCACATCATCAGAGAGATACGGCAGTTTCAGCAAACAGCCTATAAGATTGATTATCAACCAAAGGTGAGAATACTTTTATACTTTTTTTGTCCAAATGCAGTATTTGTCCAATTAATCTACTGACCTAATTGTGTATAAACAAATGAAAATAAACACTTTTATTAGTACTCCAGCTTGAAGTGCAAATGACACATTGTTTTTAGCTGAATGAACAGGCTGTTGAAATCAGTTTTGTATAATGCAGTGTTAAAATGTAGTACCCACCAGTCTTCTGGGTATGATGTGCACATGTGGTAATTTGTCTGCAACAGCTGACCCAGTAAAACTGTGGTTCAACACTGACACCACATGCCAGGTTTGGTTCTTTAATACAGAATGCTGTGGTGGCAAAATGGACAATAATAAAACACACCACTGAACAGGCAGTGTAAAAACAGCAGACATTTCTACTTACGTAAAGACTGCTATTATTGTGTTCTTTATTGTTACAGGCGGCGAAGTACTTGTTGGACAGTAGTACGGTTCTTGATGAAGAAAGTCTGTATGAAGCATCTTTGAGACTTGAGCCTAAACCTCTGTCGTGAAGAGGATTGCTCACCCTTTCAGCCCCTTTGTGGAGTGTAAAGCATAATGTACATATACTGTTATTTGTTTTAGACACAGTAGGTTGTGCCCTTCTAGTATGTGCTCCCCAATGGATTTGTTGTGTATAATTGTTATTAGAGACTGAGTAGAAGCCCAGAGAGGTTTTATTTATATAGCTACAGAGTAAACATATGTTATTTATTGTCTTAAATACCATTTTATGATGTTATTTTCAACAACAGGAATAAATAGACGAGAGATATATAGACCAGATATTTAATTATATTGTGATGGCAATGTGGAGTATAAAGCAATGCTTGTTTATGAAAGATGGAGGCACATGATGATCAGCTTTTTGCTCAGATGTCACAATAAAGACAGCTGCACGTAACGGCAGTAAACTTTCTCTCAAAGACGCACGCAGAAATCCTGTCCTTTAGAGCACGGGCCATTTCTCCTCGAGTGTAGATGTAAATGTAAAAGAATCCTCCAGCTGCATCCTTGATTTAAAGTTCTAATCTTTAAGATTCCAGTGCAGGGGTGGTGGACCCCTTCCAGCAATGATGAAAATAGAGAAGTATAGGGGGCAATTACTGAATGTAAATACAATCAATAGCTATTGCAGAGAAAAGGGAAAAAAACAGACTTTGACTAACTTTAAGATATTTAAATTATTTAATTTTCCACACCGACAAAAAGGGGGTGAACAATCGGACAACTGCAGCAACTGAAGCTGAATCGTGTGCACTGAGGTTTTATGTAGCCACTGACTGACCAAGAAATTTAGAAGTGTTGGAATCGGACTGGCACACTTGCTGATTTCTAAGTGAGCTGGGACACGTCGATTTGCAGAGATGGGTTTTTATGCTTTGCTTATTGTCATCTTCTTCCCCTGGTGGGCAACATGATGTATATACAGTATAAGCACCGGGCAGTGTATGTAGCAGATGTAACCAATATTGAGCCACTTCAGGAAGTTAAAATCCCAGCTTCTACACTCAGTGAGAGCATAGTTTTTATGGTTAATCCTCTTAGACCAGTGCATTATGGTTTTGCCTTAATCATGAAATGGGTTATATACCACACAAGTATGTAAACTATTTTGTTCTACAATTTGCCAATGAAGCAGACATATTTGCTGTGTACAATAATGTGTACAGGCAGTTTGATGCATTTCCTATGTGCAATGTGTTAAAAACATATCCCTTGAAATGTGTTATCCTTATGATCATTCAACTATAATAACTTTTCTGTGTATAATACTTTAAAACACTGTTGAAAACAATTTATAAGTGTAACACATTCTGTATCCTGTCTACTCCGGTGTGTTAGCAGGAGCTATACAGTAGTAATATTGTGCTTATTCTTGAAATATTTCTATGTATTTTTTACAAGCTTTGTATAGAAAAACATCTAAAGCTTAAGTGGCAGGCATGTACCACTTCCATGTGTTCAAATCTGTATCTAGAACGGTATGTGTACTGTACTTAAACCCCACCCTTACACATGAATCCTTCCCTTCTTACAGGCACATCTGATGTTTGCAGTAAGCAATACCCAGTGGTATGAGAATTATATTTCAGTCTATTTCAACAGCTTGAGCAGTATTTCCAGTTTTGTATAAAAGTGTACTCTTTCCTGATTACCTCTTGTTAATAAATATATTCTTGCTCAGGGGGAGAAGTGTGTTCAAGGCCACCGGATGTTTTGCTTTACACTGTGGGGTGTATCAGTCCCAAACTTTGAGTGTAAAATCACGTCGAGTCAGGTGACACAACCCCCCCCTCTCCGGATACTTGGAACATACAGCGAGAGTATGGCGCTCACCGTGTGCTGGTTCCTCATCACCGTTTTTGGTTTGGTTTATTTAACACCATTAATCTCACGGGAAGGTAAGAAGACACATATCAAACCTGTGGGTGTTTCACCGTTTGTTTGTTTTTCCATCGCGCTGAAACGGGTTTAAAGGCAGACAACAGGTTCTGACATAGATGCTTTTCTTTTCCTCTTTTTTTGACGAGAACTTCAACCGAATAAAAAGCGGATGGCATCGCTTTTCTATTTTACACACTGCACAAAGAAAAAAATTATGAATTTAAAGTAAACTTCCTGCAAAAAGTTAACTGACGATTGAGAAAAGTCGCCCTGATAGTATATATTTGTATTATTATTAATAGATTAAGGTCCAGAGTAATTATTGATATACTAAATCGAGGTTCAGCAGCTGTTTTATAGTGTTGGGTACAGTGCATCACGAACTATGATATGATCTCTGTCTCTAAACGGCATCATTGTGTTTCCTATCAGAGGAGCATCAGTTCAAAGTGTGGATGTCACAGGTATGTCCATAATAACAAAATCAATGGAAATTAACTCTTAATATGTTTTGAATATCAACTTTTTAAAAACTCAATTTCTTCGCTTACACATGCTGTTATGTCTCTGTTTTTGACATGCAGCACAAAAAGGTTTATGAAACTGAAGAGTATCACCACCGGCTTCTGATATTCTCTGAGAACAGGAGGATAATTGATCGTCATAATGCTGCAAATCATACTTTTACAAGTACAGTACAGCGCTGCTCTAACTCCTGTCTCAAAGTGTGTATTACAAGATTATGTAGGAAATGTTATTTCTTACACAATTGTTCATTTTCAAATATAGTGGGCCTGAATCAGTTCTCAGACATGACCTTTGAGGAATTCAAGAAGTTCTTTCTTTTGACTGAGCCACAGGTACAGTATGATACAATTAGCAGTGTATTTTACATTTTAATTTATGGAGCTGGTTTTTTTTTTTTTTTTTTTTTTTTTTTTTAAACAGTGTTTTCGTTCAATTATTATCAAATAATTCTGGTCACTTGTAGAACTGCTCAGCTACTAAAGGAAGTCATGTCAGAAAGTCTGGTCCTTACCCTGACTTTGTAGACTGGAGGAGGAAAGGCAACTTTGTGACTACTGTGAAGAATCAGGTATCCTAACAGCAAAAACTGAATACCTACAATCTAATGAGGCCATCAGGATGACATGACTTTGCACAAGGACATTAATCAAAAGATAGTAATTAAGTTGTATGGTAATTTTAAAGAAAATTCCAATATATACATTTGTCAGTATTGTATGATTTCCTAAAAGCTTAAAAATCTTCATCTCCATCTTTGTCGCCATGCTGGGTCAGCATATTCACCTGTTGTAACTCACTAAAAGTAGATATTAGAAGATTGGTAAAGGCTGCATGGTCTGATGAGTCTCCATTTCTGAAGTGACATTCAGTGGTCAGCATTTGGTGCAAACAACATGTGAACATGGATCCATCCTATATTGTATCAGTTCAGGCTGGTGGTGGTGGTTTAATGGAGTGGGGGATATTTTCTTGGCACACTTTGGGCACCTTAGTACCATTAGTTTAAATGCCACAGCCATCACGTCAATAAGTTAAACTCATCTCGAACTGGTTTCTTGAACTCGACAATGGGTTCAATGTACTCAAACAGAAGAGAGAGACACAGGAACTGTTTACACAAGCAATAAGCCAATAAGTGGAAAGTCAGTGGTAAGTCCCTGGGACAGAGTACGTTAACAATTGTTGGAGCTGCGTTTGTGTCTTTAGGGTTTTTGTGGAAGCTGCTGGTCCTTCTCCACCAGTGGTTGTTTGGAGTCAGTGAACGCTATTGCTACTGGGAAGGTAATACCTCTGGTGAGATCTGTGTTACTGTTATTGTAGTAAGTCAGTTCATTTATCTAATAAGTATCACAAATGGCACTAAGCTTCACGGCTGAGACATCTGAAGGGATTTAGAGTTCAGAATGATAAAAGTGTACTCACAAATGAATTCCCGAACCACATATATCTAAGTGTGTCTATAAATGCCAAAATCACAAACCCCAATTCTGCCTGAAGAGGTTTTACAGTCTATACAATAGTGACACAATTTATGCTTAAACACTACGACAGCATTATCAATTTTACAGAATGATCTCTGCAGTTTTTTTGGTTTTGTGAATGATTACAAGACACAAGTATAACAGCATTAAATAACAGAATCACTGCTGTGTATAAAAGTATAATACAGTTTGTCTATATCTGTTTTAGTCTGAGCAGCAGCTGATAGACTGTGCTAAAGACTTCAACAATCATGGATGTTTGGGGTAAGTTAATAAGTTAGATATCTGCAACATACAGTTGTCACTATAATCATTATACAGTAAGTGAGTTATACTTATTATTAGCATACTTGTCTTTAAGGCCATAGCCCTTGGCAACAACTAATCATTTCCACCATA
Source organism: Channa argus (assembly GCF_033026475.1). Classification (NCBI taxonomy): domain Eukaryota; kingdom Metazoa; phylum Chordata; class Actinopteri; order Anabantiformes; family Channidae; genus Channa; species Channa argus. The sequence goes on from NC_090198.1 coordinate 11,677,778, forward strand.
CCACCTAATTTGTTTCAGTGGGCTCCCCAGCCAGGCATTCGAATACATCAGATACAACAAGGGTCTGATGACTGAGGAGGACTATCCCTACAAAGGCATTGTATGACTTTTCCAGGGTAGATTTTGGTATAATAATTTTAAATGAAACAAGTCTTCTTAAAGACATTGTGTCCTTACTTATTTAGGATGGCACCTGCCACTTTGAGCCTGGACTTGCAGCTGCTTTTGTGCTGGATGTTGTCAACATAACAAGTGTAAGTGTTGATACACATGAAGCATTGTGCAAATGACTGCATGATTACAAAGGTAGTTAATCAAATCAATGCCAGTAACCAAGGGGGAAATAGCAGAAGCATTTATTTTTGGCAAAGGCAAATTAGTGTGAGTGTGGCATTATACTAAACTTTTTAACCCTTGGTCTGCCAAACTATGTTGCCTATAGTTTATAGCTGAAACTTTATGGTTATTTATGTATTAAAATTCCTGTTTGTTTGTCCATCCACAGTATGACGAAAAGGCCATGGTGGATGCTGTGACCTGGCTCAACCCAGTGACCTTCAGCTTTGAAGTCATGCCTGACTTTATGCACTACAAAGAAGGTGTTTACACCAGGTGAGAAACCCATCTCAGTAGAACAGACTAATGGGATTTTTGTACTGACGGAAAAAGTTATAGTCGGTCATGAAAGAGTATTATGAAACTCACAAGGCTTCTGGCGTTTTTTTGTCATTTTCAGGTAAAAGTGCTTGTGATTCACTTCACTCAACTTTCTTCCCTCTGTGCCATAGATGTGGTAGTTAAAACGCTGAAGAATATATTAATATTTTATTTCAGTGTTTTGGAACAGATCTCATTTTGAATTGTGTACATATTATCTACAGAAACATTTAAACAACACATCTTTGCATGGGCAGGATGTAATAAAGGACAATAGCAGCCCACTCATCCTACGAAAGACAGACTGTCTTGATCTAAAAGCATCATTGTTGTCTGTTTAGCTCCCAGTGTAGGAACACAGCAGACAGGGTGAATCATGCAGTCCTGGCTGTGGGTTATGGCACTGAAAAGACTGGGGCACTATATTGGATAGTGAAGAACTCTTGGGGCACCACATGGGGACTTGATGGGTAAGTATAGTCTGTGTGTATTTCAATATGATCATTTGTTATTGCATTATTGCAACACCTTTCATTTTAATATCATCAGATATTTTTGGATCGAGAGAGGAAAAAACATGTGTGGACTGGCTGCATGCTCTTCCTACCCTCTACCTTCAGTTTGAGGACGAGGAACATGACAACAAAGTGGAGTACTGATGAAGCACCCTAAACTGAGTCTGTAGGAATTAAAATTTTTAAGTGTTTTTATGTTTCCTTAAGTGATTTTATGTTGCTTTTGCAAAGGCTTGACAATAACTAAGTGTTGCTCTAAGGCATTTTGGACTTTTTCACAAAGGTATTATCTTCAAAATGTAAGAAAACAAAAAGCAAAAAATACGGGAAGAGGTAAACGTTCATTGTACTGTGAATGAACACCGTGAATGCACATAAGTGTTTCATAACAGAAAACGTGTAAAAATGCATTGAATTCTCGGTTTTTAGAAATGCTTCTTTACATGACCATTTACATTAATGTACAGGTGCAGCTAACCAGAGTCCTACGGAGACACATTTTCACATTAGAAGGATTGGGCTTAACACATCAGCTGTCAAGATGGAGCTTTTTGTTTATTTGAGCAGTTCAGCTTTTCCACTACAGGAAAATGAACTTTCTATAAGACTGTCATAATTGTAATAAGTTATATTGGAGCTTGCGTTTCTGCTGAACTAATATGTAGTTTTTCTAATGTCACAACTTTGTTTATAGTGTTTTTCTGTTTTTTACAAAGATTAAATCTTTATGTGCCACACTCCTAACCTTGCTGTTCTGCGCATTTGTTTTATTGAGGTAACTATGGGTCTTTCTCTTTGTTACAAGGTAGAAATTTGGCTATATGTCGAAGGGTCTCCAGGCAGGACACTGAACCCCCAACAGCCCATTCCCATCGCCAGCTGTGCAGTGCCGTTCCAAGCCCGGTAGAAATTCGGGAGGGTTGTGTCAGGAAGGGCTACATGCGGACAACGATCCGCTGTGGCGACCCTGAACTCACGGGATAAGCCGACAAAAACAAACAAACAAACAAACAAAAAAAGCCAGAGCTAAGTTTCCTATTGCTAGTGCCCCACATCTGCCAAAAGGTGGCGACATTACACCTCGGATGTGTGGACGCAAACAGGCGAGCCAGATGTCAATCAAATTGGAAGACGTTCACTGGCCGTTGGCAGTAGAGAACTGCCCGTTTTTTGTGGTGACGTAGAAATTCTAACCAATTAGTTGCTATGAGTCTCTTTCCCCCAACACTAAGGGGAGGTGCTAGTTACAAAACAAGTCCGTCATGTGGCGCCAATTATTCCCCAACTCTTTCAATTCTTTTCACACTTACAGCTGGAAGGTTCGCGTGTGTTGATTTCTTGCTGCTTCACTGTAGAAGTAGCTCTTACATGTCGCCATAAGTGCACTAATATGGCGACCAGACGGAGCAAACGCCAGGCTGTTGTGAAGGTAACGTCAACGTTAGAGCTACTGGCGACTTAAAGTTTGTAGCTAGGAAGTTTCTCTGCAGCGGCTGAGGGCATTAAGGTTTCTGTAGCTCGGGGTGGAGTTGGTTGTTAACACTGTAAACACCTTGCAGGAGTTGACCCCCGCGAAACTCGAGGGAACCGTCCGACGATCATCTCGAAACACTCTGACACCTAAACGCCTCCAGTACTCTCCAGAAGAAAGCACGGCGGATACACAAAGCAAGAAACGGGTAAAAGTCATACTTCACAGGCACACTGCAGTATTGCGTGCTAGTAATTGTGTTAACGTGTGAACGTTTTCTTGTTAGAGAACAAAAAGAGACAATGACACAAGCAGCCAGAATAAAGGACCCGACCCACCGAAGGAGGTCGGCTCCGATGTCGAAAATAGTGATGTGGAACATGTGAGTGGAAAAACCCTGAACCGGTTTATTGTGGGCAGTTTTTTTTTTTGAATTATAAACTTTAGGTCTTTTATATTGTTGTATCATGTAGACCTACATGACTTTTTATAAGTAACGTTACTGGAGCTTGTTTTCTTTTGTGTGTGTGTGTGTGTGTGTGTTACACAGGGTGAACATGGAGGACTTTCTGCATACGAATTAGAGCGACTGGAGAACATCAGAAAGAACCAAGCGTTCCTGTCTTCTATCAATTTATTCAAGGTAAACCGAGGGTTGGAAGAATCACAGCCACAAGAGTTGATGTTGTTCCCATAAATCTAGGGACTCTTGTCTTAAGGGTTGGATGATATGTTTTTATTGACAATCTCAACACTCACCAACTCTACCAACACATTCTGTACATGCCTTTAAAAAGGCTACTGCCACTGAAACCACTGCCTGCATTCATATTGTATTAAGTATGAAAGATATCACCAACATTATGAAACTGACAACAACTTCATGTTGATCCTTTGTCATTTGCTTAAATGGAACATGTGTGTAGAATTGCAATTTGAATAGCAATTTGTGTGTATTTTGCACTTTGATCCCATAAATCATTCTTCCAGCTTTCAGTGATGGGATGATTGGTATTTTTGTATTCTTTCTTAAAAGGTAACTGAGGAGTTCAAGCAGCTGACACGGCCCAAGCCATCACAAAGGGGTCTTATGAGGTAAAAAACGCGGTCCACAGACCACTTTAAAATATCTTGACAGCAACATGATAGTGAACATTTAATGTCTGACTGCTGTTGTATGTAATCACTGTAGGCTGTTTTTTTTAGTTTCAGCTTTTAAGATAATAAGCATTTAAAAGTCATACGCACTACTGTCCTCACTGTAATGCTCAGGTCACATGCCACTGCAAAAGAAATACTGCCAGCTCGCAAATCCCTCCGTCTGCAAAAGAAAGAGGCAGAAATCTTGACACTTCCCCCGGAACCCAGGGGCACGCTGATCTATGAACGGGTATCTACACATAAATGAATAAATACATTAAACAGCCTCCCTCAGTCTGTTGTTCATTTTGGTTATTTTACTTGCTATAAAGTCAGTGCCACTCAAGAAGCCCCCTGGACCTCTGCCCATGAAACCAATCAACATGGAAGATGGAAGCAAGCTCCCCTCCCAACTACTTGACCTCTACTTTGAGGTAGGCACCACCTCATGAGCTTACATTTAAATTTTTAGATAATCCATAATTGGTACACTCTCCTCCCAACTACACTGTAAATAAAAAGTACTTTACTTCTAAAAGTGTGGTAAAAAAGATCAAGGGCATCACTGTTAAATGTTTTTTTTTTCCTATTTTTTTCACATGAAAAGAGTAAATGTATGCAGTTCTGTTTAGCTGTTATGCAGCACAAAAAAAAGTTAAAGCTGGTCTGGCACTTGTTCTTTACTCATGCTGCTTCAGGATCAATTATTAACTCTTAAAAATCACTTTCTTTTCTTAGAACTCAACAGAAGAAAGAAAGGGGGCACTTGATCTAAAAGAGTAAGCTTAATTCTGATATTTTAGCCAATTTTACTACAATGTAGACAGACATTTTTAGAAAAAGACTTCACTGGTGTCTTCATGCAGGTACTCTTCAGTCCTAAAGAAGATGACGATACATGAGGACAGAGTGGCCAAAGTGGTGAAGGATCGCATCTTCTCTGCTGCTTTCCACCCCTGCACCAGCAGCCTGTTGATGGCTGCAGGAGATAAAAGTGGGAAAGTTGGACTGTGGAAGTTGGTGTGTATTTTATTTTGGTGTTAATGATTTCAAGAATTGGTGTTTGTCCATTGGAGGGCAAGAAGCTCCAAAACAAGCTTAAAGCAACAATATATGAAAACCGATTACAGACACGTTGGTTAAAAACAGTGGAACAACAGTGAAAATGCCATAAGAGATCGATTGATTTATTTATTTAAGTATGTGTGGCTAATATTCACTGGACTTAGAATTATTTTGGTTTGCCTACAGATCAATATTTAGTACTCAAGCTCAGTACATGTTTGTTTAATGTATTAATTTACTTTGTCTCCTTTTCATCAGACTACAGGCATTTCTAAAAGCACAATTATTATAATTATTTTTTAAAGCCCACATGTGTTTGTACCTTCAGGGTGGTGATTGGGGTGATGATGGCGTGCTGCTTTTTGAGCCTCACACTCGTCCAGTGGGCTGCATGGCATTCTCCAGAGCTCATGGGTCACACCTGCTGACCCTCAGCTATGATGGATCTCTGCGCTGCATGGATGTGGAGAAAGCTATGTTTGATGATGTAAGATAACATTTGTCCCAAATGTATTTAAGAAAGGTTTATGATTATGTTGTACAGTCAACAGCCTGAATGCACAGTAGACTTTTAAAGAGCTACAGCAAATTTACTTCACTTTCTAAGTTACTCCTGTCTCCAGCTGACACAAGTCTGATTGTACATCATTCCAGGTGTATGATACTGAAGATGGCCTCAAAACCTTTGACTTTATGTCACATGACTGTCTGACACTAGTTGTTGGGAACTGGTATGGAGAGGTTGCCATTGTTGATAGGCGCACCCCAGGGTAATGTGTTGTTGATGAGTAGTTTTCTATTTCTTTCCATTATATTGAAACCATACAGGTAAACAATTTAATCTGTATTGTCTTTTATTTATTTAAATGTGATGTTGGTCATTTCTCTGCAGAAACTCCCATGAGTCCCTACACCCATTAGACCCCAAGACTCTGCGTTGTGTAAGCGTGCACCCTTTAGAGAAGCAATATTTTGCAGTAGCAGAAAGCAGGTATGACTTATTGGTTTTTTTTGTTGTTGTTGTTTTTTTTAGCTTTCCCTAGCAAAATCTCATTACAGCTCTCTTACCTGTGTAAGTCTCTTGATAAGACAACATTGTGATCCTGTCTGCAGGGTAGTGAGTATTTATGACAGCAGATGTTTGAAGAAGAAAAACAGCCAGGCAGTCTCCCAGCTGCAGGGCCACTCTTTAAGCATATCCAGTGCTTATTTCTCCCCCTGCACAGGGAACAGAGTTCTCACCTCCTGTATGGATGACAATATAAGGTAGAGAGAATGCAACAATTAAAATAACTGTTGTATTTACTGTTTTTTATCTTCCGCCCATGCTCAATGCCTAAACTTTTTGACAGGATATATGATACATCTACAATGACTACAAACCCTCCCTTGCTGACATCAATCAGGTGCAGTTAATCTGTGTAATTGAAATTTGATTAAATACAATTAGTTATTTGACTGACTTTGACCATCTTGGACTTGACCCACAACCTGCCTTCTCAATCTTCACATTCAGGCACAATATGCAGACAGGCCGCTGGCTGAGCAAAATCTCAGCTGTGTGGGACCCCAAACAGGAAGCATGTTTTGTGGTGGGGAGCATGTTGAAACCTCGAAGGGTACAGGTGTTCCACGAAAGTGGCCGGCTCCAGCACTCCTTTTTAGATGAGGATAACCTTAGCACCGTGCTTTCCATTACTGCCTTCCACCCCACGAGGAATGCATTACTTGGAGGCAATTCATCGGGACGCCTGCATGTCTTCTCCAACTAAGACCAAGAGCCACTGGTTGCCTTGAGCAGAGTAGGAAGAATGAGTTAGGAATAGTAAACCACTGCCAGGCTGTCAAACCCTTATTCAGAAGAAAATGCAGTTACTGTTACAGGGATAGACAGCGTTAGAATGTAGGTGAATTTAATGACCATTCAGCTGTGGGGCATTTTTCTCTAGTTAAAGATGCAGAGAAATGCAATTAATATATCATTTTTAAAAAACAAAACACACACAAAAAACTGATTTGAAAGCCACCTGAGTTCAGTTGTTTTTGGTGTACTCTAGTGCCTTGGAAATTTGGCTTCTCGTGGAAGATGTTCAGTGAACTTATCTTAGCATTGACTTCAATAAGATAGGAACATTTTAAATTTTTGGTAACATTGTACAGGCTCTTACACTATCAAATGTCTGAATGTGGCTGTTGACAGGTTTATTGTTAGCTCATGTTTGTATTCTTATTTAATATGTGTTATGTTTGTTATTCATCAAATGTCTTACAGAATGCAAGCATATTTTAAAATGCCTGGTTTTCATTCTTTGCTGTAAAATCCACTTTCGTTCAGTTGTGTTTGTTGGTTTTGTGGCTGCTGAAGTTAATTAAATTATTTTATGCCAGACACACTGAGTGCAGATGATGTTGATGACCGTAAGATGGCAGCATTGTACCAAAGGCTGTGTGTTTGTGGGGACCAGTGAGCAAGCGGTTTTATTGAAGAGGTACAAGTTGAAAAACACTTGTGCACATATTTCATTTGTGAATTCAGAATTGAACTTGTAGCCACACTAAGTGTGAGATGTTAAGAATATATTTATTTTAAATGGATTACACCAGTCTTAAGTCAGTGAAGGGACATACGCAGTCTTGTTGGAGGCAATAAATGCAAAACACATGCTTACAGAGACATTTCCATTTGCAGGACCATGGTACAGGAAGGAAGCATACAGTGAGACCATATCTGATATCTTACCCATGTTCACATGATTCAGGAAAACAAATACAAGTCTGTCAATTTCAGCGTTACCCCTCTTTATCACCGGTTATATACTGTTTTTTTTTTTTCTTTTTATATTTTAGCAATACAAAAAAAATGTTGAGCTGAGTGCACAGAGAAATATTCAGGTATTTGAATATGCTACTTATGCTGTTTAAAGTGGATAAAAATACAAACATTCCACTTCTGTAAAACCAGTTCAAAGTCGAGTGAAAATTGGTTTACTGTCAAGCTTTCGGTTCATTTACACGTAGGCAAACTTTAACGAGTAAATGTGTTCCTAAGCTCTTTCTAAAAAAGAAATAGACAAAAAAAAAAAAAAAAAAAAGCAGTGTGTATTAAGCAACACCAAATAAGTTAAACATTTTTTGACAGATGTTTTGGAGAAGTATCCTGTACTGTAGAGTGTTACCTGCCAGTGTGGGTAAGAGAAACAGTGGGCACCGACCCATTCACGCATGCATCAACAGGCTGTCTTACCTTCTCAGAGGCGTCATAGGACATTTTGAATGTCTACAATACAGAGATGCATATTATTTTGCAATTTATTAATATTCATGTCACATCTGTAATGTTTATTGCTCAAATTATGTTGTACATTATTCAATACACGTGAAAATAAAATGATACTTTAATGCTCAAATAACAAAGGGTAAAGGGGTAATTTATCAATTGGAAAATATCAGTAGTAGTGTACAAAAATAAAACTTAAAAACATTTAAAGCTTAGTATTGTCTACTACAGGGAATACTAAAGTACACTACTCTCTTTATTTTAACTTTGTCATTTTAAGGAGAGATTTGAATATTCATACATACACTTTCCAACTGCATCTCACCCAATCACTATCCTACACCATTCCCTTTGTTGCATAAATAATATTGTACAGCTGCTGATCAGCTTATAATTAACTCTGGCACACAACAGACACACCTACATACACCGACCAGCCACAACATTAGTACCAGTACATTAGTACTGGTGGTTTCATTGTAAAAATAGGATGTGTTTTTTATAATAATATTTAGAACTAATAAAGTGATTGAAATCAGCTCCACTTTTACCAACAGTGACCTTTGATCCTTATTTTTAATAATTTGTATATTTAGCCATAATTGCCATAATCAGTATTGTTTAAAATAAATTGTTTCTTAGTGGAGTATTTTAACATTTTTTCACTTTAAGTAAAATGTAGATAATCGGCTTAGTACTTTTACTTGAGTAAAATGTTTGAAGTGGTACTTGGAGTGAAGAATTGTTTTAGGCCAATATTTGCATTTTTACTTGAGTTTCTGTACTACTACACCTGTACACACAGTGTATCACATTTGTGGTCTGTACAATATGGGGATGTGAAGCCACAGACTGCCCAGAGTGGCCAAAATGACCATAGTCATCAGTGACATTATTAAGACCACCATTAGTAATGTTGTGCCTGATCGGTGTATATCCTAATCAAGCACTTGTAGGTTTTTGTGTAGGTCAAAAATAATTCCCTGTCACAAACTTTATGTTTTTAAATTATGCAGTTGATTGCTCTGGGCTGTAAGGACACACTGCAGGCTAATCTGTGAATTGACATACATTATAAGGCTGCAATAAAAAGGACAGCAGACTATCAGAGTTTCCATCTGTTGTAAAAAACTGATAAACATCAGACAACAGAGGGTTCTTTGGTAGGTGCAATGGTGAACTTTGTAGTAGGACGTAAACATGACTTATCTTAAGCTCACTTATAAGCAAGTGCGGTACTGAAAACTATATATCAACTGTAAAAATAATGCTTCAAGTCAGATAAAAGTCACTGTGAGGAAATCTTCATGTGTCAGTTGGACACCAGCTTGTACAAAAATGCAAACATGATTTAAATGTGCAGCCTTTACAGAGAAATGCATACATTTGAAGACAACAGGGCTGAACACCCAAACATGGTTGCTGAAGTAAAACTGTCTTTACGGTTTACTGTGAGAAGATAACACTAAGTTTTGCACAAGGTGAAACAAGGTCAAATTTCCCATTGTGGAAAGACGCTGGGATATTTTATATTAAAAGTATTGCACATCAAGTTTAACTCCTTCTACAGTGTGGCAGTCACAGATCTAACCAAACATTTCACTATCACTACAGCACTAGCTCACAGACTACCATCCCCTTTACAATTACTTTAAAAGTTACTACTGTGAAGTAACAACTGGTCCTGACACAGAGAAGCTGATTGTAGTTATTAGCAATATTTGGATGCTGTTTAAGAAAATCAGTAATCCTACCACCTTCAATATTAATTAATATCCTTACAAAAGTTTCTTTTCTAGCCAGTGGACAATAAAACTTTTATTAGTGGTCTGGAAGAAAATGGTAATGTAAGCAAACAGTTAGTAGAAGTCTGATCACAAACTTACCCACACTTATTACAAAAAATAATCACTCAAGGCTTCTAACAGAGTGGCAGCGATATCAAGTCTGGGTCAAATAACTAAATTACAGTAAATTCCATTTACAGTATCTACCCTCAAAATATAAATATGTTTCCAAATATTATCGGACTCCGGACTGATCTACATTTGGTTAAGTTTCGCATTTCCATTTCACAATACTGTTAAAACTCAAAACAGCCTACAACAATTTTCTATCTCATAGCAGTGACCATAATATGATTTAATCATCATGAATCTCGTGAAAATTAGATGAGCTAGACTGGCCCCCATTTCGTGCTCTCTCCAAACTTTGCTCAGTCTCTCAGATCACACAATACATTAGGTCATTCTGTCTTACAGTGATGTTTCATCATATAAATTAATACAAAAATAAAGGCAACTATTATCTGTTGAATAAGTGAAGTCTGTCAGACTATCTTGTCCATTTCAATGTTTAAATGAAATCCTGGTGCTGTGACTTGTGTAAAAATAAAATACCTTAAAATGACCTGAATGTCCAAAGGAAACGTGATTAGTTTTTCTCGCAGTGATGGTCAAACATAACAAGGCTCTTCAGGGGGACAGTGCGTGGCTTGTGATGGGAACTCCCTTCTGGGAAAAGCTGGATCCACACTAAGGACAGGGCTGCCATCATTTTCCTCTTCCTTCGTCTCACCTCCTCCTGACCTGCCTGTCTGTTGTATAAGAATTATCTCCATCGTGAAGGCCTGTGTTGTGTCTTTCACTTTGCCTCATTTGCTGACAAGGAAACCTCCCATCCATCGTAACTTACAGGCGAACCAGCGCCGCAGAGGGCAGAAGTATTCAAAGTGGAACTGCTGGAATTCAGGCGTCTTGCGGATGTCTCTCAGGAAGGCAATGTCCAGGTCTGACTCTGTCAGCATTATGAGGAGCAGCAGCAAGGCGAACAGCAGTCCGATGGTAACCAGAAACAGACGTAACACACTTAGGATGAACTTGTTCAGTTCCTCTACATCGCTCGGGGGAGACGGCCTGCTCTTCACCATACGCAGTGCTCTCCTGCCGGGCCCGAACTCTACTGCCTGCCCTTCCTTTGATGTCCCCGCCTCTGACTCCTTCTCCTCATCGACACTGCATGGAGAGCCATTGAGGTGGTGAGCCGAAGGCATCTCCATCCCATGCTCAGCCACAGGTGTAGGGAGCACGCTGTCTGAGGGGCTGTAGGCCTCGTCGGAGATGACAGCTGATGTGCTTGCCTCGGTGCCGTCCACCATCTGGCCCCGGGAAGGCATGAAGGAGTCACCATGGGAGACAGAGCGCACAGGCGTGGAGTGGGCGCTGTCTCGAAGGGACTCTAGACCTGAAAACAAAACGTAAAAGAAGACCAATCATTTACTGAGAGGTATTGTTACAACAGTCACATCTCATCAGAGTTTCTGACCTGATGTTCTTACTCAGCAACTGACCACCAATAAATGTAAAATTACCAAAAACAGGCTTGAATAGATCAGTCTGACAGTCTGCAACCAGGTTTAATGGACAAATCAGCTTTCTTGGGTGATGGGAAACAGCATTTACATGCACTTAGTGCAAATGTAACTGTATAGTAACATAACGCTGATTCCTGAATTTTCAGCACATTTTCAGCACTGTCTAAATTTTAAGAAATACAGCTACGAGGCATGTTAGTGTTAGTGATAGTGAATTTTGTGTCAGACTTTAGGTGTGAGATTGTCAAATGTGTAAAAATGTGTAATTAACATTTAAGATGGTAAAACTCATTCAAATTAAAATATGCATCATTCAAAATAATACTTTCAATTGTTTCATATTTTGCAGTGCTATCAAACATTAAAAAAGTAGGAAATATTCGTAATGCACAATTTTACAACCAGATTTTGGGAGTGTAGTGAAACAATTATAATATCAGATTAAAACAATCTCTTAGAATTTCAAGATTCTCTGTCTATTTGTTACAACCAATTTACAACAGCACATCAAACTTCTTTACAACTTCAGTAATTATTTACAGTTATCATATATTTTCTACTTTGTTGTCTGTTCTGTAAACATGAAAAATGAAAAAGAGCTTATTGCAAGACACAGATTCAGACGGAACCTGTCCCTGTTTTTGAAGCACCTAAAAGAGGAGGTCTAAGTAATTATGTTTAATTTGAGTTCAATTAGTCCGAAAATTAATAGATTCACTCAGCCTCTTATATGCCAGAATATTTAATAAAACTGTGCCCTGGTAAACTCTGTGCCAACATTTATTATTCTGATGTGTTCAGAAGGGCAACATCATTTTGTTTTGCTGTCTGTTATCAAGAAAATAATTCATCTGTTGTGCCGTCTATATCTACATGAAGTATTTAAACTAAAGTACACATGAAAGACGAGGACAACGGCCTGTAGGAACTATCATTCAGCTCTCACTTGGTGCTTGAGCTTTCTAAAAAATATGACAATGTAAACTTTAACACTTATGTCCACTGCCACTGACTTCAGCAACATCATATAATCATATAAATGCCATTTAATATAATCTTTAGACAATAGCAGAAACCCACATATAACCCTGAAATATTCAGTTCCCCATTCAGACACTGTTCTCCAATAGAAAGTCATCAAAATGGAATCTTATGGAGCTGCTTTGCTAAATTCCTGTTGCCACTGCATTGCCTATAATAAAGCAGCGCTCCATAATCCCAATACACAAATCCAGCCTCAGTTTTTACCTTCACAACTGGCTGTTGGGCTGCAGCCATGGAGTTGAGGTGGAACAGCTAGCCTTGAAGGAGTCCTGGAGCTCTGTCCTGACCCAGGACCAGAACCTGAGGTGGAAGAACCCCTTGGGAGGGTTGGGAAGAGGGGTATGACCCCTAAAGCCTTGCCCAAGAGCCTGGGTCCCAGAGAAAGAACTCGCACGGTCACATCTCGATAACAATGGTTGATCATACGCAAATTAACGTTCACCTTAGTCTTAATCCGGATCAGGCACTTCACCATGGTTCAAGCAGAGCAAACTACACCTGTCTAACCTTAACTGCACACTTTTGCCGCTTTCTCTTTTTTCTTTATCTCTGTCTTCAAACTGCTTCGCCTCTCTATCTTCCTGCTGTCCCTCTTTGTGTCTGACTGGGGAAAGTTGGCTAAGAGGCACCCACTTCACCTCAGCCAGATAAATAGACAGGCCGACAGAGAGTGACAGACAGGGCAAAAGAATGTGGTCCACTTGTGTCACAATTCACCCCCACCCTCCACTCCCACTGTCGTGTGTAACATGCAAGGCATGGCCGCTGACAGCAGGAGCTATTTTCAGCCTAAGAATTACCAGTGGAAATACCAGTGCAGACAGAGCAACAGGACAAAGCACTGGGGGGTTGTTTTACAGCAGAGAGAGAAACTGAGAGAGCAGGCTCTTGGTCAGTGAGATAGTTTGACAAAAGACCGTATTTGTGATGAATACACTACACAGGAAGTTTATTTGGCTTTATTCAGACTGGTCAACTAAGATCAAACATCCTCACAATGGCAGTACTGGCAAAAGGTTAATAGCCTGTTGGAGGAAAGAGGCTGCAGTAAGTGCCCTTTATGAACTGACAGGATGGCTTTCTCATGTCAAAATAATGCTTGAGGCCATTGGCTGATGGGTGCTCCTGGAGTGTGTCTTTCAGAAAGTGTATATCCAAGAGAGAAAGAGTGAGATATCATACAAACACAAAGATTGACTGACTGCTGGGTGTCAGGGAGAGTGTGCTATTCACAAAACATCTTAGCCCTTAAAAGCTCATATGGTTAAAAACTATTAGAAGTAAGGAGGATGACTTTTAAAGGGCTTTAGAGCAGCGGAAGAAACAGGAGAAAGACGGAAAAGAAAAATCCTCCCAATGCTGAATGACAATTAATTGAATTAGAAATGTGCTTCCATCTCCCCCAACACAGTAATGTTATATTGCCAAAAATGAAAGTGTTCACAACAATAAAATGCTTAAACTTGAAAAATACAACAGTGCAGCAGTGATATCTTCTTCCTGCCACATCCTTCCGTCAGTTAAGTGATCACACAAATTATTACAGTGCTTTCACAGCCACGCACTGTGACATAGTTCATTTATTTCCACAGGATGTTTGCACCTTGTATAACGGCTTCACCAGTATTGTAGGTGTAAATGATGGGACGAACATCAGCTACATTCCAACCAATGCTAATACTCAAATCGTCTGTCTAGCAAAACATGAGCAAATAAATATAACAATTATCAATGTGTGAACAGGATGTGTTTTCAAACACTTTTAAAGTACTGCTTATAATAAATTCTACAAAAATATTCATAACATAAAATTGTAGTAATTATGACAAAGGAGGGAGGCGCAGTGGTTGAGTGGTTTAGTGCTGCTGCCTTACAGCTAGAAAGTCCCGGGTTTGAATCAACCTTACAGGACCTTTCCTTGCACGCAGTCCAAGCAACCATCCCACTCGGGTCGCAACACTATATATTCTTTTAATCAACCACAGCTTTTAAAATAATGTGTCATACAACAGGGTCAACCGCAAGTTCTGACTGAGATAAACATTGTTGTTAACTCCTAAGGTCGGATCCCAAGCTTTTAGGCTAAGTTCTAAGGAGTCTAAGAATGTTTGTGAATACGGCCCAGATCTACCCGACCCCTTCCCTTGTCCACCTGACTCCGTTCCACCCATCTGCTCATGTGCTATACAGTTTGTAACTACTCTGTGTGTGTGTTTTACCCTCCATGATAGAGATATGCACAGCTCTTCGTCGGGTCCTGGGTACACTGGTCAAACGAGGGCCGTGGGTGATGGACGGACAGCTCCTACTTGGTACCATGCCAGCCCTGAACAAACACATCCATAAACGCACACATAAACACATATTCACACATGTCAGCATGAATTTGCCAACAACCTTAAAACCTCATTAATGAAACATACAGATCTGTTCAAACAATAAATTTTAAATCTTACCTGTGGATCTCAGGGGGGTCTCTTTTAATTTTGGCACTTTGTTCCATTACTTCTTTTGCAACCTTTCCACTGAGAAAACAGAAACAATATCACTAAAGCAAGCTTCGCAGCACCAAGGATAGGTGAAACATTTTTTCCCCATGGTTCTAGGAAAACTCGCGGAGGCTGCTTCTAAAATGTAAACATCTATTTAATATTCCTTTGTTGTTCATGTAAAAAGTGCTATAAACACATCACATGTAACAATATGTACCTGTATCTAAATCGACTACCCTTAAAGAAGAGATTACTACTGGACACAGTGCGGACTTGACTCGACTTCTCCAGTCTGTGAGTGAATGAAGAGAAAAATCACAAATACACACGTAACTAAATGAAATTATGACATTTATGAAATAAACTCTGCAGGTCCTGCGACTCACTTGTAGAAGGCCTGATTCTCAACCCCACACTTCCACAGATGCTTACAGGCCTCAGGTGTAGGTGCAAAGTAAGTCAGTATGATTTTTCTATCCTGTAACAAATCCAGTACATCAACTTAAAGTATATCATATATTTATATTTATACAAACAATACAAAGACTCATCAGCCTATGCAAACATTCAAGAACTGGTTGTCTGGACCCCAATACACTCCTACCCCCTGAAAAAGGATCAAATACAAAATTACACACCCCTACAGTGGACCGTACCATTTCACTCTTTGCCCTGAGCTGCAGTGGCTCATAGTGACTGACAGCAGTCATGCACTGAGCAGATGGAGAAACACTACTGTTACAATACTGCTGTCAGTAATGTAACAGGATTGATCTGGAAGTGCAGGGTACTTGTTACTTATCAATGCTCATGGGCTTTTTCATGTCTTATATGTAATAAATTGTGCTAATTATTGTGTGCAGATTGTCAACAAAAAGATCACCTTAAAAGTGCAATAGATGTTACTCTCTCTCTCTCCTCCCTCCTAGATTCAATATTTTAAGTGGAGAATTGGATGCTGTTAAAAACAAACTTACACACCTAGTCCTATATAGGCCTATGGTTCCAGTACGTTTAGAAATGTTAACATATGATGACTCTTTTTACAGATTTGTGAAAACAGGTTATAATTCCTGTGGACACATGAATCTTATCAAAGATAATGTACATGAAAATATACGTTGAGTCACATTTAAGTTATTTTGTGTTAGCTCAACAGGCTGGAATATGAAGAGCTACATTAATGCATACACATACCTCCTTCTGATTTGCATATATATGGAATGTCTTTGCTTCAAACTTAAGTTTGGTCACCTCCTCCCTGAGATGCAAAGAAGGAATGAAAGTCAGAAGAGATATAAAAACAGGCAAAATGTTGAATAAAATTTTTTAGAAGAAGGACTAAGGTACAGACAATAATGAATAAAGGTGCTAAATATTAATTGTGCTTTGAGACAAATTGATAAGGCAAACAGAGTTTCATTTCTGTGTAGAAAAGTCTAGACACATTGATTATACACACGGACATAAAAAAAATAAATTATCAAAAAAATGTATTTTGACCAAAATACAACTTCAAACAACTCACGTAAATCTGGAGCTGTTCAGAGCTGTTTGACTCAGCTGTCTCAAAAAGGTTACTAATTTCCTCTAGTACAGATCACTGATTACTCTTTGTTTCTTTCTCCATTTTCCTCATATATCTCTAAATTTGTAGATAAATAAAATTCTTTTCAGAGTGCATGTCCATAGATTGAATGAACATACATGTTAGGGTATTGACATGTTAGGGTATATTACTGAAGTGTGCATTGAAAGACAGTTTTATACTTGGTAAAATATCTTAAGAGTGTAACTGAGAGTAACTTACATAGCCAAACTTTGCAGCCTTATCTAGAAACTATGTACAAACTATGCCAAAACAATGTCCAATTTAAATTGTTCATCTGCACTCACCATTTGAGGAAATGGACCCTCCTGTTTCCTTGCAGCACAGTGAATCCAAAAGGAGTAAAAGCCAAAAAAGCAGGGTTTCCGGACACATCCTGACAAGAACAAAACCCTTGTTTTTAAGTGTAAACTGTAACTTTCCTACATTCATAGGAATTTGATAAATCACTAAAAAAATACTGCATCAAATTCCACATGAAGAAAACAAACTAATAAAAAGCGCAAGCTAAAGAGAACATTTGTTTTAATAATGACCACCTTGCATGGATGAGGGTCCACTCCATACGTCTCCAGCATCTGAGCCTTTTGGAGGAAGTTGAGCTCTGATGTTTCAGGTGTCTGACCTCTGGGATGAAATATACAACAAAGCTATTAACTGGACTCTATCCCAACTATGTGTCGATTCAGAGGGCATCATTTCATTCAACATTCAATCTAGTTTTTGCTAAAATATCCTGATGGCAAAATGTTTATAATGGGAAAACATAAGTTTGGACCTTAACATTTGCATGCTCCTTGTTTGTTCATACGCCTTGTATGACCTTTACAAGTTTTGGCCCATCTGCCAGATATAGTAGCAGTGATCAATGATAACAGTGATCCATTAAGGTGATTTATGAATAATTTAAATGAGTAATGACACTGAAAAGTTTTAATGTGAAACAAAAATGAATCATCTTACCAAAAACACATTGGGCCACACACTGAAATCTATGTTTAGCTGCCATTACTTAAACTGAGTAGCTTGCATTTTGTGGATAAAGGATTAATAAACAAATGTGGTCATTGTCTCATCATAATTAAGCTAAAGCCGACTCATATATTTGTTCCAGGCCACAGACTAAAGCAGTAACCCAACTGTTGTACTCAGAGATCTGCCTCAGACCAAAGAAAATGAGCAATAGAGGGCAGTGTAGGATCAAATCTATAATCCAGGACCTGAGTCCACCTGGGTTGTACTTACAGTAGTTTGTGTGTGTGTGTGTGTGTGTGTGTGTGTGAGAGAGAGAGAGAGAGACCAGTTGATGAGTTAAACAAAGATTATGCATTATATTCATTAACGTTTATCATCATCATTTTAACCAATCAACAAAGCCAGCAGCTATGACGTCATCAACTGACTGACAAGTTCTAGTTTTAGAGTGTGTATCCTAATGCACATAAACTTTGCTGTTTATGAAGCATGAAGGCCAATTCATGCATGAATATGTTTGTGGTCTCAGAGGATAAGTATCGTCTCTAAACCATTTCTTGACAAAGAAAAAAAGCCAAACGTTACTGTGTACTCTTTACACTATACCTCTTAGACACCTAACAGACAGCTGTCTTTTCACGACACATTTGCTGATTTAAAGCTTGCTTCTTCATTTAATATATGATGCATCTTATTCTCAAGTTGCCTATTGTAGCTCTAAAAAACAGTTGTTTGTGAAGGTCTAAAACCATTACAGCAGTTGTTTATTTTAGTGCTCCATGACTGTCAGATGACTTGAAATGGCACAAGTGTATGGTGTAGTTAGCTGTGCTCTCGTGCTGAGGCCCCTGTGGAAGGGAAGTAGTACACAGGGATATGGACAGGTGTCACCTTACATTAGCTCAGTCTTGTGGATCTCAGCAATTCGTCGCTCCAGCTTCTCTGAGTGCTTGGGGAAAAACTGGAACTTGGAGCTGTAGCCCTCTGGGTGCTTTCCCGGATCATAGTCCCCGATTTCAGCTGGAAATTGCAAAATAAGGAGGTACAAGAAGCATCACAAATATCATAAATACCCAAAGTGTCAACCATCACCAAAGGCAAACTAACGTCTCTCCTTTACAAATGTTTCAACACCTTAAATTCACTACAGTTTGTTCCCTGGTCAGCAGATTTAAGTTTTCTCAGCAATAAGTTTTCTTTACAAATTTCTCATACCTGCATTCACAGTTCTATTACATTCAGTGGAAGGTGTCTATGAATATCGTCTTGGATTTTTAGCTCAGCATGACCATTGGATTGCTGGTCATCTCTCTCTTAACAAGACTGTTCTTGTCTGTTAACTCAGGTGGGCAGATGCCCAACTCCAGGAAGAAGCCTGTTGGTTTCAAACTTTTTCCATTTCACATTTACTGGGGAAATCTGGAAGCACCTTGAGCTTTAGAAGTGATCTTATACACGTGTCCTTACTTAAAATGTTATTGTGAAAGTCAGTCAACTTTTAGACTCATCTCAAGAAAAAATACAGCAAACAGGGTGCACCAGGCCACATTTTGAACTGAAAACCTTTGTAAAAAGCTATTTAGTGTTTACTACATTGCTGTCATCAGACGTAGCAGGGTAGTTTACTAACCACTGATTTCAGATTTCAGAGAGTGGAGAAACTACAAGAGGATGCTGCCTACTTGTCAGCTCTCTGGGGAGCACTGTGCTGCTCAGACAGCCATCTGCATTTGGAGAGCCAAAAACCTCAGAGTTTATTTGAACAAAAAACATTAGAGATTCACATATTCTGACATGTCGGTGTCAGAGACGGCTTATATAAGAAACACCTGGTGAAGAAATGCTCCAAAGAAAGGGAAGGTGCAGGAAACCCCATATACAGAAAAGCGGACAGTTTAATCCTCTTCTTTATCCTATCACATAATCTCTATCGATGGGTATCTGAAAATCATTTAACTAATCTGGTTAGGCTTATTCATCACCACTCTCTAAAATACTGTTGTACCCAGAAAAATATACACTTAGTTACCTAGTTTTTCCTACCAAATCACACGCACCGTTTGAACACACACATTTACTTAATTGTAATAAGTATAGCAAGCAAGCGAGTATCAGTCAATGTCTCTCTGTATATTGATGATCTATCATGGGGCCAGAGCCACACAGTGATACCAAAGAACATTTGGATTCAGGGACTGGCTGAGAGGCAGAAGGCTGAAAGCACAGCTGGTTTGCAGATGAAGTCTTACTTAATGGATCACAACTGCATGTTGATGAGCCTGACAGTAAAAACAGTCACTAAAAACACATATTTTCTTATGACTTTTTGTTATTTTTAAATTTTTTTCTTAAATGTATTTAAAATTTTATGTAAATTGTGTGTTTATTTTTTTAAATGACTACATTGTCACACCTTGTAGTATATAGGCAGCCAACAGAGCAGCATCTGATGTCTTACACAGGAGGCGACCGTGGTAGAGGTCCCTCTTAACCTGCAGGAAGACGAGATATCTGTGGAGTGAAACACAAACAACTTGATTTGGGTCATTATTACGATATGGGAATTAAATTGACAATCCTTTTCTTAGCAATGCACGTGCGGGATGTTTATTACTGCAACAGTAACATGATGAAGTAGATTGTTGGTCAAACCACCTGTACTGTGTGAGGCTGCCTGCAGGACATGTGCATGTGTGTTTCCATGTGTGCTTGTGTTCCCGTTTCCCGATCTGCAACCATAGTGTGCAGCATAGTGAAAATCTGAGCTAAATGTTAACACTGTCAGTGCCAATAAACCCAGATTTCTTAGTGTTTTAGCCACGTTAGTTAAGAATGTCAGCATTTTATCTTTTGCTAATTTGCACAGAACATAAAAGGAGCAAGCGTACTGCTATTCAAATACGCATCTGTCTTGTCAGTCAGTAAATTCAGTCTATTCAGTGATAGCAGAGTGATTAGAAAACAGAGTTATATTTCGATATGATTTGTGGCTGCCTAAAGATAGAATCAGAAGCCAGTGCATAGAAGTCGGACTATAGGGAATTCAAAGTGTCAGAGAGGATGGAGTCTTGTTTAGTAGCTTCCTTCTATGGAGGTCAGGCAGTCTGCTAAACTGAGTACCAGTGATTGTAACTACTTTTTTTTTGGTTTAACACTTAAAAAAGCACAGAAAATGTAGGGAGACATTTAGTGAAAGATCTGTCATCAAGGTTTTCTCAACCTGAAGCTCAGGCGGCCGTCACAGAATAAAACCACAGGTTGAATGTTATTGTAGATTCCTTTACAATGAATTATAATGAAAACTAAAAGCTAAAAGTATCATAAGAATCCACGTGAAATGTTGTTGCCTTTCATCTTTTTGCTAATTGTGTGTCTGTGAAAGCTTCTAATCAGAACAGATGGCGGAGGATGGAGGAGCTCTCCTCTGCTGCCGCTCTGCTCAATCAAGAAAAGCGAGACACTGAATAAGAGATTTCATTACGTGGCAACCAGTCAATGGATGCAATTTACAGGGATCTCTGGGCTCGGCAGCTCTCCGGCTTACTCCTCAGAGCAGTTTGTTCAGCTGTCAAAGATGCCACACACAGTACAGTAGTAGCTTCATGCAGCTTATAGAAGGGGGATGGCTGAAATCCCACACAGGCTTACTGCATCACTACATGTGTTGTCAACAGTCCCTGCTGTACTTCAGGCTACTTTTTATGATGGTTATTGTTACCCAACAAAAAAAGTGAACTTAATTAGAAAATTTACACGAAACGCTATGATGAAAGCATTTCATTATCTGGCTTTTAATGAGTATTAAATATTACTCTTTAAACCCTCAGTCAAACTATTCGTATTTGTATTTATGTATCCTCAAACTGGCTGTGGGCTCGTAAAATATTACCAGCGAAATGAAAATGCTTCTGATTTGAGGAACTTAATAGAAATGCTGGAGATAAAGACATCCTTAGTGATTTAGTCTCCATGTACTTTGGAGAGGTTTTATTTTATGTATGCATATTTGATGACTTCACAAAATAATCATGTTTGATGTACTGTAACTGTCATTGCTTAGTGTATAAACTGTAAAAAATAACACAAGCTGGAAGTACACCTCACACGGTGGTCTCAACTCTCCACTTTATTTCTCTGTTCAAGTAGAGGAGTCCATTGAAACAAAACAGAAATGTTCACTGACTTTATGTATAAAAACAAACACAAACCTTTTTTTGTTGTTATTTTATGAGGTTAGCTCAAAATGGAAATGCAGCAGGGTGACGATGATTTTTTCTTTCCGCGTTGCCTGATTGTGATTTCCTTTTTTACTCTATTCTTTGGGTTTTGCAATTATTAATCTCATTCCAGTGTAATTACACATACACACCATGAGCTCTAATTTAAAATGGCTGACACATTTAAATAGACTCTCAAGTGATTGCTCTTAACTCCCCACCAATTTAGGACTTGATTTTTTGCTGCCTTGTCCTTCACAAGGAGGACTTTTGTTTTGTTTTTTGTGAACAACTCCTTTCAAATAAATGGTGCTAGTTTCATCAAAATCTGGCAAAGCACAATATGCCACATGACATTAATTCCTCCTACATTCATGTTTTGCACGAATTGAATCAGATGGCTTAGTCCTTGAATAAGAACATGTGAGCCCTTTAATACTTGCAAATTTATGTGAAACTTTCAAGTCCTGTATTGGTTATGTGCATGTAAGCAGTGTTTGCAAATCCTTTTAACGTTTCCTTAAATTTTCTTTCTTAATCTGTCAGTGGTTTTTTTCTTGGTTGCTCAACTGTTTTTATTTTTTATGTTTTTTTTCCAATGTTTTTTAGATCCTATAATGGCAGCTGCTGAATGTAGTGTTTATATGAAGTATAGGCAGTCTATAACACACTCTATTAATTACAGCTTCGCTCAACTCGTCTGCTATTTGTATATTCTGCCTGCTTTGAGTGACTAGTCTATTAAACCCAACTGAACTAAACAGTGAAGAGGCTTAAACCTGTGACAAATCTTGACTGCAGAACTTAATCAGTCAGACAAAGGAGTTACCCTACGTTTAATTTTATTTCCATCCTTGCTCTACAACCTCCTCGCTGCAGCCTGCTGAGTCATCTCAAAATCTTACCTGGTGATTTCCTCTTTTAAAGCAGCAGGGTCAGGTGGGTAAAACTTGACACGCAAACACATGGTGAATGGAGGCTGGGCTGCAGATGGAAATCAAACATTTAACACCTATATATTATAATAATTATGGTTTCTAATTGTTTTCTTTGTGTTTTTTTGGTATTACCGTAATTAAATTGTTTGCAAACTGCTCAAATTAAGATATTATATTGAATCAATTAATAGGCACATTCCCTTAATACTTACATTTCATCTGTTTGGCAATTGACTTTGTAAACTCCAACCAGTGCTGAAATGGAGAGAAAGATAAGTAAAGACCTGCTCTTTTGAGGCTGAATCTAAACTGTCAGTCTTGGTTCTGTTTGTTCAACAGCTGATCATGATGACTTATTATCTATAGCTGGAAGCCACAGTAGAATTACTTCTCGCCTTCTGTTTATTTAGACAGCCTCCAACGCAGTCACCATGCAGAGACGAGATGAAAGAAAGCTGTTCGGAAAATAATCAGGCAAGTGCTGTTTTCTCTCAGGATGCTAAATGTCACGAGTCGAAACTAACTCCAATCAGTGATATGACATGCTGATAATAATGGGGTACAGTGCTCACAGTGATGCTGCACCTTTGTTAGCTCATAACCTGCATTTTTGTTCTCTTGTTAGGTTCTCTTGGTAGTGGTTCAGGAGGTTGAGTAGTTGTCTGCCAATTCCTGGTTTGGTGGTTTAATTCCCAGCTGCTCCTGTTCTTGGACAAGATATTTAACCCCAAATTTGTCACAGCTTCCATAGCAACTGCAATCACTGGTGTATGTGAGGGTGAAACAACTGTAAGTAAAAAGGCAGTATAATAAAATTTCTACCAATACGGTAGAAAAGTGCTATACTATTGTAGACAATTTACTATTCTCTTTAAACGCCTGTCTGCTGGCCGATGCCTTAAATATTAAAATGGCTGTGGACAATGTTATTCATCAACCATTGCCAGCTTACGTAACTGATCTGCAGAACTGCCTACATGTGCTAAATATTTAGGTTCAGTCAATCAGGAGTTGGAAGATACTAATTTGCTTTGTGTTTTTTTACCTCACACTTATCTAAACCTTCACCTTCCAGGTTCTCATTGACAGAACACACCTGATTGAGCCAGTTGATAGTGGTTAGTTCAGGAATAGTTGGAAAACAAGTAGGGTAAGGGGTCCCTGAGGACGAGGGCTGGAAATACCTACTCGAAAGATTCAAAAAGACTGATGCAAACAGAGCTACAGACCTTCCTACTTTCTAAATGTGGCCACAGAAGATTTCTTATTCTTGCATCAGCTTCACAGGTTTTCCTTTGAACAGCTGTGTTGTCTTAAACACAATGCCTTATTAGCTTTAACAAAATAAAATGCACTTTACAGGATAAGACCTTTACTCTTCTAAGTAATTATCCCCTTTAAAGAAGCAATTTATAAGCTACGTTGTTTTCAATCTAAAGGGACAAAAGACAATTTTACACCCACAAATGAGCAAAAAGTTAACTGAAGCTACTGTAGGGGTAAAAACTTTAAAGCCAATAGCCACCCTGATTGTAAATTGTTTACTGTATTTTCACTTATAAGCCCCTTTGGATGAAAGCGTGTGCCAAACTAATAAATGTAAAATCTAAATGTAAATGTACTCCCATAATAATAGTAATTCACAGAACATTACTGATACCTATTTTAAACATTTCAGATGAAAGAACCACAAATGAAAGAACCACAACCACAAAAGAAGTCACTGGATTCAGTTGAATAAAATCCAATTGATTAAATGGGTGTTAATTAAAATTTTTTTTTTTTTTAATTTACCCTCTGCTTGTCTGGGTCAACATATCTTATTCCAAAGTAGTCTTTCTCCAGCAAGTTCAGATGGTGGCAGATGAGATCAAACAGGTACTGTCCCTTGGCATCACGCTGAAAGAGAAATGACAATAAACACAGAAGGACTGAATATATAAAAAAAAAAAAGACACACACATTGAGTAGTGCAGATTATGAGTGAACGCTCAGGTCCAAAAGCTAAACTTTGCACAGGTAGAGCAACAAACCATACTTTATAAAATAATATGAATAAAAAAAAAACATTTTAAAAACATTTATAGCTTCACATCAAAATAATTTTTCCCCTTCTCACCACAAAGTCCATTTTTGGAGCCTCCGAGAAGTCAAATTGGCCACCAGAAAGTGTTTTAATATTTTACTATGCTCAAGGGAGATATATGAAGGCTATCAAAAATTCATATTCAGGCAGCAGCCATCTGTGAAAGCTTTGAGAAATTTCAGCTGCAGAAAAAGACCTAGAAGAGCAGTGAGACAAGGTGTAAGCAAAGAAAAAGCCAGACTGAAAATGGAGAGGAAGCCCTTGTCATGCAATGCAGAACACAAATCTGACCCTTCTAAAAATATCAATACCTTTTGTTGTCGGAGTTGGGGGTGGGGATACAATTTTTAAAATATATTTTAAAGCAGTCTTAATTAAAATACCTTAGTATTTTATTTTAGTCTTAATTAAGATTTAACTTCAACAATATGAGACGGCCTATGTTGCATCGCAGAGCACAGCAATCACAAACAGAGGCCGAGAGAACAGCTCCACTTAAAGATGTTCTCACCTCTAGACCACTTAGTATCAAATCAAATACATGATTAGTTACTGGCCCTCTTTTGAATGGGTTAAATTTGTTACATACACTAAGCCTGTTGCTGTTGAAGTCACCAAAAAGCCATGTTGTGCTTATTTCGAAACTAAAAATAACTTTGTACTTTCTGTATGGGGCACGCTGAGCCATTTTGAAAAAAGCCATAGTAGCAGCACTACGGTGACGACGATGTTGGGCAGTCACCTAGTCGGTCTGTCAGTCAGTGAGAACGGCATGTGTGCATGAGAGATAAAAGTGTTAATTGAATGAAAATTTTTTGCAAAACTGTAGAATCCTCTGGTAGATTCTGCATTTAGCCGCTGAGCTAAAAACACCCTCAAAGAGTCCATCTGTTGCTAGCTGTCTTACAACTAATGCACAGTTGGTCCTTTGAGCCGGGTCAAACAAAAGAAACATGGCAGTTCATTTCTTGTGCATGACAAAATAATTCTGTATCACACAGTACAACCAGAACTGTCAGATTATGTACAAGATTTCCTCAGGTCATTAGGCTCTTAGGCATCCTCTAATTCATAAATACACACAGCCTAAATTAAATGCTTAGGGTAAATGTAATTATATTGAGTGATAAATATTTGAATACAAATTGTGACTTAACTTAAACCATTTCAAATTTGTCTGCAAATCTGGCTGTGAGGTGTAATGATAAATCTGCCAAATAGTAATTATATTAAGACATTATTACATTATAGTACACCACCAAAGCATCAAAGATGTTAATTCATGAAGGAGGGGTGACTGTGGCGCAGGAGGTGGAGCATCCACCAATCCCCCAGTTGCTGGTTCACATGTTCACATGTCGAAGTGTCCTTGAGCAAGACAATGAGCCCCAGCTTAGTTGCTCGCGGTGAGTGTAGGCCAGCTGCATATCCGCTCCGCCATCAGCGTGTGAGTGTGTGCGTGATTGTGAATGGGTGAATGAGAAGCAGTGTAAAATGCGCTTTCCATACCAATAGGTAGAAAAGTGCTATAGATGTGTAGACCAATTAAGTCAAGGGATATAAAAATAGAGACAAATGCCACTTTCAGTATTTTTATTAAATTTTTGAGCTAGAACTCAACCAACACCAAAGCCCTACCCAACTTAAACCTATCAGGTCCAGTTGTGTCAAGCTGTGCACTGGCCAGACCTTTCCCAGAATGCACTAAGCTGCCTACATCACCTCTGTCACTGTGTCTGTATGTCACTGTCATAAAATACACCCTGACTTACCAGGACAGGCCTGCTGAGTAGCCCAGCAGCAGAAATAGAAGTGCACACATCAACGTGCACCCTCTCTCTCTCACACACACACACAAACACACACACACACACTTACACACAAAGGTTCATCTATCTTCTTTGATACCGATCTACCTTGATTTCAAAGCCTGCACCTCCTACTTCCTTCATGTTCTGTGGCGTAAATTGCCACATGCCACATGTTTGTTTTTGTATGTTTCCATGTACTTTGAGACTTATGAAACAGCATCAGACAGGCAGGATGATTTATCTCAGTCTAAGAATAAAAATGATGAAATGTATCAGTATTGCTGCTACAACGGCATGTACAATGCTAAGAAAAACCACACAGTGCTTTTGTAATTATGTCATCAAACTGGGCAGACAGCTGAATCCACCAAAGCTGATCCAGTTAAGTTTTACTAATGGGCCGCTTGTAGTTCAGGGTTATTCATTCCCATGTATATTTACTCTTCATCCTCAGACACCATCGGACAAATAACACGTGTGCAGTCACATTACGGTATACAGTGGCCTACAGCAGCTGGTTAGTTTCTCCTGAATTACTAACCAATTCTCTATCCATCCAAAGTTCGACTGTTAAACTTTCAATAGAAGTTGAACAGCTTTTTAAACCTTTCAGTTTGTGTAAAGGGTTCAAAATCATGTTCACATTCAAACTATGTTGGCCTAATTACTACATCTATTAACAAATCTAATCAAATCACATTTTTTTACTAGCTTTTGAACCTCAGTATTTCGTAAATCTTGTATACAGAAACAATGGTGAAGTCCTTCAGGGAAAAAAAAAACTGCAGTTATTTTTATAGTGGTAGTACAACATAGGCATTCACAGTTTTTACAATGGATTCATCAGCCGTTACAACAGATTTTAAATGGTACGATTTAATAGGGAGCTTTTGGTTCTTCTGTTGTGCATTTCAGTAAGTGCAGGTAATCCTATTGTTCCTGGTAATTTACCCGACTCTGCACTCTGATGCAATTTGTTAGGATGAGATCGAAGGACTCTCTTTGTTCTGTGATCATTTAGTGTCTTGACTGAACTGTGTTAGAATAAAGCAGCAAAGGGTTGGAAACTCCACAATAGGGCAGCTGACCACACACTTTTAATGTATATGTGTTGTCTTGCATTCTGATAAGAAACACTGTACTTGTCTGGGGCTCCACAGAGACACAAATGTAGGCTCTGGACCAGAAGGATTATTGATCTGAAGTTAAGCATTCTTCAACATCGTTATGAGATTTAAACCTGCAGCTAAGAGGAAACATTATATGTTGCCAGTCAAAGCTTTGCTTTGGTGTTTTTGAGTAGATGCACTGCAGATCTATTATGTGGTTTGTGGTGATGTGGTTTCAATGTGAGGATTGCTTCTCTCGGTTTCCTCTCCCTTAGGTTTAATTTGTGTAGGGGAAATAATTAGATCCATGCGCATTAAAACACTTTCAATACCAAAGCATCAGGAACCCAGGAAATAAAATGACATGCAAACTAAAATAAATGTACATATGATTTGTAGTATGATTGATTTTTGTTTTATACTATACGGATCCAATGGCATGTTGTTCACAATATCTCGTCAACAATTTTGTAATAATACATCCCACTGTGCATTTATATACCCTGCCATTTATATAAATACTCATATAAATAAATCAATGTCATATAAATAAATACAATATTCTTACTTCTTTTTGTATTTTTAAAAGATGCAGAAAAATATATTTTAAAAAAATATTCAAGGT